>NC_084522.1:346785-673571 GCF_024500385.1 Phyllopteryx taeniolatus | reverse complement strand
AATTCTTTTTGGTTCCATCCAAGCGTAATGGCTGACGTAAACAAACACTTTCCGATGATATCGGCACAAACGTGAACGGGATCGCCTCCGCTCCGATGTAGCTGGCGCCCCGTCAGTTCATGAGCTGCCCAGTGCCCGTCGAGCGTGGCGTCACTCGAAATAGCTCGGCTCAGAGGGCCCGCATGTGGACGCGACGGCGGGGGCGACACGCCGCCGCAGTGCGGCGGCTGTCGGCCGTGTCATTTTGGGTTTCGGGTCACAACGGCGCGCTGAGCGAGCGGTCAGCTGCCGCGGCACGCAAATATCCGGGCCGAGGCCGGAGCGGGGCGGGGCGCGGCCGACGCCGTTTGAGCGAAGCGGTGACCCGAATGATTCTTTCACACACACAAACCCTGCACAATTTCACACAGTAACCGTGGTGTGATAATAAGTTGGAAAATGTGCGCAGCAACACAGGCAAAGGCGCTTTTGGGCAACTCCAGGACACCGTACAGAGCATAAACAACAACATAGATATAAAAGGGGAAAAGTCCGTAAAAATGGACGGGAATACTGGACTGTACTTAGAAAATTCAACCACCACCAACCCATTTTTTTTGTTAGATTAAGTTCTAATCTCATGCATGCTCATCATAAAAAAAAAAGAGACAGAATTCAAGTTTAAGAAAAAGTCTTCCTTTGACAATGTCACAAAATGAAGGGGTTGTTTTTTTTTTGAAAGAAAAAGGTGTCATTTTGAAAGAATGCATTCACATTTTAGGAAAAAACTCTACGACAGGAAATTATATTTTAAAAACGCCATTCTTTTTGGATAATAAATAGATATTTTATTTATAAGGTCATAATCACAAGGTCGTACATAATTGTAGCGTACATTGTAATTGTAAAGTTCATCTTACTTCTATTTGATTTGGCTATTCATAGTTACAGTTTGGTTACAGATACTTCGTGACAGTCACGTAGTTGCAGTTAGGGTGCCGTTACAGTGCAAAGTGACTCCGGAATAAAGTTCAGCTGTTCTAGTAGGCCTTTCCTGCGAATGTTTTGCTTACTTTTACGTTGCTTTTGTCACTTAGCTACAGTTGCAATTGAATGAGTTACTTAGTTGCAGTTACAGTGCCGAGAGAGTGAAAAGTGAAAAGTGACTCTCATTAACGTCCAAAATAAAGTTCGGCTGTTCTACAAGGCTTTGATGGTGTGGTGACCAGTCCAGGGTCCAGTCCATTCATATTAAGAATGAAGCGTTCTCGTTTTGTTTGGGTTTTTTCTCATAAAATTGCTATTGCTTATCTGGACAGATGAGTGTAGTTTTTTTGCTGACGCAGCATGTTCTTCCATGTTTGTAGGTGCCGCGTGTTGTGTCCAAAACGTCTGAAAAAGAAGGAAGAAAGAAAGAAAGAAAGAAAGAGAAAGAAAGACTGGTTGGTTGCGCATAAGCCCAAAAGCCCTTCTTCTCGTTAGCGAACGACAGGAAGCGAGATGGCCCCCAAGAAGAAGGCGCCGCGCCTGAAAAAAGCTTCTCCCGACGCCCTCGCCGAGGTGGCGGCGGAGGCCGAGCCGCCCGCCCTGAAGGTGGAGCGTCGCGGCGACGGCGTGGTGGTGGTGGTGGTGGAGAGCGCCGCCAAGAAGATCGAGCAGATGGCGGCGTTGGACGTCGCCCGGCTGGGCGGCCTCAACCTCGAGCCCGGAGAGCGCGGCCTGGGCCTGGGCAGCGAGCTGACGCGCCCGCAGCACGGCAACGCCACGCTGGAGGAGCTCAGCAAGATGCGGCAGGAGAAGTACTCGACCGCACGCTCGACTTTAGTACAAGGGACGACAAGAAGAACGCAGCCACGGCCTGACTCGCGAGTTCGGAAATCCGAAATCATCTTTCTCCATTGAAATGAATGGAAAGGCCGCTCCTTCGTACAGTCTAATATGAATCATTGTAACATTGTCAGAATAAGGTCCGATTTGTTTCAAGTTAAAAAAACAACAACAACCTTTTCCCCCTAGATAACGCATTTATATTAGGACAAAGTTATATTTCTAGCTAGTTGAAATGTTAGAAGGAGAAAGTCCAATTTACTACAAGACAAATGTTTTGGGGGAGGGGGGTTAAACAATGCTAATATTCAAAAGTTGTCATATTACGCCGTCTTATTTTGACGGGAATCCAGTTGGGATTTTCAGGAAAGAAGGTCTGTCCTATTTTTTGGGCTGACGCCGGCGTTCCTCGTCAGGTTCCTGACCGATCTGGAGCTGGGCTGCAAGACCAAGTCCTTCGACGTCCACAAGCTGGTCATCTCGTCCGTCAGCCGCTACTTCCGGGAGATCCTGGCCAAAGATCCCGACGTGAAGCGCCTGGAGCTGCCCTCGCTCTCGCCTCTCGGTAAGACGGAAGCCGCCACCGTTTTTCAAAATTTTCCTCCATTTGGGCGTGTCTCGCTTGTGCAGGCAAACCATTCAGGGACCTTTGGAGGCGTCGAGACCAAAAGTCGCAATTTTACGACAATATCTTTCCATTATCCTCACATGATAGCAACTGGGTTTTTTTTTTTCCGAGTGACTATTCTTGTAATATCATGACTGTTTTTGGTTGAACATTTTAAATGTAATTCTTAGATTACCAAGACTTTTTCAAGACAAACAAATCCAACTCCATTCTCATCATCGTTGCGCCTTTGTTCTCCAAAAATGTCATTTTAAGACAGAACGATGACGTTTTTCTCAGAAGATGAAGGTTTTTGTCTTGAAAAAAAGATGACTTGAGAAAATAGAATATCATTTAGGATGATGATGACTTTTTGATTTGAGGAAAATAGAAAATGTCTTTATTCCTGATTTTAAAAAGCAACTTTACTGGCGTATTGTAACACCTAACCACGTCCGTAGGTTACTGTAACGAGAACTTTGGAGCTGAGGCACGCTGAATTTGCGGCAGGTGCGCGCTGACTCCCATTTCACGCGAGTTTGAATGCGATCGGTTCATTGTGAACACAGTCAATTACAATCAAGCAATTCCAAGAGGGTGTGCACACTTGCGCAACTGCATTATCTCCCTTGTTCATTTTTCGCTTCCCCTCTCGAAAAGGTTTCTTTTTGGTTTTTAATTGCATCGTAGTCGGACAAAAGTTTAGAAATGAGGGAAAAGGAAGGAGGGGTGTGTAGACTTTTCTTCCTACCCAGCGTTGACGGCGGTCGCCCGTGCGGTTGGCAGGGCTGGCCAACGTGATCACGTTCGCCTACCTGGGCCGCGTGCACATGTCGCTGTACACCATCGGCTGCACGGCGTCGGCGGCGGCGGCGCTGCGGATCCCGCAGCTGCTGGAGATGTGCGGCGACTTCCTGCTGGCCGAGCTCAACGCGCACACGTGCGTGTACGTGTGGAACATCGCCGCCGCCTACGGCCTGCTGCCCGTGTGCCACGCCGCCCGCCGATTCGTGCTGGACAACTTCGCGCGCTTCGCCGACACGCCGCTGTTCACGCAGCTGACGGCGGAGCAGATGTGCGCCTTCCTGGCCGACGACTCGCTGGGGCTGCCCTCCGAGCTCGACGCTTTCCAGGTGCGACGCGGACATTTTCCCACAAAAAGTCAGAACTGAGAATGAATAAGTTCGATTGTAACATTTTGACTTTATTGTCATAGGAGTCATTTGTCTATTTGTGCAGACAAAATACAATTCTCCTTTCATTTACACAAAATAGACTTCATCCTACAAGAAATATGACTATAGTTATACAATTATGACGTTATAGTAATATGACAAGATTCAAATCTAAATTGAACAACTTCTACATTTTTAGTCAAAAGACAACTTTTCTGGGAAATAACGCAACTTCATTGTGGAATGATGAGGGCTGAAATTTCTCCCCAAAATTGGACCGTCTCGGGAAAATCACACTTCTCATCAAATTGCAAAATGACTTCATTCTCAAACTATTTCAAGTTTGCGGATTTGCGTCAAAAAATACATTTATAGCTTTTTTTTTTATTTAAAAAAAAAAATCAGAACTCATATAGCTTTTTCCACACAAATTCGACTTTCTTCTTGAATATTAGCTGGATTTGAAAGAGAAAAAATAAAAAAAAAAAAACAACAAAAAACTGACTTGATTCTAAAAACATTTCGTTTTCTCCCTAAAGTTGTATCACAACAGAACACATATTTCTTGACTTCAAATTAGTTTTTTTGTTTTGTTTTGTTTTTTGCCTTGACTCGTCGTGTGCATCACCGCTTATTTTGTCTTCAAAATAAATCCAACAGTATTTTTGGAGCATTCCATTGATTCATTCTCCCGAGACGACAACTTTCAATGCGACGGGCACGAATTCCCCGCGGCTATTATTAATCAGGCGCGAGAGCAGCTGCCGCTTTGGCCTCCAACAGCTGAACATTGTCTTGTTTTGGGAGAGAGCGAAAGCAGTCGTGACTTTATGACCATCGAGTGCTATTCTGCATGAAGAATAGCACTAAAGCTATATAGCGCAGGGAAAAAAGCCGGAATTTGACAAGAACAAAATGGCGCAGTTTTGGGGAGACATCTTTTTGGACAACAGCCATAATCTCAGTATTTTTGACGCAAAGTGGGGGGGGGGGGGGAAATGGATGTCAAAAGTTTGCATCCATTTTTGCAGAGGAAAAAGTCGGAACCTTGACGAGAAAACAAAGTCAATATTCTGAGATTGAAGTTGAACGAGGATAAAGGCGGCGTCATTTCACAACAATCGAGTAGTACGTCGGTTGTCCAGATCACTGGCGGGAAATATTCCAATGTGAAAGTGTGAATTTCTGACGTGAGAGCATTTTTCTTTGGCCTTTTCCCAGCTGGCCACGAAGTGGCTGGACTCGGAGCCGTCGCGTCAGGCTCACGCCGCCGCGCTGCTGTCTCACGTGCGCCTGGAGAGCATCCCGCCGGGCGAGCTGGTGAGCCGGGTGCAGACGGTGCCCCGCATGATGCGGGACCCGCAGTGCCACCGCCTGCTGGTGGACGCCATGAACTACCACCTGCTGCCCCACCGGCAGAACGCGCTGCAGTCCGGCCGCACTCGGGTCCGGGGCAGCCGGCTCGCCCTGATCGCCGTCGGCGGGCGGCCGTCCCTCACCGAACGCGCCCTCAGCCGCGAGGTCGCGCCCGTCGAAACCATCCCGTTTCCGAACCCGCCCTGACCTTTAACCCCGCCCTGACCTTTAACCCCGCTCGGCGCGCAGGTGCTGTGGCGGGAGCCCCGCGAGGGAGGCGCCGCCTGGCGTCACCTGAGCCAGCTGCCGGCCAAGAGCTTCAACCAGTGCGTGGCGGTCATGGACGGCTTCCTGTACGTGGCCGGCGGCGAGGACCAGAACGACGCCCGCAACCAGGCCAAGCACGCCGTCGCCACACTCCGCAGGTCGACCGGCCGCCGCAAAACCTTCCGCTTGTCACGATCAGCCGAATTTGCACATTGCACGCAAAGAGCAGATTTCGTCAGGTGACCAACTTCGCGTTGTGCGCAGGTACGACCCTCGCTTCCACACGTGGCTCCACCTGGCCAACATGCGCCAGCGCCGCACGCACTTCTCGCTGGCGGCCAGCGGGGGGCGCCTGTTCGCCACGGGCGGCCGTAACGCCGAGGGCCTGCTGGCCACGGCGGAGAGCTACCTGCCCTCGGCCAATGCCTGGCAGATGCGCGCCCCCATGGAGGTGCCGCGCTGCTGCCACTCCAGCGCCACGCTGCCGTCGGGCGACATCCTGGTGACCGGCGGCTACGTCAACTGCGCCTACTCGCGCTCCGTGGCCTGCTACGGCGTCGAGGGCGACGCCTGGACCGAGAAGCCCGCCATGGAGACGCCCCGCGGCTGGCACTGCTCCGCCGCGCTGGGCGGCAAGGTGTACGTGGTGGGCGGCAGCCGGCTCGGGCCCGGCGGGGAGCGCGTGGACGTCCTGGCCGTGGAGGTGTTCTCCCCCGAGGGGGAGGGCGAGGGCGAGGGGGCGTGGAGCCGCGTCGCCCCGCTGCCCCTGGGGGTGAGCACGGCGGGCCTGTCGCCCCTGGGGCCCGACGAGCTGTGGCTACTCGGGGGCTGGAACGAGGCCGAGAAGCGCTACGAGGCCGCCGTCCAGACCTACGACCCGGCGACCGACAGCTGGGCCCGGGCGGAGGACCTGCCCGAGCCCACGGTGGGGGTGTCGTGCTGCGCGCTGGCTCTGCCGCCGCGCCACCCGCCGCGCCGCCAGCAGCACCGCAACACGCCGGCCCGCGACGAGGCCGGAAAGAACCGCGGCCGGGAGAGCAGCCCGCCGCCGGAAAGCGTCACGGCGTAGAGCGGACGTCTGCGCGGGACACGTGGTCCGGCATCTCCTCTCTACGTCGTCGTACGAGCGCCAGACAAAAAGTCAAAGTCAGCACAATTTCATTCAGCCTACGAAGAAATGGTCACGGTTTGTAGTTCGAATCCTTGTTTGACGGTTTGTCCCTCAGCAGCAGAGAGCTGTGTTTGAATTTCTTGCTCTGGAAATGGACCCCCAGTTGCACAATGTGTTTGGGGAAGTCGCCAAAATAGGCTACGGCGCAGTCCAAACGGGAGTGTCCAGGCCCAAAGGCCGAGAACGAGAGCCTGCTTTGAGTGACGACCATCTTGGGCACTTTATCCTGGGACGAGCGCGAGGCTCTCGATCCTGGACACCCACTTTTGACTGCGCTGTAGCCTATTGTGGCTTGCCAAAACACATTTTGCTACCTCTTCAAAATGTTTAGCCACGATTCTCCTTCCGAAGCAGGAAATTCTGCTTCGGACGGACATCGACAATGACCTCATTTCCAAAATGGCTGACAGGAAGAGTACAGGCTTAAAACGTCCTTCAAACAAGTACAGCATTTCAACTATGAACAGTGAACATTTCTGGAAAAAAAATGTTCAATTGTTAGCAGGTTAAATGAAATTGGGCTCATTACTTTTTCACTCCCCCTCACCGTCCGTAATCGGCGCGGAAAAGCAAAAGAATTGCGCAATTAGGGAATGGTAACGTTTCATTTCATCTCACCAGACAAAGTATCTCACATGTGAGACACTTTTAACGATGAATAAAATCCGTAGAGCTTGCGGGTTCCGGGGGACTGAAAATGTTAGCAATCGTATTTTGGGGAACGAAACTCCCGAAAGTGAAGCGAGGATGACGAAGGACAAAACGGGAAGAAGATCTGTTAGCATTTGGAATGTTTCGTTGTCGTCTGTGAGGGGAAACGAGCCGCAAAACACGCAAGGAGCCAGTTTGTGTGTTGTTGTCATCACAGCAGATTACATTTGAAAGGAAAAAGGTCAGGTCGTAATAGAGGAAGAATTAAGTCATGCCAAAAAGAAAACGATCCCAAAAATCATCTCAACTACAGTGAATCCGCGAGACTCCAACATGTTAAGAGCAAAAAAGCAAACACCGAACACGGGGTTAACGGTCGCCTTGTATCCGAAGACTCGGCCGTCGTGTTTTGGGGGTTTCACGGAATAAAAGCCAAAGTGAACAAAAACCTGCCTTTTTTTTGGTTTTGTTTTGTTTTGAATGCTCACTCAAGCATGCTGGGAAATGAAGTTCAAAAGGATTCATTCCAGCCAGACGCCTGCTGGCCCGCTCGCCAACTCACAACCTCGGCTGCGACAGACACGATGTCACCGACAACGAGGAGAACTTGACTTGTGGGCTTCAAAAGAAACAAATGTCAGACTTAAGTCACTGTTGGTTGCGATACGCTTATTTCCAAAATCATTCGTTTTCAGCAAATGCATCCAAAAACCCCTTTTCTTTTTTTTTTTTTTACATTTTAGACTGACTAATAGCATAAAAATAACAGACCCCGTTGCAGTTTTGATTTGTGAAGAATATGAAATACGACCAAATTTGTGCCCAGATTTCCGCAAGAGAGCAAAAACTTATCAAATGTAACTTTCCTTAATGACAATTTTCTTACTCAAAACAACTGAAAAGTATGAAAGAAAGGGACACGTGAAGGATATTTTCAGTTTTTTTTTATTACTTTCTTACAAAGATGTGAAAGGTGGTTCTTTACTTGCCAGGGAGGATGATGCCATCGTACTGCAACAAAAGATAACCGGGCCGAGCATTGAACCGCGTTCTTCAACTTGCGTACACACGCACACACACATATATATATATATATATTTTTTTTTTTTAATTGGCACGTGCACCGACCTTCTGCTGGAACCAGCGCATGGACTCCTCTTTGCGGATGCGGTGGCGGAAACCGATGCGGCCGCGTTTCCGCTTCTTGTCGGCGATGCTGAAGCCGGGTCGGCCCAGGACCTGAAGGCGGCATTTTGGTCAAACGAAAGGCGGTCGAGGCGAGATCGAGGGGGAGGAGGAGCACGCGCGGCGGCGTACCACGTAGAAGTCGAGTCCGTAGATGCCGATGCTGGGGTCGTACTTGATGCCCAGGTCGATGTGCTCCTGGATGCCGAAACCGAAGTTTCCCGTATCGGAGAAGTTATTTTTCCTCAGCTCGTACTCGCGCACCTGCGGCACAGTAACACTCTCAAATTAACATTTGATTTTGTCTTTATTGCTTTGGAGAAGAGGGGGGGGGGGGGAGGGGGTGTTTACTTTATGATGAATAAAAAGTGTATTTTTTTTGTTGTACTGTGGATGACACTGTGTGGTGTGCAAAGAGAAAAAAAAAAAGTGACGTCTGTGGCATGTTTAAGACCTTTGAACAGCAGATTTAAGGAAATGTGAACCAAAAACCCAAAGGTGAGTAAAACAAATGGCGGCTAAGCTCGTAAGAGATTGTCAGGCGCACACAAACGCACCTTGAGTCCTTTCTCCAGGATCTCCTCAGCTTTGGCACCACGGACGGTGCAGTGGACGGCGATCTTCTCGTTTCTGCGGATGCCGAACGATCGCACGGTGTAGCGAGCTGCAACCAACGCACGAGGGGGGGGGGGGGGAGAGTGAGACTCGCTCGCATCGGCCAACCTCCTCGCTGTGTGGCTCGCATGCTGCGTTCAAGACCGCCGGGAATTTGCCGCTCGGTGTTTGCGATGATGATCATCTCCAAAAGAACAATTTAATTTGTTTGCGAAGAACCTTCTACTTTTCACCCAATCATTTAATACCTCAGACAGCAGTAGGGGTCATTTATCTACTTAACTGCAGAAAGGTTGGAGGCGTTTATTGGTTGAAATGCAATTTTTGAGAGGAGAAATGTGGCAAAATGTAGATGAGTGAGCACATCTCCATTTATGCGCAGTTCATTGAACATCAACACGAGGACATATTGCGGGACGCGTGCACATGCGGCTTTGCGGGACGCGCCAATCACACATCGTCACGTCGCCGCGTGGGACTTTGAACCGCAACAGACCAGACCAGACCCGCCACCGTCTGTTTTTTTTGTTTCGTTTTTTTTCTGAGGCGCTCACCCTTGGAGAAGACGGGCGTCTGTCCCGTGAGCTGCTCCAGAACTTTGGCGGCTCGGGTCAGCCTGTCGCCGCTCTCGCCCACGCAGATGTTCAAGCACAGCTTGCGGATGCGCAGCTCCCTCATGGGGTTCTCCTTCTTCTCACCCTGCTCCTTAGAAAGCAGAGCGGACGCATTTCAGCAACACGGCGGCTTACAACTGCGCACGTCTACCTATACATTTCCAAGCGAGTCGGGTCGTCGCATGTCCAACTCGAGCAGTGATTCCCAACCACTGCTCAGAAATGATTGCTTATTACTACAAACAACATCTTTAATCATCTCGCTATGCCAGGCAAAACAAATAAATGCTACTTCACTAGATGACAAGTTACCAACAAAAACAAAACAAAAAGTTACGAGTGAGTCAAATGAAAGAATGACAATATCGCTCAAAGGAGAACATGTCCGTACATATCCCCACTGCTCGCGTCACCTCACAGAAGTAGCAGGCAAGAGAAATAGGCTAATAGTGACGTGTTGCTGTCAACCTACTAAAACGAACACATTGATGTCTAATTCACCCGTAGCTGAGAATTGCGCATTAAACGCAACTCCTCTTGTTGTTGTTGTTGTTGTTTACGCGTAAGGATGTGCGGGCTCCATTTTCCGGCGACTAGCATGTTAGCATTAGCCACTTTCTATATTTCCGGGCGACTAATCGCCTCAATCGGCGAAATACGGCTTGCGATAGTTGGACGAATAGTGTGTCTAATTATCCGCGGAGGAAACAGCCGCTCAAACGCGTCCGCAGCGCCGATGATTGCGGATTTCGACGGCGTCTTCGTCGCGGCTACTTCGTACGCGTTGACGTGCTACTCACCGCCATGTTGGATCGCTAGAAGAGAACGTTGCGCTTCCGGTGAGGAGTTTTTATATCCGTGTGCGACCCGGAGAGCAGTCCGACACAAGACGGCTGCTTGAAACAATGGTTCTGCTACATTCGAACTAATTTTAAAAAATGTGTCGAGTAATACAAGACACACACACAAAAACACAACAACTCACAGAGTCATCCATCCATTTTCTGTAGCGCTTCTGCTCCTGACGGGTCGCGCAGGCGTGCTGTAAGCCTATCTTCGGGCGAGAGGCCGGGCACACCCTGAACTGGTCGCCAGCCCATCGCAGGCCATAGAGTACTTATTGTGAACCTGTTTATTCACCATGTGCCACAATGTAATGTAATGTATTATGTAAATATGTAACTATATCGCGGCACGGTGATAAACTGCTTAGAGCGTCTACCTCAGAGTTCTGAGGACCGGGGTTCAAATCCCGGCCCCCCGCCTGTGTGGCCTTTGCACTCCGCTTTTCTCCCACATCCCCAAAACATCCATGCTAGCTTGATTGACGACTCTACGTTGCCCGTAGGTGTGAATGTGTGTGCGAATGGTTGTTTGTTTATGTGTGCCCTGCGATTGGCTGGCGACCAGTTCAGGGTGTCCCCCGCCTCCTGCCCGGAGTCAGCTGGGATGGGCTCCAGCAGCCGTCGCGCGACCCAAGTGAGGCTCAGCAGTAAAGAAAATGGATGGATGGATGTTACTCTATCATGTTATGGGACTATGTCACATTGTACATTTTGTTACATGGATTTGCTTTGTTTTACTTTCCTATCTGCAGCCATTTCGGCATTGCAAATAAAAATCCAATATTCTAAGAAAAAACAAATATTGACACATCGTTATCCTAATATCCTAATTCCGTCCATCCTCAGTAGGATGGGCGAGAGGACAACCTGAACTCGCGGTAATATCAGAATTGTTTTCAGAAAGCAAGAAAAAAAATCACAAATTCAACAAATAAGAAGATTCAAGTTGCCTCCAATACAGTCTGCACAGACAGATAGAAAAAGTACAATATTTAGCAAGCACATTGTTGTTGTTTTTTTTTTGGAATATTGTGACAGGAAGGTAAAAAGGACTCGGACAATTATGCTTTTAGGCTAACGATGTATAACATATTTGAAGCATGTCAAAAGGCAATGCGATTCGGTCATTTTATTTTATTTTAGTCACAATAAAAGTGAGTGGAAATGAGTCGAATGTATAATGAAGTTGATCATTAATAGCTGAGCTTGAATTGTTGATCACCTTTCAAGGGATCCAAGCATGCTTAATAAGTCACGGGGTCATGCCGATCTATTTTGGAGTATGTGCGTTCATGTTACTTAATCTACGTTTTGATTTGAGATGAGATGAGTATCATTTATAGCACCTACGATTCATGACATGGCGAATGATCTTTTGCGGGTTTTTCAAATGTGTGTTAGTGTTGTTCGTTTGTTTGTGTTTCGTGACCCACCTTTTGTCTTGGACCAGGACAATCTTTTATCTCAATGAGGTTTTCCGGGTTAGCCCATTTCAGATCAATCAATCAATCAATCAAAGAAATGACGTATTAGAACACACAGGAAGAGAACCTTGATTCGGTCTCACACATGCGATGTTTATTGTTCTGGCTTCAAAGTAAAAGTAGGACTGCATGTATTCTTCCTTTTCCAGCGGGTTCGAAGGAGCGCAAGGCGGAGCCTCGAGGAGCGAGCTGACGGCGCAGCCCGACGTCGGCGACGGTTCATTTCTTCTGCGCCTTCTGAGCGGCCTTGGTGACCTTCCCGCCGGTGGGGGCGCTCTTCTCCACCTCCTTGATGACGCCAACGGCCACCGTCTGCCTCATGTCCCGCACGGCGAAGCGGCCTGCGAGGACAAGCCAGGGCGCGTTTCAGGGACAAATCCTCATTCAAGACAAACTGTATTGTACTGCCCCCAGGTGGCCGAGGTGCGCACAGCAGAAGGAGGAGCACGATGTCCATTCAACTGAAGTAAAACTGGCCAAAACTCTTTCAATCTTTACATTCTATTTGATGACGTCATTACTGCATGCTTTTATAGATAAAGCACAAAGTTATTTAAGTGCTATTTTTCTTACATGACAAAAAATGATTGCTTGTTTTTTGGGGGGGAGACTTACGGGTTAATGCCATTTTTAGTCCTTTCCACGCGGAACGATGATTTAAGATACGAGATACATCAATTGCGGGGAGGTGCAGTCTGGAACGTAACCCCGTGATAAACGAGGGATTACGGTATTTCACAATTTGCATTTTGTTTCCTGTGGCGCGTATCTCAAGCTGTTCACGAAAAACCTCCCCTCTTTCTAAAATGCCCAGAAAGCCCACCAGATGGTGCCAAAGCCCTGTCTAATAGGACAATCATACATTGGTGTCAAGGGCCTATGTAGATGTGGTACATATCCACTGACACTAAGATCTCTGCATTTTGGGGAGGAGCTGAGTTTAGCTTGGGTTGTTCGTGGAGATTACACGCACACTTCGGCTGCAATTTTTCCAAATCCAATCATGTGTAAGTTTGACACTCACCAAGGGGAGCGTATTGAGAGAAGGGCTCCACCACCAAGGGCTTCTGGGGGATCATCTTGACGATGGCGGCGTCTCCGGACTTGACGAACTTGGGGTTGTCCTCGAGCTTCTTGCCGGAACGACGGTCGATCTTCTCGATGAGCTCGGTGAACTTGCAGGCGATGTGGGCCGTGTGGCAGTCCAGCACGGGGGCGTAGCCCTCGTTGATCTGGCCCGGGTGGTTCAGGATGATGACCTTGAGCGGGGGAGAGGCGTGAAGATGAGCTTCGACTCATATCTACCCACGGAACAAACATTCGAAAGTCGACAATTTTCTCTTTTTCACAGTCAGTATGTGGCTCACCTGAGCTTTGAAGTGGGCAGTGCCCATGGGCGGGTCGTTCTTGCTGTCGCCGGCGACGTAACCGCGGCGGATCTCCTTGACGGACACGTTCTTGACGTTGAAGCCCACGTTGTCGCCGGGGGCGGCCTCGGGCAGCGACTCGTGGTGCATCTCCACGGACTTGACCTCGGTGGTCAGGTTGGCGGGGGCGAAGGTGACGACCATGCCGGGCTTCAGGAGGCCGGTTTCCACGCGGCCGACGGGGACGGTTCCGATACCTGAGCGGTGGAGAGAAGCCATGAGCGGATGCCCTCGCTGCTCGTTTGGAACGGTGGTCCTCTAACCCTCGAACTGGAGCTGAGGATATGCTCCAAAGAAAATTGCACTCATCATAATTCTTTCTAAAGAATTTGTTTTTTTCTAAAGTAATACTTTTCGACACACCGTGTAATTCATGGTAATGTGACCTCTGAGTATTATAATGTTATTTGCGGAGTCCGGCAGGGATCGGTACTCAGTAAATATATGCTGCCGTTTTAGCGATATCATACGCAAATCTAAGATTAGCTTTGGCTCCCGTCCTCCTTGAGATGCGATTTTAAGGTCCTGCTACTTACTCATAAAATATTACAGAGATGAGCACCCTCTTAGCTCGCTGACTTAGTTGTACCGTGTGTTTCGTCCCAAAACCTATGCGCACAAAATGCTGTTTTTTGGGTGACCCCGACAGCCAGAAATCATTCCACAGACTCTGGAGCATTTTCTATTCGGGCTCCAGTACTCTGCAAAGCCCTAGCCAAGGATATGAGAGCTGCTACCTCAGTAGAAATGTTGAACTCTTGACTCAAGACTTATTTCTACTCTTTGGCATCGAGTTACAGTACACGTAGGCCTGTTTTACTGCCGCTTGTCCTACCCCCCCCCCCCTCGGAGAGGGCTAAGTGACGTTGACCGAATATGAGGCTGGGACAAGACGTGAGGTGGACCACTTCCCTCGGAGTCGTTGCCATGGAGTATTTTGCTCCGACCGACAGGGGCAGGTCTTGAGGCAGAACCACAGAAGGCGTCGACGCTGTGGCGCCTTTTCTCTTGAAATGGACTCCTGTGCAATCGTCGTGAACATTGCACAGCAGCAGACTATGTGATAAATGTTGCCCACTCCACATCCTGGAAGGGGGATCCCCCCAGGCTCCATCTGCAGTCCCTTTTCAAGGTGTCTTTTCTCCCCAAATGGGGTTTTGAGTTTTGCCTTGCCCGATCGGGGGGGCTTTAGATTAGGGGATGTCGTCAAACTTTGCCAACTGTGGGCCTGGGAAGCACTTTTAGACTCCTTTGTGATTAAGGGCAAAAGAAATAAACAATGCCAAAATGTCTTTACCGTTAGGTGTCCCCAATTAAGTTTCATGATTTGCAACATTGTCAAAAGATACTAATGACATCTTTTGATCCATCACATTTTTCCACGAAGACAAGTGCGTCTTAGTCTTTTTTTTAGGTGCTTGTTTGTCTCTTAAGGCGTCTTTAGCGTTAATGCCACAGGAGAGAGCCTCATGATGTTGTGGCAATACACCAAAGGGATCTGCGATGAGGCAGCCATTTTGCATTCACACAATAACAGACAGCAAAGAAAATGCTCTTAGTTCTCAGATATGAATATTGATGTGTGGGAATTGTTGCATGTCTTTGACTGTGATGACGACTGAGCGCAACTGCGTTAACGAGTAGTTGGGATCATTCACGCACTTGCATCCGCAGAGTTTGAAGGGCAACGTGTCAATTGTGCAACTCACAGCATTTTCATGAATCTGCTTATGTCTTTACTGTTACGCAAGAAGTGTATTTCAGTATGTATATTCAATTCAGTACATAGTCGATATAATTATTTGGGTGACATTTTGTTTGGTGGTGGGAAATGTTCTCTCGTCAAATAAATATGTGCCTGCAACTGGTGAAGAAGAAGAGAAAGTCGAAGAACTGGCCTCCAATTTTGTAGACGTCCTGCAGGGGGAGACGGAGGGGCTTCCCGGTGGGCCGTTCAGGAGGCAAGATGGCGTCCAGGGCCTGGAAGAGGGTGGTACCGCTGGCTTTGCCCTGCTTGCGCTCGATTTCCCAGCCCTTGAACCAGGGCATCTACAGAAAGACCAGCAAATGTCAAATCCACAACTACGGGATTCCTCCAGATTACGAGATTACATACTTTTTTTGTGATTTCTCTGTTTAAAAAAAAAAATATATATATATATATATATTAATGAGGATAAGCGGTACAGGCAATGGACGGATGGATGAATACACACACACACACACACACACGCACTGCGAATAGGGAAAATCCGTGTCTAATTGCCCACTGGTTTTCGGCGAGGAGGCGAATCCGCGGCTGCAGTCACTCGCGGCGTCCCTCCAAACGACGGCCGCTCACCTTGTCGCTGGCCTCCAGCATGTTGTCTCCGTGCCACCCGGAGATGGGGACGAAGGCGACGGCTTTGGGGTTGTAGCCGATCTTCTTGATGTAGGTGCTGACCTCCTTGGTGATTTCCTCGAAGCGGCCCTTGGAGTACGGGGGCTCGGTGGAGTCCATCTTGTTGACGGCGACGATGAGCTGCTGCACGCCGAGCGTGTAGGCCAGCAGGGCGTGCTCGCGGGTCTGCCCGTTCTTGGAGATGCCGGCCTCGAACTCGCCCACGCCGGCCGTAACGATCAGCACGGCGCAGTCGGCCTGCAATTCATTCAAATGGCGGCGAAATCGATTAGAACAGAAAGCGAAATGTCGCAAAGTGTCGCAACGCCAGCTACCGCAATTTCAAGTATCACAATGTGACGTGTTGCGACAAAGTATCTGAATCGAAAATATCTTAATGACATGGCGACAAGAGGAGTCGGGATCCTTTTTGAGGTCGGAAGGGCAACAAATGTCAATTGTGCAACTCACAGCATTTTTGCCTTTACCGTTCCGCACGTTTATCTTGATTGACTCTTATTCTTTCAGCCATCATTCGTTCGCTTTGCGTACGAATGCGACAGCTCCACGGGTCGTCTCGGGTCTTCGTCCTCCGACCGGCTCGGCTCGGCTCGGCTCGGCGTGCCGCCCGCCCGCCTGTCGCTCCGCCCCCCCGTCTTTGGACCTCACGACCACCTGACTTCGGAATCGTCTTCCAATCCGAATTCAAGACTCGCCGGCAGTACTCCGGACTTCGACTTTGCAGTTTGAATCCTGCATTTGCGCAAACTACTTCCACATTCGGCGAATCGGATCAAAGCAATTCCGCCTCTCTCGAGTGAATGAGGAAGGCGAGCGTTTCAAAGCACGCGTAGCAACTTGAAACGTCAACAATGTCTCTTTCCCGAAGATGACAACAGACGCCGTTTGGGCTTCGTTCATGTTGACTTGCATGCTATCATATTTGTATCATAAATGCTATACCGCGCATGTGTTTCACTTTGTTCGAAGACAGCAGCCACAAAGCAAAGAAAACGTTGTTATGACGGTTCGCATCGCACACGCAGGAAGTCCGCGATTCGGACTTTAGCAGTAGCTAGCATCTGAGTGTGTTTGTGTTTTGCAGGACCTGCGATGTGCCCGTGATCATGTTCTTGATGAAGTCCCTGTGCCCGGGGGCATCGATGATGGTCACGCAGAACTTGGTGGTCTCGAACTTCCACAGAGCGATGTCGATGGTGATGCCGCGCTCCCGCTCGGCCTTCAGCTTGTCCAGCACCCACGCGTACTTGAAGGAGCCCTTGCCCATCTGACACACACACAAAAAACTTTAGTTATCTAATCACAAGCTGCATGTTCGGTTTGTAACTTTAAAATGACAATTGAAATGATTCCGAGTAGTCCCAATGTTGTTTCAACATCTTGCAGTCATTCTGGGCTCGCTCCGCCCAGACTGCGCACGCGCAGACCCGGACACGCCCCTTTTGCCGACAGCTCAGCAGAAGAGCACGCTGGCGCCGCCATTTTGAAACGCCTGCAGTGTATTTATAATATAAAAAAAAAAATGTAAAAAAATTATTACACTTTTGGGACACAAATGTGCACGCATCCAAGTCCAGTCAAGTTTATTTGTACAGCCCTTGATCACAAAAGAGTAAAATCACCATACATCAGTATTTTTTCAGCCGTGACCCCCCCTCCCACACACACACACACAAATTTAATAACTTCAGACTTTTCATCTGTAGTCCCCTGGCCATGATGGAAAAAAGCCGTCAAATACATCTACAAGACAATTTAATACAGGATACATAATCAAACTATATATACTACTAAGAGAGAATAAAAGCATCATTTTTTTGATCATACCAAAAAGACAACATAACATACTTGTCTTATAGTGTTGGCAGCTATAGGTGTTAACTAGCCACATTTTGCGTTTTTTGGTGAAGGCCTTGTTTTGTATGTTGGAAGCAGTTGAACCTCCTTCCACTCACCAGCGCTCCTCACCGACCAGGCTGACTTACTGAAAGTGCTCCTGCGCAGAGGAACGAGACGGTCGCCTCTGGCAGAGCCTCGAGTGACACGCTCAGAGCCAGCCAGAGGAGCTGGGGCCAAATCATGCAGTACTTTATACATCAAATTGAAATCTGCAAATATGGGAAGACTGTCCCAGTTTAAAAGACTGTATTTTTTTTAAATTGCACAGTGATGACAGTGCCTTGTTTTTTGATCCATCACGTCAATGACTTGTTTGTACAAAACTTCCAATGGTTTTTTGGCAGTCTGACAAGCCTGGGACCAACTGGTTATGCAAAAGTTAAAGTGACGAAGAATCTTCGAATGCAGGCAAATTTTTGCAGCTTCAGTTGACATTTGATTCCGAATTTCACGAAACTCTGCGAGGTTTAATTCGATATTTTGACACAATTTGTCAATATGGGCTTTAAAGGAGAGCTGTGAATCTATTATTAACCCAAGATAGTTGTATTGGCTGACAATTTGCATTTTTTCTCCATTAACAAGTATGTCGGGGTCAGGTGATACTCTATTTGTTTTAGTGAAATACATGCCTACAGTCTTAGAAACGTTTAGCTGTAGACGGCACTCCTGCAACCAAGTTGTGACACAGGACATTGTATGAGTGAGTTTAGCAGCAACAGTATCTTTGGAGCGACCATGAACAAAGAAAACTGTGTCGTCTGCATACATTACGCACTCTGCTTCAGAGCAAACAGTGGGCAAATCGTTGATATAAAGACTAAATAAAAGGGGGCCTCATATTGATCCATGAGGGACTCCAGAGGTTAGCCTAAGAGACTCTGATCTGCAGTTGTTAACTGATACAGATTGTGTTCGGTCATGCAGATATGATTCAATCCAGCTCACAGCTTTGCGAGAGCTTGCTAAGAAGAACAGAGTGATTTACTGCATCAAAAGCTTTCCTGAGGTCCAAGAACACCGCCCCTACAACTCCACCCTTGTCGAGAGAAGATTTGATTTTCTCAATGAAGAGGCATGTCGCCGTTTCAGTGGAATGCTTGGATCTGAAACCAAACTGCGTGGCGCGGAGAGAGGGGGAGCTGCTGATTAAATAATGGTCAATCTGCTCTGACACCCATTTTTCTGCAACTTTGGAAATGGCCGGAAGAATGCTTCTAGGTCGGTAGTTATTCAGAGAAGTTGAGTCACCGGATTTAAAGACAGGGGGTAACAATAGCAGATTTCCAGGCCTTTGGAAAGTGACCAGATGAAATTGAAAGATGAATGATTGAGGCAAAAGGAGGAGCAAGAGTTGAAGCGAGATCTTTGAGCATGCGCGTGTCCATTCCAAAAACATCCTTTGCCTTAGATGGTTTGAGTGAATGAATTCAATCGCTAACTTTGGTCTCAGTAATATTTGCAATAGTAAAGAACTGCGTTGCAGACAATTCCTTTGTTTTACTTCAAACTTAGAAGAGATTTCGGACGCAGATTCAATGAAGTCGTTGTTAAAAGCATCAGCCGTCACTTGAGGTTCCGTCAGGATGTTTCCATTGAATTGAATTTGCATTTCTTTTGTTTTGTTATTTTGTGTAACACCCAATAGTTTTTTAAAATAATTCCAGGTTATTTCTGAATTTCCCGTCACACTATCCAGAGCAGTCATGAAAAAGTCATCTTTAGTTTTGATTTCTTTCAGCACCCTATTTCCCATTGAGATAAAGTGCTGTCTATTGTATCCTGATTTGACCGACAACTTGAAGGAATGATCGCGTTCTTTCAGCAGTTTCAGAATAAATGCGTTTAACCAAGGAAGGCCATTCTTTCCAGCTTTTAGTTTAATTCTCCGTGTAAACTCTATAATCATTTCTTGTATTTTGTTGACAAATTGGGAACAATCCTCATCTACATTTTTACCAGCGAGTAATACATCCCCGTTTACTTCTCGGATGGAATCTTGGAAATTTTGTTGTTCATGTTTTGGTATCCTATTGGATTCAGTGGTGGCCAAGGGTTTGAAGCGCTTTTTATTTAATTTTCTTGAAACCATTATAAGATTGTGATCAGACAATCCTGCGAGCATGTCGTATGGCTTCAAGATCCTTTCTGGCCTGTTCGTAAAAGCTAGATCAATCTGAGTTCGGTTGAAGTGTGTAATTCTCGTAGGGCCATTAATGAATTGAGTCATATTCATATCATCCATAAGCCTTTTCAATTTTTTCCTATCTTTGTCAACTTCCCAATGAACATTTAGGTCACCCATTATTATCACCTCTTCTGCAAGATTGAGTTGTTTCAGTAACATTTCCAGCTTTTTATAAAAAGCGGCATTTGATGAGGGAGGCCTATAAATAACTACAAGAATTAAAGACATTTGCTTTGACAAAGAAACAGTTAGTCCAAGAAATTCTAATCCATTCTCATCTGTAACATGTATTTCATTACAATTAAAAGTGACCTTGGCATAAATCATAACACCTCCTCCCTTAGAACCCGGTCTGTCTTTTCTAAACATTTTATAACCAGGTACAGATAGTTTTGCTGAGGGCGAAGATTCATGGAGCCTTGTCTCAGATAGGCAGAGGAAGTCAATATCCAAGTCAGTGAGAAGGTGATTGACCCCATCGCTTTTCTTTAAAATGCTTCGTATATTTAAGTGTGCAAAAAGAGTCGCGTCCCATTTGAAATTAGAGTTCATAATGGTTTGGAACACCCTGAATTTCCGGTGCTTTAGTATTGCGGGGTTTGGCAGTCCCCCGTTTCTTTTATTGGCAATGTTTGCATATAGCTTTACGCTGCCAGCTTCCGTATCAGCCGTCGGAGGTGGAGGCCCAGCCGTCGGAGGCCCAGCCGTCAGTGGTGGAATTCCCAGCCGTCAGTGGTGGAATTCCCAGCCGTCAGTGGTGGAATTCCCAGCCGTCAGTGGTGGAATTCCCAGCCGTCAGAGGTCTCAGTGATCTTTTTAATTAGGGTGAGGTTCATGAGTTGCCATAAAGTCATGCTGAACGGGAGTCAGAGTCCACATTGAAGCGCCTCTGCCCATTCTCACTTCATTGCTAACACAGAAAAGCCTACTAGAACAACAACCTGAATCGGGGTTCATCAGAGGCGGGCAGCTGCGCCGGCTACCATTTAACGAGTTTGAACGCGATCGCTTCATTCGGAACACACGAGCCAGTTAAGAGGGTGTGCGCAATTGTGCACGTTTGTTTGGACCTCCCTTGTCAGAAATGAACGACTTGTGCGGATGAAGCAAGTGTATTCAAGCAAACGGAGCTCTGCCATTTGCCGTCAAAGTGGAGAAGCCCTGGTGTAGTGCGCGAGTTACAACAGCAGGTGGCACCAACCGCCGGGAAATAAGAAACGGAGGGGAAAGAAGAAGCAAGCAAGCAAGCAAGCAATCCCAAAGAGCAGCGGCAGTCGTCCACCCACCTCAGCCGCCTCCTTCTCGAACTTCTCGATGGCTCGCTTGTCGATGCCGCCGCACTTGTAGATCAAGTGTCCGGTGGTGGTGGACTTTCCGGAGTCCACGTGTCCGATGACCACGATGTTGATGTGGGTTTTCTCCTTGGCCATTTCGCGCGACTGGCGGACAAAGTTGGACATTTTCCGTCACGGAGCGCACGGGACATGTCGGCCGCGCGAAGCTCTCGCGACGATTTCGCGCTCGCGTGTCAATTTGCCGCGGTCGGTGCCGCGCCTTCGCGAGTCACGTGATCGGCCTCCATGTTGCGCCGCCGCCGCCATGTCACGTCCGAGTCGTGGCGAGCGGGGGCGCGCACGGCGGCGGGAGCGCGCACGCGGAAGCAGACCTTTTCAAAGAGCCAACAAAACGCCAACTTGTCGACGACTGGCGTCCAAGTCGATTTGATTCCATTCTGTACTTCAGTACAAAAGAGACCAAATCCCCCCATTTTACCAATTTGTTTACATTTGTTACAAATGTGAAGACAAAAGGTTTCCCCTTGTCACAACCTCGCAACAAGTGAATTACCGACCGATTCAGGAAGTTGTGCTTTTTTGAAAGAATATTACCAACCTGTAGTCCCCGATCCAGAACAGACGAAAGACCGAGCCGGAAGCCCCAGACGCGTTTATAGAGAAGCCGGAGGAGGGCGGAGTCAGCATCTCACGAGTCGAGTCGCAGGGCGGGCTTATCGGCCGGCGAAAACCCGCGGCGGCGTCGAGCAGATAAACGAATCTACAAAAGCGGGTCCGTTTTTTTCAAAGACATTTTTATTAGTTACCAGCCACTTTCGTTTCCAATCCAATTTGTGGCATTTGAACATCAATGTACAGTCGTAACCCTTTTCAAAACTTAAAGAGGCACCGGCATGTGATTGCGGTGACAGACAAAGCCGCAAAGTTCTTTTTTCCTGCGAAAACTTTTGCGATGAGTTTTAATCAGCATAAGCCAGTCCTTGAGCACAGAGCTGCGCCTCAGAGACGAACGGGGGCGGAGCGAGGACGGCGAGGAGCGCGGCGGGGACGACGGGGCGGCGGCCCGCTGCTGCCGGCACGCGTCCCCTCGCCGGGTGTCCCGCACGACAATTCATTTCTTCTTCTGGGCCTTCTCCGCGGCCTTGGTCGTCTTCCCGCTCACTTCCTTGGTCTCCACGGCCTTGATGACGCCGACGGCCACCGTCTGCCTCATGTCTCGCACGGCGAAGCGACCTGGGGAGACGAAACGGAGCGTTAGAAAAAGTCTCTCGCGAGCCGCGCCCGCCGAGTCGGACAGCTCACCGAGGGGGGGGTAACTGGCGAAGGGCTCCACCACCATGGGCTTCTGGGGGATCATCTTGACGATGGCGGCGTCTCCGGACTTGACGAACTTGGGGTTGTCCTCGAGCTTCTTGCCGGAACGACGGTCGATCTTCTCGATGAGCTCCTTGAACTTGCAGGCGATGTGGGCCGTGTGGCAGTCCAGCACGGGGGCGTAGCCTTCGTTGATCTGGCCCGGGTGGTTCAGGATGATGACCTTACCAAACAAACAAAAAAGTAAATAAATACAACTTAGAAGCTGCCGCCTCGCCACAAAGTCCAACCGCGAGCAGGAATGCGCTCACCTGAGCATTGAAGTTATCGGCACCCTTGGGCGGGTCGTTCTTGCTGTCGCCGGCGACGTAACCGCGGCGGATCTCCTTGACGGACACGTTCTTGACATTGAAGCCCACGTTATCGCCGGGGGCGGCCTCGGGCAGAGACTCGTGGTGCATCTCCACAGACTTGACCTCAGTGGTCAGGTTGGTGGGGGCGAAGGTGACGACCATGCCGGGCTTCAGGATGCCGGTCTCCACGCGGCCGACCGGCACCGTTCCGATACCTGAGCGGATGGCCAATTAGCCGCTGCCCGTCGATTCAAAATGTCTAAGTTCTACAGCTAAAACTCTTCCGTACCTCCAATTTTGTAGACATCCTGCAGGGGCAGACGGAGGGGCTTGTCGGTGGGACGTGAGGGGGGCAGGATGGCATCCAGAGCCTCCAGCAGGGTGGTACCGCTGCCATTGCCCTCCTTCCGCTCGACCTTCCAGCCCTTGAACCAGCTCATCTACGGGAAGCCGCAAATGTCAAACGGCACACTGGGGAGCGCACGCGTGCCCGCGGGTGGGCGACGGCCACTCACCTTGTCACTGGTCTCCAGCATATTGTCCCCGTGCCACCCGGAGATGGGTACAAAGGCGACGGTGGCGGGGTTGTACCCGATCTTCTTGATGTAGGTGCTGACTTCCTTGGTGATTTCCTCAAAACGCTTCTGGCTGTAAGGGGGCTCGGTCGAGTCCATCTTGTTGACGCCGACTATGAGCTGCTTGACGCCCAAGGTGAAGGCCAGCAGGGCGTGCTCGCGGGTCTGTCCGTTTTTGGAGATACCGGCCTCGAACTCGCCCACGCCCGCGGCAACGATCAGCACGGCGCAGTCGGCCTGCAATTTTTAAAGATCGGTTATTCTACTGCGACGAAGACTTGTTTGCTTTGTTTTTTTTTTTTTTTTTTTTTAATTTGACCTGTGATGTGCCCGTGATCATGTTCTTGATGAAGTCCCTGTGCCCGGGGGCATCGATGATGGTCACGTAGTACTTGCTGGTCTCGAACTTCCACAGAGCGATGTCGATGGTGATGCCGCGCTCCCGCTCGGCCTTCAGCTTGTCCAGCACCCACGCGTACTTGAAGGAGCCCTTGCCCATCTGACACACACAAAAAAAACTTTAGTTATCTAATCACAAGCTGCATATTCGGTTTGTAACTTTAAAATGACAATTTAAATGATTCAGAGTAGTCCCAATGTTGTTTCAACATCTTGCAGTCATTCTGGGCTCGCTCCGCCCAGACTGCGCATGCGTAGACCCGGACACGCCCTTTTGCCGACAGCTCAGCAAAAGAGCACGCTGGCGCCGCCATTTTGAAACGCCTGCAGTGTATTTATAATATAAAAAAAAAAAAACGCTGGCTTACCTCAGCCGCCTCCTTCTCGAACTTCTCGATGGTTCTCTTGTCGATGCCGCCGCACTTGTAGATCAAGTGGCCGGTGGAAGTGGACTTGCCGGAGTCGACATGGCCGATGACCACGATGTTAATGTGCGTCTTTTCCTTCCCCATTGTTGTAGTTTCTAAAAAAATTAAAAAATGAATTAAAAAAAACAAACAATAGGCCTGGCCATTCAACATTGAAGGTGCTTAGTGAGTGAATCGGTCGATCAAAAGTCAAACACGTCGTTTACGCTCCTCGAATTTTGCAGCTTCATCGCTCGAGTTCTCTTTGGCTGCTGCTAGCTGGCGTTAGCATGATGCTAACAGGCCGGACGACACACGTGTCCCACATTGAGACCACGTCGTCATTTGCCATTTCGGAGCAAATGATGACATCCGAAAAGCCATCCGGCCCAGGTGGGCAGCTGTCGCCGTCCGCGAGGCGCCAATTGTTCGGGGAAGGACGAGCGGCCATTTTAGGGCGCTCCCTTTGTCCTTTCTCTATCAAAGTCGTCGCGAGCCAATTAAAGCCATCCGAAACAAAGTCGACCTAAACGTGACTACAGCCGGCCCGATAAGACACTTTTACTAAAAAAAAAAAAAAAAAAAAAAAAGGATTGTCTTAAAGCCCACACATCGATTATTACATAACACAACGCTTAACACGTATTCAGATGGGGGGGTGGGAAAAGTCAGCGTCAAGATAACGGTTTCGTCGGGCTGCTGATGGAAAGGCCGGTTTGGAATCACGAGCCCGATGGTACACTTGAAAGCAAAACAAGCAGCCGCTTACCGGTGTTTCTGCGTTGTCGCGGCCAAAGCTGCTGCCCCTTGCCAGGTAACAGAAAGAGGCCGACAGACCCTCCACGTCAACTTTTATACTGGCGGAAGGCAGCGTGACTTCCGGTCCCTCTCCGTCACGCCTCGAGGCCAGCAAATCAAAATTCGCCGTTCCCACGTGAGGTCAGCACTCGACGTTGATGGACGCGAGTACCCGGATGCTCGACCGTGGCGATGGCGATTGGGTCCCGGAGAAAGACGGTGGCGGAAATGGTGCCGAAAACACGCTTGATATAAAAGTGAGTCCATCATTGAACGCGGCGAAGTGATCGAAACACACGTGACCACCTCAAATGAGAGGTGAGCCTCAATACAAACCATCAACTCTTCTTCGGCCCTCAGCCGAGCGCTCCTCTGTGGGCTTTTCCTCACATTTTTGGTTGTTCAGTTACTAAGTTACTTACTTGCACACCCTCTCGGGAGTTTCATTCAAACTCAGCAAACACCTGACATAAAGTGCCTCTGATTAAACCCAAATAAAGTTCAGTTGTTCTAGTAGGCTTTTCCTGACTTTTTTGGATTTCTTGCAAAAGCATGAAGGTTTTGTGCTAATACTGACAACTATTTGGAACTGTTCATAATTCTCTCCACTTTGACTAAGGCCCCAGTTCTAGCTGAGGAAAAAGAACCAAGGTCTCGTTTTTTAGTACCACAAAAAACTGGCATTTGAACAGGGGTGTGTAGACTTTTTATATCCACTGTACAAACAATAATCTGAAACCTGCCAGAATGCGCAGTAGCATTGTGATGACTTGAGTGTAGTATTGACTCATCAATACTACACGCATAAGCAATGACACGTTTGGCAAGTGCATACAGTCCATTTGGCGTTTAATGAGACCGCCGCTACCGTTCTGTTGTCAAATCGTTAAGATGACGACGTCACATTTGCATTCAAACAGACTGCGGGACAATTTATCAGAGTCGCTGACTCGAACAGTCAGGCACATTGAGAGCCGGCGGCGGTAACCACGTTCGGAGCTAGCGAACGAGGCATGCGCCTACTTGTCGTTCAAATGGCCCACGGTGGGTGGGGGGGCGGGGGGATGTTTCTGGCACTTGGCCCCGGCGCCGCTTGGGCAAGCGAGGGGAGGGAAAAACAAGTTTGCAGACTTTAGGTGTTTGCTCACATTATTTCAGTTTATTTTTACTTCCCGTCTCAAACGGATACAAAAATAAATAAATCAAATGAATTGTACAATCACATTAATGGTGGAAAAAGCTTTGAAATGATTTACCTTGCTCTCATATATATAAATAAATAAATATATATATACACCCCCCACAGTTGAATTTGAAGTATTTCAACTTAAATGCTAGCATGTTAGCATTTGGTCGTGTTGGCGCAACGCCGACGCAGGAGAAGTCGAAGCGGGCTTTAAAATGTGGCGTTGACGACGCATCTATGGAACTCCAACCTTGTCAGCACACCCCGCGGAGGAGAAACGTGAATCAAGCCGATGGAGGGAACTGTTGTCACGGCATCAGAGGAGATGGGAAGCAACTACTGACCAAGACAGAGCGGCTGGGAATCTTTACAATATTCCTTCCATCCATCCATCCATCCATTTTCTGAGCCGCTTCTCCTCACTCGGTTCGCAGGCGTGCTGGTGGAGCCTATCCCAGCTGTCATCGGGCAGGAGGCGGGGGACACCCTGAACTGGTTGCCAGCCAATCGCAGTCTTTACAATATTCACAGTGGATATAAAAAGTCTACACACCCCTCTTTTTATTGCACAATCAACATTTAATGTGCGTCCAATGAACCTCAAATGAAGTTCAGATGTTCTAGTAGGTTTTCCCTGATGTTTTCTTGCTTACTTTGATTTAGTTACTAAGTTACTCAGTTACAGTTACGTAGTTACAGATGAAGTGGCTTAGTTACAGTTCACATTCAAACTCATGTTCAATGGAACTCAACACAAACTTTGAAGTGCCTCTGATGAACCCCAAATAAAGTTCAGCTGTTCTACTAGGCTTTTTTGGAGTTGTACAGGGTATAAGTCACATTAAAGAAAAATGTTTAAAAATGGTTTATCTTGATCTCATCTTCTTAATATCAAAACAACCTGGTATTTGAATAGGGGTGTGTAGACTTTTCGATCCTCTAAGTAAGATATATCATTGCTCGTCAAGCAGGCCTGACGACATCTCGTCTTTGCAGGTGTGACAAAACCTCACCCTGAGGCCTTTCCGTCTTTGTCAGAACAATGCCTGAAACTCAACTAACTTGTGGGGCAACTCCACACGCGAACCTGCTTGACTTTTGTTGAAAATCATAAACAAACATCCTTACATTTTATATAGCCGCGACTATAGTGCTTTATGCGAGTATATATGCGTGAGGAATGCAATTCATGTGCGTATATGTGCACTCATCTGCGTAGGTGAGAGCGACGTCATTTATGTGGATACGACCTGTACATTATTTAAGTAACATACACTCATCACTGTACAAGTGTGACTAATGTCGTTTGTTTCAACTTTTTCGTTTCTTAATTTTCGTTCTTAGTTGACAGAGGGACTGCCGATGGAGACTGGCTACAAAGCTCGAATCTGGCTCAAAGCATCTCTACTCTTGAGTTGAGATGCTTGTTTTGACAAACAAAACGATTATGAGCTCTTTTTAGCCTCTGGCGGACACATTCTTTACTAATGAAGTGACTGGAACAGCCTGACACATTATTAACCTGACTTTAGTTCAAATGTTATCAAACCAAAATCTGGTCCGGCACTTGATTGCAGCCTCTTCAATAAATCAATCAAATGTAAAAATCTAAATATAGAGGATAATAATCATGAGGAGTTTTGTATTTGTTTGGATCACTCCCATATTCCGTTTATATATTCTATAAATAAAGCCAATCGTTCGTTTATAAAGTCCTTAAATTGAATCTTTCGAACATCGTTCAAAGTCGAAACTAAACCGGGTGATTTGTATTGAAAACGAGATTGTAATTTCAAACAGCGATTTGCCTCAAATCAACAGAGGGACGATTTAGTCAGTGACGCCGCTGTGCCGTCAAGTACTTCCGGGTCGACGTTCACCGTGAGGCAATAGTCCACAAATTGTTCAAAACGTAAATCTTTGGGGGTATTCGCATATATCGAATGTTTGCAATTTATCGAATAATTGTTATTAGTCAACAGCATTTGTGGCAATGCGCCAGCCGCGCACTTTTGTTTTTTTTTTTTTAACTTCTGTTGCCTCAACCTTTTTATGAATACTTAATACCCTTAAGTACTCAGTAAAACCTAGTGATTTTATCAATTTAACTGAGTGTTTGTATTTTAAATATCAAGTTATATTTTTACTCGGGTGGCTTTTGCTCGCCGATGGCTGCAGTTTTTGTGGCGCCACCTGCTGGCCAATTATAAAAACAGTGTTGCCCGCTATGTCGCGTTTTGATTAAGATTGTTTAAAGCACGTGGGAGCAAAACAATAGTATAAACGTGAGGAATGCTTGAAATCTTTTCATTTTAATTTAAATTCTATTAAAGACCTTCTTTTCCCCCAAATAACAAGGTACAAATACATTACATAAAAATTTAAACCTGGCACAGACAAGTTTAATAAATACCCAAACGTGTGCTTTGATATTTCATCATGCTTCCTATGTTTCGTAAGAACAAATAATCACTGTTGCCGTAATGCATCATGTGTTTCAATACTGTTTAAGGGTCGTGGTGTTTTCTTTTGTGCTTCACTTGGTCCACAGGTTTCGTCAAAGTGATCCCATACAACTGTCAACTGCAACTGTTAAGTTTGTAAAGAAAACAACAAACGGGTAGTAATCCAAGAGCTCCACCTTCCGAAATGTTCGTCCGTGGCTTTAATGCCGCAGCTGGGATTCCAACCCCAAACCCAAAACAGTCGGCAATTGGCTAACCGCTAGCGCCCAGTGCTGCCCTTGCATACATTTTCTATAAAAGCAAAATTAGTACTGAAAGAAAAGTTCCTGAATCTAAAACAACAAAGCTTGAAATTGTGATCCTAAATGCTGCGAAACAAGCGGCGAACTTCTTGCGTTAAGCGGACACGGTCGTCCTCCCCTCGTCCGCGTCGCCGTCCTCTCGCGGCACGGCCCACGGCTGGACCTCGCCGCTTCCGAACAGCGTGTAGAAGACGGCGGCGCCCACGTTGACGCCGGCCGAAACCCAGAAGACTTTCCTCCAGCCCTCCATGGTGTGCTGAACGTCGGAATATAAAAACGGAAGAATGAGTTCACGGTCGTCGGCCGTATGACGAGCGTTTTTCTTACGTCCTCTGTGAAATATCCTGTCACGATGGGGGCGACGATCCCGGGAATGGTCCCGAACGTGTTGGTGACGCCCAGGAGAAACCCGGCGTACCTGCGTGGGAGAAAGAGATTTTAAAAAATAAAGATTTGATATTACGTAATTGTTGTTCATACGTAATGGCATCAGTAATTGTTTATGAGAATTATTAATGAAGTATAAATGTTTGGCTGTCAGTATTTAACAATACAATATAGAGGTAGACATTTTTTTAAACAGTCAAGTCAGGATTTTGCTGTCAGTGAATTCGGCCCACCGGGGGGCGATGTCGATCTGGTTCATGAAGACGCCGGAGCTGCCGGTGCCCCCGGTGGCCGACGTGAGCGTGAGGAAGGTGACGGTGAGCGCCGGGCTGCAGCCGGCGTACGCCACCGCCAGCAGGAAAACGGCAGGAAACAGCATGCCTGCGGACGGAGCACGCGAGTCAAGACGGCCGACGGGCCTCGGAGCCGACATTCAACTTTTCTTCGAGCTAGCGGAAAGGTCGCGGCGCCGGCTTGCCTGTGAGCGTGAAGAGTTTGCGTACGGCGGTGACGCTGAACACTTTCTTCTCGATGAGGCGGTCGGCCACGAAGCCCGTCAGCGTGGCGCACAGCCACGCCGCCAGGTAGGGCAGCGCCGAAAGGAAGCCGTTCTGCACGCGCGCGGGACGAGACGGCGCAGCCGTTAGAAACCGGACATTTGTCACCGAATAACCGATCAATTAATTCGCCATCAATCGACTTACAACTGAAGAACGCATCGCCCGACTAACTAGCAGAATGATCAACGAACTCGGCAAACAACTAAAAGCTGAACAAATTGATCGACAAATCGTAGTTAGGGGGGAGGAAGGGCCGAACCCACCGCCTTGAGGTCGAAGTGCAGCATGTTGCTCATGTAGGTGGGCATCGAGGTGAGCTGCGTGTAGAAGGACCAGTTGAAGCACATCTGCGTCACCACGATGGCCCACAGCGGCACCGACGTCATCATGCTCAGCACGGGCACCGACCAGCCGTGCCCGCCGCCCTGGACGTTGGCCCGCGTCGCGACTCTGATTAGCATGTTCGGGCACGCGTTCGCCCTCACGCGGTGCGCCCTTTACCTGTTGCCCCACGGTGGCGATGATGTATTCTCTCTCCTCTTTGCTGATTCGCCGATGGGTGCGGGGGTCGTCCGACACCAGGAGAAACCAAAGGACGGCCCACAGGCAACCGGCGCCCCCTGGAGGAGAGGAAAAAAAAAACACTCGACTCAGTTGATGTGCACACACTGTAACTTGTGTGTGCGCGCGCATCACCACAAAGATAGAAGACGGCGGGCCAGCCCAGCGCTTGGCAGATGAATCCGGTGAGCGGCATGGCCAGGAAGGCACCGAAGTTTCCGCCGTTCCCCGACAGCGAGATCAGCCGCGAGCGCTCCAAAGGCGGCGCCCAGCGGGCCCACATGGACATCATCGCCGGGAACGTCACGCCCTGCCGCACACAAACACACACACGTTGCCTTCGTCTTGCCTTTTGTCTCCAGAAACTGACGAGCTAACTCATCAACTTTACTAACATGGCAACTCAGTGTGACTACACAACTAACCAACCAACTGACAAACCGCCTGACTAATAAAATGACTGGCCAACTAGGTAGCCACCCAACTGACTAACCACTGTACCTAACTAACTAAATGGGCTTTTCGGTTGTTATTTTTTTCCCCTCCTGCTGCAACATTCTTTTAATGTCCTCTCAATTTGCGTGCGTGCGTGTTTTCCAAAGACGACGAAGTGACCTCGCCCAGGCCCTCCAGCGCTCGCAGGGCGAAGAGCCAGCGGGGTCCGCGTCGGGCCGCCAGCGGCGTGAGGAGCGTGAGGGCGGCCGTGCCCAGCACCCCCAAACCCAGGAAGAGGCTGCCCCCGTAGAGTCCCGACAGGTAGCCCCCCGGGATCTGCGTGCACAGGTAGCCGAAGAAGAAGGCGCCCAGCAGCCAGCCCTGAGTCTCGGCGTCCCACGGGTATTGCGGCGTCTGAAAGCGGGCGTCGAGAGGATTCATTCTTTTGTCCGAAATGCCCTTAGGTGCCACAGAAAAGTCATCCCGCCTTTTCCCCCCCCATTCGACGGCTTTGACAATACCAAGCAATTATTTTCAAATCGTTTTTCATTTCATTTGACATTTTCACTCATTTTGCATCGGGTGTTAGCATCAAGCTCGCAGACTTTGCGGGAGTTACTGTAAAAAGCTAATATTTGGCAACGTCGCGGGAATTTCACCGCGCTAGACTCGGTCTCGGCTCTCGACGCTCACCCCGTCGGGCTGCTCCAACTTCTGGCTGGCGTTCTCGCCGGCGGGGAGCGGACACGCCTGCGCCGCCGAGCCGTTGAGGCCCGGCGTCGGCCGGCTGGCGTTGACCATGGCGACCATGGCCACGCTGAGGTTGACGCGCAGCCCGTAGACCACCGAGATGCCCAGGAACATCAAGAGGGCCAGGTTGAAGCGAGCCGAGCAGCACTGCCGAGGAACTGCCGGAGGAGCACAGCGCCTTCACTTGGCTTACGCTTCCCCCCCCAAAAAAAACATCCCAAATCCAGCCCTCCTTCACGGTGCTCCACCCATGTGGAAGGAGCCAGATTAGGACTGCTCGGCCTCGGGGGCGGTCTAGTTTCCTTCTTAAACTAACTCACCTGTAACATCGCGGATGAGCGGTTCGTTGTCTCCGCTCTCGTCCGACGGCGCCGCGTCCACCGAGTAGCTGCTGTTTGGCGGCGCCATGGCGGCCCGCTGAGCGCAAAGACGAGCGGAATCACTCACGCATGGCGTGCGCGCGAGCGTGCGTGTGCTGAAGCAAGGGAAAAAAGACAACAAATAGGAAGAGTCGGCAAAAGAATGTGGGATGAACACATGACTGTGAAAACATGCAAACAAAACAAAATGCAACACCGTTTCATTTGGGCACTCCGGTGTGGAAAAGTTCGTTTGGGGAGAAAAGAACACCTGGAAAACTGGCCAAAATCACCCCAAAATGGACGCTTTGACCCAAAATGGCCAACTTCCTGTATCTTTTCTGGCATGGCTGCTTGAGAGTTTCTTTGTTAGTCTGCTCATGACGGACAAGCTTGCCAAATTTCATGTTGCGAAGTGACCCTGGCTTTGTGGTTTGAATATTGAAACAATTCCAATTGTTCCAACTTTTGCACGAATCTCCTCGTAACGTGTGCAAGTCTACCTCACGTTGTGGCCGCCACGCGCCGTTTTGATGAGTTGCATTTCAACGCCTACGGCACATTCTTGTCATATTGAGGAAGTTGCAGGAGTTAGTCGAGGCGCATTAAAGTCACGCGGCAGCACGTCACGAGCGGACACAGAAATCCCGCCGAGACGAGCTGCACTTTTTCGATTGGTCCGGCAAAGGCCTGTTTGCTCTGCGGCCGATTAGATAATAACCCTTTCACAACAAGCACGTGAAGTTCCCCGGCGAAGTTCATGGAAGCGTGACGGTTCACTTTTAGGACAAAGGCCATTTTTAAAGCTGTATCCACAAAACAACAAAAACATTTTAAAATGCAGGAACGTGTGAGCCCGTTTTGTCTTGCGGGAACAACGAACGCGTTTTATTGCCGCTCGCCACCTGATCCGCAGCAAGTCAGCCTGGAAAGACTTAATACTGTAACATGATTCAACAAGTCCAAAGTCATGACACGAAGGTGAATAATCAATACGCAGAACTTCAGTCCATGACAAATTATAATTCAAAGGACATTGCTCCTTCTGCTGTGTGTGCCTTGACCACCTGGGGGCAGTACAATACAGACAAATTCCTCAGTAAGCCGCTGTAACTTCAGTCGTTTTTCGTAGAGGATAAAGAATATATGAACGTGACCATTGTTATATTATCTGTATACGTGTTTTGCTCCACTGTTTATGTTCAAATAGCCATTGCTTCGGGTTCTAACACCGTGATAGCGATTTTATTCGTTTGTCCATCGATGGCGTTTTGCATTATATGTTATTAATCTGATTCTGAGGGTTGGACGGTTCCTGTTGTTGTTGTTGTTGAGACTTTCCGCTTGTACAATGATAACACATTGACCAACATGGTCAAACGTATTTTTTTTCTGATCACCAAAACGGATTGGAATCTTGGTTTTATGGTGTTTGCACATTTTGGTGGGGAAAAGTAATTTAAGATATTAGCATTTTGAGTACAAATTAAACTCGTAAATCAAGGCACCACTGTATTTGGTTCTTTCCCGGCACACAAACTTACAAAAATATTAATGGTAATTTTTTTCTAACAAATACATACTGTACTCTACGTACGACAAACAAAAAGCACTTTTCCAATAGTGTTTTGTGCCTCCTTGAAAAAAATAAAATAAAATGTCAATGAATTTTACTCAGGCAATTTGCGAGCCCACCCCAAACAAAAGAGTCGGGGCCCTTATCCTAAACTTGGTATAAAATTGATACATTTTCTGCTAATGTTTTGTTACCAAGTCATACAACTCTCCATTGTGCCACGTGACGTTTAGCAGGCTTTTATATTTGATGAATTAATTATTGCAGGTTATATAACAACAACTAATGCCATTTTAATAGTAATAATAGCAGCGTCTCCTTTCGTTTTGCCGGAACTATACAAATATGCGACTAGCTAATGTATCAACAACCTAGCAATGCCTTCGCTATTATATTACTTTAAACGAAAACAAAAATCCAAACTCACCCTGGTGTTAGTAGTAAGTGTTCAAACGGAGGACAAATTTATAAGTTGAACTGCTCGTGTTCATTGTGTTGTATTACATTTTTGACGGCGGTGCTGTTTCTGCTCGCCTGGATTCACATGAGTCATGACGTAACAGGGCGCTTTCCGGAAGTGTAGATCTACAAACTCTGAGAGCCAGTACGAAAATGGCTCCACTGATTCCAGATATTATATAATTCAGCTCTACCTTGATTCATTGGCTCACAATTTCGCTTCTGGAAAAAAAATGCTATTCGTCAATGAAAAAAAAAAAAAAATTTTTTTTAAAGCTGTGGTGAAATTTAATGACCTATTTTTCAAGCAGACTAAAAATATAAATTACCTTTCTTAATCGCTGGTTACCGCAATAAACCTTACCTGTTGCTGTAGCGACGACTGCGTCATCACTTGAAGCAAATCACCTACTCCGGTTTTTTAACTCATCACATTTTCGATCAAAATTTAATTCATCAACTTTCTTCATGGAACACAAAAAGGTGAGTCATAAAGTTTGTTTCTAATTTGAGCCCCCTCCCCCCCAAAAAATAAAAATACATGAGAGACGCTAACTAACAGGCTGCATAGCGACGCGTCCCTTGTCTTACGCAAACAAACCGTGAAACACTTTTCTTGCATTTTTTTTTAACCACAAACAATTATTCATTCATAGTTTTCACTCATGTTTAAGGGCTCAATAATGTCGGAGCGAGAACAATTTAGAAGATATCTTGAAAAAGCTGGGGTCCTAGACGCTCTGACAAACGGTAGGTGGGCATCACGTCAACATGATTAAATAGATTCTAAGTTCATGATGTGAAATTCGTTGATGTGCATTTTGTGTCACATTTTACAGCAATGACAGCACTTTACAGCGAGGATGATAAACCGGACAATGCCATGGAGTATCCTTTGTTTCCACTGCATTCAGAAAAAAAAAAATCCTGGATATTGAAGGGAAAAAAGTCATTTTTTTGAGGGAAAAATGTACTTTTTCCTAAGGAAAAAATATATTTCCAGATGTGAAAAGTATTATTTTTCTTCCAAGAAAAACACATGCATATTTGGATTAAAAAGTAGTATTTTTTATGACTAAACCCCCGCAAAAACTGTATATGCAAGAATTAACAGACGTAAGAAAGAGCGCAATCGTTAACAAAGCGAAGTTTCAACAGAGGAAAAATCAAACTTTTTTTGGAGTGCATCTTGCAATGGACCGAATCTTGACATTTGGCTCCAGATGGAAAAATATACGTCATTGTTTTGTCGAATGTGCGTCTCATGTGCCCAATTATTCTATTTATGTATCCGACGTGCTTTAAATTAGATCAGGAGAAAGGGACACAATCATTGTCAATTAAATGCAAAATGGAACTTCCTTGGGGGGGGGGGGCTATATCCAGGGGCCAAGTAATAGACAATAGTGTACGTACGTTGATGACCTGAACCTCGCCCATATCTAGTTTTTTGAAGCGTCACGTCATCGCTCAGGAAGCCGAGACTCTTGCCTCTCAAAAAGCTGCACTGCAGCAAAAGTGCCAGCTTCTCGTGGAGGAAAATCAGAAGCTGAGGAGCAAGGTAATTCCAAAAATATACATCATTTCATCTTCATTTTTCGATACGTGCTTTTGTTTTTTTTGTTTTTTTGCAGCTGATGCAGTACGAGCCATCACCTGAAGCTGCGGACGAAAAGGGATTGTAAAAATCCCTATTTTGGACTACAAATAATCATTTTTTTGTTCACCTATCTAGGCCAGCGACATAGAAGGACAGGCAGTTAAATGCAATTAAATGCCCTTCCACTAGATGGCAGAAGGTGCAAATAATGTGTATCCACGCTGTCGCTCATACAACAGAATAAGAGCTTTGCGCTCAACTGAACAGGGTCGCAAAAAGACCGCATCATTCCGTCATCATTCATTGTAGAAGTAGTTTTCATGAGCATCAAGTGCACAGGAAACTTCTCGAAGGGTTCCGGCAACAGAACACGAAAAGCGTTGTATGCGTGAACGTCGGCTGCGTTCGGCTTGAATTCATTTCCGCTGCTTACGTAAACGTCCGCTTCGACATGATGGATTTGCATCTGAGCTTTGCCAGGCCCTCAGGGCGACTTCGGTCGAAACAGATACTTGGGGAACAAACAAACAAACAAACAAACAAACTGGGGGGAAATAGAAGTACTGGTTCGACTCCTGCCCTTAAGCAAAAGTAAAACAGTACAGACAAAAACCAAAACCTTTTTGCCGTTCTATACAATACCCATTTTGATAACATGGCACAACAGAAGAAAAGCTGTGCACACAAAATAGTTGCACTCTTTTATTAACTGCTCATACTAAAAAGGACAAATATTTACATTCCATTTGGCATGTTGATTTTTAAGCGGTAGCTCGCCCTGGCCCAACGATGATGCCGGTTTTCGTCTCGTTTACGTCGTGTCGTCTGGTTGGTTGACAAAAGTCAACGGCCTACTTTGACACAGTAGGGTTGAAAGCCGTTTTCAAATGCGGGGGGGGGGGGGGGGGGGTCCAAGTAAAAAGAAATAGCGCTACTCTCGTGCAGATGCCTGAAAAATCTACCCAAGCACTACAGGACGTCCTCGAGTTACGCCGCGCTCGACCTACGACGTTTCGACTTGACGACGCCCGCGCCTCGTCCGCCACTGGGCGGCGGCAACAATAAAGGCACGAAGCGCCGATTTGCTGCTGTAACGGCGTTATTAGCTCCCCTGCACATTCGACGTCAACGGGTCCTCCGCTAATCGCCGTCACGACACTTGCCACGGCACACACTCGCACCGGCGCAGCGCTCCTGTCTCTCTCACACGCTTGCTGTCACAATCACGTGGGAGAATACCGGTAACAGAAGTATTTCGACTTTAACGGTGAAATCAGACTTACGCGGGAAATGGTGTTACGTCGCCGGCGTAGGAACGGAACTGGTTCGTAAATCGAGGACTTCCTGTATCATGAAGTATTTGTACTTTGTTACACTGCAGAGGTTGAAAAATGCCTGAAATTTGTCAGAAAAATAAAGATCCAGAGAACTGTGACCAAGTATTTGTACTTTGTTACTTTCCACCACTGCCTTCCCACCAGGAAAATAAGTACTTAAGTCCAGATACCTGAATAATCTACTTAAGTACTGTAACGAAGTATTTGTATTTCGTTACTTCCCACCTTTGCCTGTCACAAACTGTCCGCCAGAGAGGGGCCCGTCAAATCTGCAGGGCGGCGGGCGCCCGCCTGCTGCTGCTGCCGCCGCTGCTGGTCACCGACACCCGCCGTTTGGGGGAGGAGGCGGCGGGGCTGGGGCTGTCTCGGCTGCGTCGGGACGGCGAGCTGGCGTCGCCGCCCGAGTCCGGGCTCTGGGGCCTGCCGGGCCTCCTCACGCTGTCCGACTTGGAGAGCAGGTTCCTGGCGCGCGGGCCCGCGCTTCCGTTTCCTCCGCGGAGCTTCACGGGGCCGCCCCGGTAGGAGTCCCCGCTGTCTGACGCGTTGCCCTCCAGGACCGTGGAGCAGTTCCACTGCGGACTCGGTCTCCGGGACTTCCGGGCCACGACCGGGAGAGTGGCGCAGGAGGCCGGGTCGGAGGAGGCGGGGTACTCGGCGCGGTCCGGCTCGTCGGCGTCCTTGTCGGCAGGTGGCGAGCGGGTTTCGCTGCTTGTGTTGTTGCTGTTCTGATCGGTGGGGCTGGGGACGCCCTCCTTGCTCTCCTGGAAGCCCGCCGGCTTGACGCACGGGTCTTCCTGGATGGGTACGAAAGCCGATGCGGTGTTGAGCAGCGGGTAGTTGGGCCCGTTGCCCTGTTTCTCCAGCAGCAAGGTGTAGCTGCTGGGCGCCGTGGGGATGGTGGCCTTGCGGCCCCCCGCCGAGGTGCCCACACACACCTGGTGCACCACCGAGTTGTTCTTGGACTTGTTAACGTAGAAGTCATCCAGATCCTCCTTGATATGTGGGTAGTATTCCAGAATGCCCTTCTTAATCTTCTTGTAGCCCAGGTGCATGATCTCCAGGAGGCTGAGGAACAAGGAAATGCAGGCGATCACCTGCATGAAGACCATGAAAACGGTTTTCTCGGTGGGCCGCGACACGAAGCAGTCCACCACGTTGGGGCAGGGCTGGCGATCACACTTGTAGAGCGGGCTGAGGCGGTGCCCGTAGAGGACCAGCTGGCCCGTCATGAAGCTGACCTCCACCAGGGCGCGGGTGACGATGTGCGCCACGTAGGTACAAAGGAGCGAACCCCTCAGCGGGGCCTTATTGAGCTTGCCCTGTTCCAGCCCCCGCATCTCCTTCTCGATTCGGCGCCGGGCGTCCGCCATCTCGGCGTCCACCGACTCCAGCTCGCGGCGTAGCGCCACCTTCTTGCAGTGCCGCTCTTTCTCCAGGGCGCGCAGCCGGTAGATGGCGTGGCCCATGTAGACCAGCGAGGGCGAGGAGACGAAGATGACCTGTGAAATGGACAATTTGTTAGAGTAGAAACTATTTCAGTTGTATTCCTTGGCCTTCAATAGTGAACCGTGCACGAGGTCCGGTTCAAACTGAAACTACAAACTATGGGTTTTCTAAGGTCGCCCGTCAACGAGCAGCGTGACGATGAGACCAACGAGGGCGGACTTGCTAGGGAGAGTCATCACCGGTGATGAGTCCCGGATCTTCGTGTGTGTGACCTGGAGGACCAAATGTCTCAAAGTTCAGTGGAAAAGTCCGACGTCGCCGAGACCAAAGAAAGCAAGACACTCAAAGTCCAAAGTCTTCGATGTGAGCTGCATCGTCCTCTTGCCACAGGGCCAGACGATCAACCGGCAAGTCTACAAAGAGATCCTGCTGCGAGAGTTATGGTAGTACAACACACCTGCTCGCGATGCCCCAAGCATCTGACAGTTCCTGGACAAGAAGAATGTCACCGTGCTGGGGCAACCTTCCTACTCACCTGATCTGGCTTTGTGATTGTATCCTCTTTCCCAAGCTCAAGGGATGAATGGCGGTGGACACCACCAAGATGGCGAGACAACGGAGCTACGGAGGATCCTGGAAGAATCCTTCCAGGAGTGCACGAAGGTGTGGCAGAGAACTTTGGGAAAGTGTGTTAGAATCCAGGAGGATTACTTGGAAGGGGAAAACTTGGGAGTTTGGATTTGAAATATATTTTTTCTGACAACACACCTGGTACTTTTCTGACACACCTCATAGGTGGATGTTAGATATTTTGTCCAATCAGATTTCCGCCTCCATGCGTTGCCAAATCAATCTGACCTTAAAGAATCAGTAACTTCATCTCATGTAACTTGCAATGGGACTCTTTCTTTAACAAGCATTTTTTCTTCCGATTGGTTGGTTGGAGCAAAACCTGTTACAGTCAACATCCTCTGGTGAGTATCCATCCATCCATTTTCTTCCGCTTATCCGGGGTCAGCAACTTCAGCAGGGAAGCCCAGACTCCCCTCTCCATAGTCAATTGGTCCAACTCTTCGGGACAGATCACGAGGCGTTCCAAGGGCAGCCGGGAGACGGACGGACGGACGTCTCTGCAGCGTGTCCTGGGTCGTCCCTGGGGCCTCCCCGCGCTGGGACGTGCCTGGAACACCTCAACAGGGAGCTCTCCGGGGGATATGCGAAACAGATGCCCGAGCAATGCAGAGTGGTCTGGTGAGTATGTAGTAGTTTTTTTTGTTTGTTTTGGGTTTTTTTTGTCACGTTATCAGATACTTCTGAACTGCTCCAGATGATGGATGTGGCACAGCTGCGTGGTGTTCTATTGTGTTGTATTGTGTAATTGCGACATGATAGTGGTGGTATTAAGTGGGTTAAGTGCCTATGGAAGGCCCAGATACTAAATGCACGGCCTGCCACCGGATCCCAGTCTGTCTGGCAGCAACTGGGGAGAAAATCTGCAAGGACTTCCAATCAGAAAGGAAAACCCCCTCTTGCTGTTTTCGTGTGATATGTTTCCTGGTCTGGATCATTTGCATGTGGGGAGGTATAAAGATCTTAGTTTGAAACCTGCTCTGGTCCAGATACCTTTCAGCTATTATCTACATGAGGAGAAATTTTGTTCCACAACACCTGCAGGACCCAGTAGCGGATGAGCGAGATGGGGAAGGCCTGATCGTAACACACGTTGCGGCAGCCCGGCTGCTCCGTGTTGCAGATGAAGTCCGACTGCTCGTCGTTCCACACGTCCTCGGCGGCCACGCCCAGCACCAGCATGCGGAAGATGAACAGGATGGTCAGCCAGATCTTGCCCACCATGGTGGAGTGGATGTGCACCTCCTCCAAGATGCCACCCAGGAAGTTCCAGTCACCCATTTTAGATGATTTGCATTACATGAGATCTACAAGGAACGAGAAGATCCAACATGAGACGATTCAGAGTACAGTGAATCCCCCGCAGAATCCCAAGCAAGAAGAAGCAGAGATGGTCCCCTACTACACGTGGACAAAATTGTTGGCACCCCCCCTGTTCATGAAAGAAAAGCCCACTTTACTTGAATGTGACAAAAGCAATAATAAATACAAATGTAATGAAAATTAACCATTTAAAATTAGACATTGCTTTTGAATTGTGGTTCTACAGAATCACTTTAAAAAACAAACTCATGAAACAGGCCTTGCCAGAAACGATGGTACCCTTAATACTTAGTTGCACCACCTTTTGAGGTTGCAATTACTGCAATCAAAGGATTTTTCAAACGTTCAACGTTGGACTTGTGCACCTGTTAGCAGCTATTTTGGCTCACTCTTCAAGAGCAAACTGCTCCAGGTTTGAAGGGTCCTTTCAACAGGTGGCATGTTTCAGCTCGTTCCACAGAAGTTCGATGGGCTTTAGATTGAAGGCCACTTCAGAAGAGTCCAATGTTTTGCTCTTAGCCATTCTTGCATGTTTTTAAACTGTGTTTTGGCTCATTATCCTGTTGCAAGACCCATGACCTGCAACTGAGACCAAGCTCTCAAGCTCTAAAATACCTTGATACTCTTGAGATTTCATTGTAGTCTACACACGTTCAAGACACCCTGTGCCAGATTAAGCCAAGCAGCCCCAGAACATAACAGAGCCTCCTCCATGTTTCACAGCAGGGACAGTGTTCTTTTCTTGGTATGCTTCATTTTTGCGTCTGTGAACATAGAACTGATGTGCCTTGCCAAAATGTTCCAGTTGTGTCTCGTCATGTCCATAGGACATTCTCCCAGAAGCTTTGTGGCTTGTCAACATGCAGTTTGGGAAATTCCAGTCTGGCTTTTTTACGATTTATTTTCAACAGTGATTGTGATCCTTGATTGTCCACTTTGGTTGAAACGACGACGGATGGTGCGATCTGACACTGATGTACCTTGACCTTGGAATTCACCTACTCATTTCTTTGGAAGTTGTTCTGGGATCTTTTGTTCATAATCATAATATCCGTTTATTCAATTCATCAATTTTCAGCTACATTTTTTTGCAGCTACATCCGAGGAGGTTGGCTACAGTCCCGTGGATCTTCAATTTCTGAATTTGTGAAACTGTAATCACAGGAACATAAAGCTTGTCTTATAGCCTTTAACTTTAACATGCTTGTCTATCATTTCCTTTGTAATCTCCTGAGACAACTTTCGCTGTCTCTGTTGCATGTTGATTGTGGTACACACCATGTCAGCAAACAGCACAATCATTACTTGTCACCCTTTAAATTGGCTGACTGACTGAATACAAGTATGTAGACACGTGATGCTAATTAGAGGACACACCTTGTTTGAACATGTCCCTAAAGTCAAATTATTTTCAATCTTTTCTAGGGCTACCATCCTTTTTGTCCAGGTCTGTTTCACAAATGTTTTTTTTTTTTTTTTTAAATAAATAATACTTCTGTTGAACCACAATTCAAAAGCCATGTCAGATTTTCATTGGTTAATTCTTTTTTCAGATTCAAGTTATTCCTGTGACCCCTGTGGGTTTTTCTTTCATTAACAGAGGGGTACCAACAATTTTGTTCACATGTATGCCATTACAAAGTCATTTTAAGAACAAAAAAAACTAACCTTTCATCCTGGATATGAACTGTTGTCCCGAAAGGCTCCTTCCTCCCCGCCCCCCCCCCCTCCAATTTAAAGAGCTACCAAAACCACAACCATCTTCGACTCGCAGTGTTGCTGCCGCAAAACGGGACAAACCAACTAATGATCCCTGCCAGCCGCTGCGACCCTTCGTTCAGAGCGGGAGAGCCGATCGATGGCGGCGAAGCTCTCTTGCCGTTTCCCCTTGCAGCGCTGTTCTCACACGCTACATACATGCAACACATGCACGTTCTATTGCTTGGCCTCCACCAACCAGTTGGATCCCTGGGTCGGGACGGAAAACGCCCACTCGATGGGGTCGATTTTCTGATATTTGGCTGGTGCTGCAGAGCTTCACTGTGGATTTCTGATGTAATACATATTTATACTCTTTTAATTTCCTGCAGGATAATCAAAGTATATGAAGTGAAAATTAATGAAGTTGAACCTGCAAACACACTGTGGGATCAATGCGTTTTTTCACTCGATGGAGTGCGTCCCATTTCACGCTTGGCCGCTCGCACACCGGGAATGTGGTTCAAGCTTTCCCTCCCCTCCCCTCCCCCGCGTTGCACCCGTCCCAGTCTAAAAATAAATAAATCAAATCGATGTAACGCTTCCCACTGACTGGTTCATTCGTTGCTTAAAAAGCGTTATAACACCACCACGCAGATGCTATTCGTTAGCCCATTAATGGTATTTCCCATTATGTGTTGGCATTAAGCTAGTGGACTTCAAGGCAAAGTTATGATTATCTTTTAAATGTGTAACTCCACCGGGGTTCAATCCCCGGCCCCGGCTGTGTGGAGTTTGCATGTTCTCCCCGTGCCTGTGTGGCTTTTCTCCGGGCACTCCGGTTTCCTCCCACATCCCAAAAACATGCGTGGTAGTTTAATTGAAGACTCTAAATTGCCCGTAGGCGTGAATGGTTGGTTGTTTCTATGTGCCCTGCGATTGGCTGGCAACCAGTTGAGGGTGTACCCCGCCTCCTGCCCGAAGATAGCTGGGATAGGCTCCGGCACTCCCTGCGACCCCAGTGAGGAGAAGCGGCTCGGAAAATGGATGGATGGATGTGTAACTCCTAGTTTCACATTTTGACATTTAACTAATTGAAAGTGGCATTAAACAGCTTGAAGCCTTTTCTTTACACTGCCAAGCTGCTGCTTGTGAATTATATTCCCTGCCTCCATAAATCATGTCAAGTTTTTTTTTTTTTCAAAGCAAAAAAGAACAAAAAACAAACAAACAGCAGCTCGTATCTCGAAAAACTCACAAGTCGGGCCACTCGTATCTCAAGGCACTAGTGTGTTGGGCATCAGTGATGCCAGTAGCACGTTACAAAGTAGCATTAAGCTAAGTAATCAGTAAAGTAACTAAGTTACTTTTCCAGGGTAACTGTGGCAACACTGGTCGCGATCACATTTTTTAGCGAGCCATTTTTGATTGCCTCGTCAAATGCAATTAGGGGAGCACAATGATGCTCGTCACTAAATAATCGACACTTGTTACACTACTACTACTACTACTATATACACTATTTGGAGTTGTTTAAATGAGTCTAACTTGTCGCTTATTCTTTGACGATTGTGTTCAGCCAGCCAGCTGTTTGGCCAAACTGTAAATTATATCAGGCTCGGCAGACTTAATCGGTGGTATCTTTGGGCTCATCCTGACTGTCGGCGGTGTAAGCAAAATGTCTCCATATCTCACTTGGTGCCTCATTGTTCTGTACCTTAGCTCAATAAAAGTTGTGAACCACTGCTTTAATCAACAAAATGAACAGGAGTTTCTTTTAAGTGACAGTTTATTACTGAAAATAATAGCTTCGTCCTACAGATGACAAAGATAAGAAAAAAGAACACTGACAAATTTCCCGATCCAAAATATTGCTGAAAGGTTAATAGCTCCTGACACATCAAGTCCTATGAAGTGTTTTTAAAACGGTTGACTGAGTAGAGTGGATTTTTAAAATACTGGACGCTCATCCGGCAAAAAAAAAAAAAAAACGAAAAAAAAAAACCCTGAAGCGTAGGAAAGAAAAACAACTTTGTCAAAAAAAAAAAAGAAAAAACAATTCCTTAGCCACAGGATCTTTTCCCCAGACAAAATAAAACAATGAATAAATGACCAACCAGAAAATGTTCTCCTCACGCGTCCATGACATTCTAGTCCAAACCAAGCCACCTGTTGGACCCCCTTCCCCTTGCTTTAGCGTCCTCCCGACTTGCGGCCCGTCCAGGAGCGCGATCGCGAGCGAGACCTCGACATCGAACGGGACTGCGAGCGGGACGGGGAGCGTTGCTGCTGCGCGTCTCCCTCGGCGCAGTGAGAGGCGGACGGCGGCTTGGGCGGCGACGCCGATCTGGAGGGAGATCGTCCGCGAGACTCCCTGCGAGGCCTCTGACGGTGTCTGAAACGGAAATACAACAACTTGCTCTTAAATGGTTGTCGTGGCAATAGCTTCACGCGAGTGTCCGGCTGAGAGCTGTGGTAGACAGCAGGTTTGCGTTGAACTGTTTCCCCGCCGTTTAATAACCATCGAGCAGTCTCCTGATGACGAGCGTACAATTGTTACTTGGAAGAAGATTCACAAGAATAACTTTTGGCAATGAGTCACATGCTGCTTCATCAAGTCGGAGACAAAAGACTGATCATGAAGCAACCTTGTGTTTTTTATTGTTTTCTGAGAACATTGAAAAATGACTATGTCCAAAGAACTTTCAGGAAAAACGTGTTTTCTTACCTGGTTACATTGACACAAAACGAAACAAATCCGAAATTCAAGCACCTTTGACATTTAAAAACAAAGGATTTAAAACGGAAATATCTGGATAGACAATTTTAAAAAGGACCTCTCTATATGTTGCGAACAATGCACCACGGATTCCGTATTTGGGAACGTAAAACTAAAACAAATTTTAGGCTCGGATTTTGATATTTGATTTGAATTCCCTAATCTTCACCTCCATGGCAACGTGTCGTCAGCAGCGAGGGAGGACGACGGGGAACATCCACCTCCCTCGCACGGCCCACGGACAATCGGAAACCACAGACTCGCCAACAATATGCAGGGTTGCTACAATAGGATTTCTGCTTTCCTACAAGGCAAAACATTCTCAAGACATAACTTCTTCAAAAGGTGAAGATATGCCTCTATATATTGCGTAAAGTGTTTTCAAATTTAGGGGGGGAAAGCATATCATTAGACAGTGATTTAGTACTTAGTGGAACTTTTATTCAAATTATTGCCCCAAGCAGCGTTTTGAAAAATTGCTCCACAAATCTCCGTAATTGCTGTACAAAAAGAATTTTTTTTGGGTTGTATTGATTGCCTCGAAGATCTTTGAAAAGAGTTTGAATGGATGACGTGACACGCGTTTGCTTTTCAAGGCTTTTTGTACGGCGGTGCCGTCCTGTGACTTCTGCGGACTCGGCCACGACTGCCTGGCGCAGTGTTCGTATCGTTCACTTTGGAGGTGGGGGGATTCTGCCTGGCAGCGAAAATTGATAAAATAGGAGTAAATACTGCCATTATATAGTATAGTGACATTCCTACAGAGCGAGTTTGGTCTCCGTTTCCGCAACTGACGTCACACCGAGACGTGGCGTCGCACGGATTTTGGCGATGTAAACGGCGAGTTCCGAGGGCAATTTGTTACTCAGCAATTGCTCCAAATTGGATTGATTTTTGATATTCAACTTGTTAGTGAAATATGGACCATCGAGACGCGGCAGGTCCTTTAAACAAACAACAGGCGAAGAACGCACCTCTCCTCGTCACGGCCTCGGCTTCCCCCTCGTCCGTGCTGCCGTCCGCGAGATCTGCACAAGCCAAAACGTCAGACGACTCACGTCGTGGAACTGCCACTTTCACCTTTAATCAACTTTCCGCGTTGAAATGACCGGAAATGCCATTAATGTGTAAAGTTTTTTTTTTGACAAGGGTCTTTTTCCCCGTTATCGATGAAATTAGATTTTATTGCCACCTGGTGCTTTGGCGTTGCCGTAAATCGCAAACTTACTCTCGGGGGCTCTCCGAGCGCCGGCGCCGGCGGTCGTCCGAGGGGCTGTGCGAGCGGCGGCGGTCGTAGCTGCGGCTGCGCGAGTGTCTGCGCCGTCTGTCGCGGTCGTAGTCGTCGTCGTAGCGGGACGACCGCGACGGAGAGCGCCGCTCCTTCGTTTTCATCTGATTGGGTGCTGAAATGACATCACGCGAGCGACGCTTTACACACGTAGCGCGCTCGAGGAGCACGGGTGTAAACAACAATGTACATTACGCAACATTCCAATGTACACAACAGTGTACACTCCTCGAAAACTGATTGTATAACCAAGTAATTTTGAAGGGTATTTTTAGGGACGGAAATTTGGATCCCCCCCAATGAGAATGGATAAGGAATCGAATTACTAACACAGCCAGAATCACTCAATTCGAAAGGTCGGTCCACTCACTCTTCCGGTCTCCCTGGGCGAACTGGATCTCGATCTGGCGGCCGCACACCCACTTCCTGTCCAGGCTGTGTAGAGCGTCCTCGGCGTCGCGCACATCCTCAAACATGCTGAGCGGTTAAGGCTTGTTTTTTTTGTCGCGTTTTGTTTTTGCAAACTCAGGCGAGGCCACACAAATTCATATTTGTGATATAGAAATATTGATTTGTGTTTCAGCACATGAGGTTGAATTTTTGTGGCCTGGTACATGAAGCACATACTACACACAGCAGGTGACTTTCAAACGGTATCTCACAAATCAAAAGACATGAACAGCTGATTCAGTGAGTGGAAATGAATTTGCTGCCAAAGCTGATTTTTTTTGGGGGGGGGGGGGGAAATGTGTCTTGAGAGGATACAAAATTATTCTGACTTGTTACCTTTGCTTGACTTCATCTTGAGCTTTACACTCTTTAATCGATTCCCACATACAGCGAGCGACTTGGGTCGGGTCTCCTGCTTGACTCTTTAAACCGTTTTCTTTCGTTCTTTTCTTTAGGCCGCTCGCTCTGTGCCACGGCCGAGCTTTGCCTCCGACACCTTTTTCCTCTTCGTGCTTTACTTCCTCCCAACCTTTTCCCTCCCTCTGGTCTGTGCCTCGTCTTTACGGCTACGCTACACGGGTCTTTGTTACTCTTTGTGTGGCCGCTTCCACATGGGGATGCTTTTACATTTTCTGAAGCGATAACAGAGAAATAATCAACGTTAGATAGGTCAATCGGTGCAAAGAAAAAACATCACAAACCACAAATGTGCTCTGCTGCTAAGGGGGAAACAATGTTATTTGTTAGGCATGAGCACAGCAACATTTTGGGAAAGGATATTGAATGTATGCAAATCCTCTTGGTTGACGTGTATAGAAGTCAAGTGGGATGTAGACATCTACTACTGGCCCATAGCGGCCAAACTCACGCCGCAAATCCTCAGGCCTGAACACCGTAAATATACAAGTGTAACTCAACTGGGCAGCATGTGCGGTGAGTGAGTGTGCTTGAAAAGGGCCAGTTCACCACAAACAATCGGGAAAGAAAATAACCTGTAGGACTGGGCGGATATTTCTAATGTGCCTTTGAGCGTGTATGGCTTTCAAAGGCCGGGCCTTGCTTGGGGAGTGACGTGGGGGTCAGCGAATGAGAGTGTACAGTCGTGAGCCCAAGTTAGCAGCTAGCTGTTAATTGGCTAAATGTTAGCCATCACATTGCGCTGCATATTTTGCTTGGACCTTTCTTGTAATCCAATTATTCGATGAATCGTTTCAGCCACATACCCGTATGTTAGAAACCTTTGACCAAAGGTATGTGCCTCCATTTTACCACGGTCACCTTGACTTACCTGTACAACACGACAAGAGAAAAGACCACGAGCGAAATGGCTGCAGCCATGCGGTTGGACGGCTGCTTCTATGATGTTAATTTTGAACATTTCAAATGTTAATTTACTAAGGATTGCATCATCTCTAAACAAACTTTTCTTCCCCTGCAGAGGTTGAAGCAAGTTAATGTTGGGGGGGAAAAGCTGAGCTTTCTGAGCTCGTTTGGTTTCAGGTGGAATAGGGAAAAACTCACATGGTAAAACAGAAGCAAAAGTCTTTTTGAAATAGATCACCGTTGTTTGCTATTTCTAGAATTGAATGGTGTAAAATATATACTTCATCGCCCAGCCCTACTTATCCGAATCCATTTTTAATGCACAATTTCCTTAACTTCGGGTGAACTGTCTCTTTTTTGTTCAGTGTAAAACAACAGCTGCACATCAATTTTCAAGGCGTCCATAAAGTCTGTTTACAATTGAACACATTTACAACATAAGCAAGTGAAGAGACGAATCTGAAGACATTATTACGAGTAGATAATCCCTCCCTTCCTGGAAGCCGTCACCTTATCGTGGTGGAGGGGTTTGTGTGTCCCAATGATCCTAGGAGCCAAGTTGCCAGGGGCTTCACCCGTGACAAACAGGTCCGAGGTGAGGGACCAGAGAAAGCACGGCTCAAAGACCCCTTATGATGACGACAAATTATGGACTCAGTTTTCCCTTGCCCGGACACGGGTCACCCCCTCTGGTGCCAGGCCTTGTCGGGTGGGGCTTGAAGGCGAGCGCCTGGTGGCGCCGGGTGCACAAAGGGTAACGTGGGTCCCCCTTCCCGTGCGCTCACCACCTGTGGGAGGGGCCATATGGGTCGGGTGCAGTGCCAGCTGGGCGGGGACCTTGGCGATCCGCTCCCTGGCTACAGAAGCTGGCTCTAGGTACGTGGAATGTCACCTCTCTGGCAGGGAAGGAGCCCGAGCTGGTGCGTGAGGTCGAGAAGTTCCGACTAGATGTAGTCGGACTCTCCTCCACACACAGCTTGGGCTTTGGTTCCAGTCCTCGCGAGAGAGGATGGACTCTCTCGGAGGTTGGAGTCCTGTGGGGGGTGCTTCAGGAGTATGGGGTACCAAACCCCCTGATACGGGCTGCTCGGTCCCTGTACGACCGGAGTCAGAGATTGGTTCGCATATCCGACAGTAAGTCGGACTCGTTCCCGGTGAGGGTTGGACTGCGCCAAGGTTTTGGTGGCCTCAATATTGCATCGCTGCTTTTTGCAGATGATGTGGTTCTGTTGGCTTCATCAAGCCGTGATCACCAACTCTCAGTGGAGCGGTTCGCAGCAGAGTGTGAAGCGGCTGGGATGAGAATCAGCACCTCCAAATCTGAGACCGTGGTCCTCAGTCGGAGAAGGGTGGCGTGCCCTCTCCGGGTCGGGGATGAGATCCTGGCCCAAATGGAGGAGTTCAAGTATATTGCGGTCTTGTCCACGAGTGAGGGAAGAATGGAACGAGAGATTGACAGGCGGATCGGTGCAGCGTCTGCAGTGACGCAGATTTTGTATCGGTCAGTTGTGGTAAAGAAGGAGCTAAACCGAAGCTCTCACTTTAACAGTTGATCTACGTTCCTACCCTCACCTATGGTCACGTGCTGTGGGTCGTGACCGAAAGAACGAGATCCCGGATACAAGCGGCCGAAATATGTTTCCTACACAGGGTGTCCGGGGTCTCCCTTAGAGATAGGGCGAGAAGCTGGGTCATCCGGGAGGATCTCAGAGTAGAGCCGCTGCTTCTTCACATCGAGGGGAGCCAGATGAGGTGGCTGGGGCATCTGATTCAGATAACCCCGGGGGACGACCCAGGACTTGCCGGAGAGACTACGTCTCTCGGGTTGGCCTCCGAACGCCTCGGGATCCCCCCGGAAGAGCTGGATGAAGTGGCTGGGAAGAGGGAAGTCTGGGCGTCCCTGCTAAAGCTACTGCCCCCGCGACCCGACCTCGGATAAGCTTTTTTTTTTTTTTTTTTTTTTTTTGGCTCTGGAGATGGCACCAGCAGTTCTCAAAAGTGGGAGGATTAAATTGTTTATAAAAAAAAAAAAAAAAAGACCGTGTGGGCACACTGTATATGTTTTAAGTGAATGACATGGTATTTTATACAACACAATCTTTGTAATAATTCTGAATATTTAAACAGGCGGCATAACTTTTGCAAATGAGATTGTGACGAATCTGCGAAACCACAACACACCTTGGGAAATTCCACGTTTGGAAACGTAAGATGGACGCTATTAAAATTTCGATACATGAGCCATTTAAAATAATTAAAACACAACTAATAAACTAAAATGGTTACCGTAGTGTTAACAATTCAGTCAAAGACTGTTTCTTGGCTCGGCAAAGGCCCGTTGATGAGCGCAGGCCTCTGTTAGCTTGCTGCTAGGCTACTTCAGCTACCAACCGCAAACGTTGCTCGTGTATCACCGATCTACGATTAAGACGCCGGCATTTGGACTCACCTGGATTCGTCGGAGATGTTTCTGACGAACAAGGACGAGTTCGGCGGGCGCATGTACCGAGCCATGGCTTTTGGTTTCGAGTGTAAGTTTAGCGTGGTGGAAAGAAGAAAACGCGCTCCTTTTCGGTCAATGGGGAGCCCAAACAGTCCTCCTCTTCTTCGCCGCTGGTAGCTGCTGCTTTAATCAGTTGAGATCCATCACAGCGCCCCTTTAGGTGTTAACTAGCATTACACCAACAAGCTAACAAACCAGATATTTTATATGATCTATCTATCTATCTATCTATCTATCTATCTATCTATCTATCTATCTATCTATCTATCTATCTATCTATCTATCTATCTATCTATCTATCTATCTATCTATCTATCTATCTATCACATACAGTATATATAATCTTTATAACATATCTCTATGTAACAAGCTGCAGGAAATGCAAACTGCACTGGTTGTCAAATAACGTTTAGGTGCATTATCGCCGACTAGTGTTGTATAAAAAAATGCCCTCCTCTTCTACTAACCAAACCGGTTGCCTTTTAAAACAGATATTAAATTTGACATTTTCTATTTTGCAGTATTTCTATAACATCAAATATGTATGTGCATCAACCCACCATCCCACCCATCCATCCATCCATCCACCCATCCACCAACCACCACCCATCCATCCATCCACCCACCCACCCACCCATCAATCCATCTATCCATCCATCCACCCACCCACCCATCCCAAATATAAAAAGTAAAATTAATACATTTTTAATAAAACAAAAAATCTACAAGCAATGCACATATAAACAAAATAACTTCAATAAATTAAAATACTTGTATTTTTTAAAAACATTGCAAAGCTTCAAATTCCAAAAAGAAAAAGAAAATGAACACTTTCTCATGTACAAACCTTTATTTTTACCCTCAATCAATATTTTTCGGGGCTCAAAATATCAAAATACTTTGAGTGGCACAGACATCAACATTGTTTTAAGGCAAACATGCAAGCAGCTTAAAATCAGCCAGTGCAGATATGCAACACACACACACACACACACACACACACTAAAACTACAAGGCGCAATTCCGAATGCTGACGAGATGGACTGAAATTCTGGAGATTGAATTCAAATGGAAGAAGGGTCGAATGTGAGAGTGAAAAAAGTCGAATGAATTTAGGAATTTACTTCATGTGCAATACACAAACAATTCAAGTATATGAAAGGGTTTGAATCAGTCAAGAAATTGGAGGTCAACGTCAAATATTTCTTCATTTGGGAACTTTTGGGTGACAATGTGGAAGAGGAATGTTAGCGACACGTTTTGATTTTATGCACGTATACAAAAACGGTCCTATTTAACCCAGCCGATGCGGTCCCTGAGAAAAACATTCCCGATTGCGACAATGAGCACAGTTTTTGGGGGAGACTTTTCAAATATTCTGATTCTGATTCTGATTCTGATACAGCCGTTTGTTCTTTGGTGGCCACACTTCGTACGCGCGTACGCTTGTGACGTCCGCGTGTGCTTTGAAGGGGCTTCTAGCAATTCAAAACAAGTGCAAAGAAAGAAAGAAAAACCTTACACACGCATGTACAGTAATCTCCCACATGTTCGCAGAGGATAAAGAATATATAGCATTATAGAATTTCAAAAAAAAAAAAATCGCCGAATAGGTGAATAGTACGCGGGGGTCCAACGTTGCCCGTATTGTTCTATTTGTCTGTCTACATGTGTTGATGCAGCTTTTTGTGTTTGAAGAAGCGTTGGGTCACACGCGTACGCCCCGCAACCGGTCGCTATCGCCGCACGTGGTCGTCGGGTCCCCGGGCAAGGCACTTAACCCGCGTTGCCCACCAATGAATGTGGTCGGAGGGGCCGTAGGCGCGGAATGGCAGCCGCGCTTCCGTCAGATGTCGCTTACCACCACCAGGAGTGAATGAGTAATGTGTGCCATTGCAAAGCGTCTAGAAAAGCGCTATACGCAGTAAGTGTACTACATTATTATTATTATTATTATTATTATTATTATTGTTATAACAAGAGCAGATTGATACTATTCCTTAGCTTGTCTAAGGAGTTTTGCATTGTTTGTTAGCCTTAAACTGATTTATGTTTTTATTTTTTTAAGGCAAAGCTATGTTTTCTTTTTTTTTCTTTTTTTAAATATGCAACATTTAATTGTCTTAGTTGAATGTTTAGTAAGACAGTAAAGCTCAAGTGGGCGTGGCATTAAGCAGCTTGGAGTTTTTGGGGAAGATTTGTTCACAACCTGCCAAACTTCAGCTTGTTGTCAAGTGAGTTGAGACTTGAGTTCGGTGCCACCACATAGCACTCGTATGTCCAATTTCTGCTCGAAATGTTTTCTCCCAAAAAAACTCGTATGTCAAGGCGCCGCTGTGTTTTTGCTCTTTTTCAATAAGATGGTGACAAGATGGCGGCGAAGCCCCGGATAATAGGAAAGTAGCAATTAGTGTCAAGGAATGATGGTGAAGTGACACATCTCCACCGTATGTTGGGGAGGGGCTAGGTTTAGCCCGGGTTGTCAGCGGGAATCACCACGCGTATGTTTTTGCTGATCTTGTAAGATGATATCCAAGTGTTTCGGGACGATCGTTTGTGCTCAGTCGATGTTTCGAAGCGATTGAAACATTTTGAAGGAGGTGCATCTCTGCTCCCAGAGAACAGTCGGGGATTACCGTCAATAAAAACTTGCTACACACGCGTTTGTGAGTCTTCGGCTGCGACTTGGGACCGGCCGGGGTCACTGAGACGGCGCGACGCCACGAGTCGCCGCTCCTCGTCCTCCTCGTCCTCCTCGTCGCGGAAGCCGCGGCCGGATTCGTTCGGCGGGTCGACGGCGTCGGAGGAGCTCGGGTCCGGCCGGGCCCCCGCCGGGTCTCGGGCGCTCCGGCTGTCGTCGTACGTGTAAACTCGGTGTTCTGGGAGAGCGTGCGGTTTGCGCGTTAGCGGCCTGTTCCACGCTGACAAATGGGAAAGCGGCGCGACTGACCTGGTCGGAAGGCGACCCGTCTCACAGACGCCGGCGCTGGCGGGCTTTTTGCGGGCACTGTCAGGTAGTGGCTCATCTGTACGATGCAAAGCATTCGTTTTCACGGAATGACTTACTCGACGTCAGAGAAGTCCTGACATTTGATTTACCTTTGGATGACTTTTCTTTCTTTTGAAAAAAGCCCATCCAAAGCACACGTCATTCTTTTGGCACTAACCACATATTTGTTCTTTACACTAATGGCAAACTAGGAACAAAAGATGATCAAGCCTAAATGATACAAATGTTTTTGTTGCATTTTCCGTGCACAGCCTAATGACAGATGTTCCCAATTTTGATAGGTGAACATTCCATGCAAAACTGCTCCAAGGTCCAGGTTCAAAAGTGTCACGCTTCGAGGTCATATTTGGAAAAATATGTCACGTTTGAGACGACGTTGTCAGAATGGCACCTGACCGGAGAGAGCCAATCGCCAGCGTCGCTTTTAGGGGGAGGAAGTGACCCTATTTGTTTTTCAGGCCGTTGGTGCGCACTCACCCTCCTCTCCATCGCCACTTGCTGCTTCCTGAAGCGAACCTCGCTCACGTCGTCTTCGAACGGGTCGAGCATCAGGTCGTGTCGGCTGTAGGAACGAAGCTGACCACGCACGCGCACAAACACGGCCGCGTGTCAAACGTTGCGCCCGCTACGCCGGGAAAGGCGCCCGCTCGCCCTCCGCCTACCCGCTGTCTGTTCTTCTGCACGTTGGCCTGCAGCATCTTTCGGATTTCCTTCTGGCGACGATCGGAGACGCGGGTCCCGCGTCCGGCTTCGATATTCCTGAGGTGCGCAAACACACAAGGACGAGGGAACTCAATGTCGACCAGACAAAAACAGAAAGTAGACATATAGATATAGATAGAAATATATACATATATTTTTTTTTTATCCGCACTACCCACATATTTTTGCGATATATTTCTTTGCATTGGGTTGCATTTTTCTCCTTTTTACATCATCCAGATATTTCCAAAAATATATATATTTGTATTGAAATGTATGTATTTATTTTGAATATTTAATTTTTACTTTCATATTTGTAATGAATTCTATTTAGCAATCACCCAGCTATACACAAATATTCGATTCATTTGCATTGAAATATATTGATTTCTTCAGATTTGAGATTACGCCCTATTTTGATTCCATTTACTCAAACTTTGGAACGTTCTCCTTTTTCGTCCCATCATTATTTGTTACAGGTTTGAATTTTTGACGCCATGCAAATATATATATTACTTGTACGTTCTGTTCGTCCGCGTTCAAGTAGCGCTTGTTTTGTTTGACGGTTTCTAACCGACGCTAATTTCCCTTAGCCTGTCTATGCTGTTTCACGTTAGATGTTAGCATTAAGCTAGTGGACTTTCTACGGTTCGGTCGAACATTTAGGTTTTACGGTACACTTCAAGCGGGAGTGCCAAATAAATAGAAATGTGCGAGCGAGAGTCTTCTTTTCATTTCCGCAAAGTGATGTTATACGACAGCCGCCCGTTTCTTGGCAGCAGAAGAGTGAGATCAGTAGGCGCTAAGGAGTATTGTAATATGTGAGTCCGGAACCACACTACTGGTTCTACCGTCGGGCGGGCGAAGACTTACGGCTCCACGGAAGGCGGTTTGAAGCCGCCGCCGCCGCTCTCGACCATCATCATGGCCTGCTTCATCTCCATCTTGTTGTAGAAGGACAGCAGCTGCGGCTCGCTGGAGCGATCGCCCGCAATCAGCCACTTCTTCACGTAGGCCTCGTTGAAGCGGCTCAGCCTGAACACGTCGGTCAATACGGGAAAAACTGCATCGGTTCAGCTCGTCGCGCCGTGAAAAGCTCTTACTTGTCTTTCCAGTGATGGTGTCCGTAATGACCGCAGATGTCCTCGATTCCCACAAGGAGATGATCCAGGAACTAAATGACACAATTGAATGTTACTTCCACACCTTTTGGGTGTACTCCTGAATGCCACAGGAATGAAAACGTGGAGCAGTTTTCGGAAGACAAAAAGGCACAATGTTACAAAAACAATTGGATGTTGTCATGTGATATGAATAAAGTCAAGATCAAAAAAAGTTCTATTCTGAAGAACAAATGCAATAAAAAGTTGAAATTGAGAATCAAATCCTCTTTTTCCAAGATCAAGTAGTAATTAGGATATTAAAGTCAGAGTTTAACAAGAGAAGTGTAATCTATTCTTGCAATATTCCATCTTGGTTCTCTCAAGCGTAAGACTCAAAATTGGAACAAAATCGAGAGACTTTATTGGTGAGGGGATGTGACGATCGCAGACGGCCGCTAGCTGGTGCTGTTTCTCGGACCTGCGTGTGAATCTCCTCGTTGATGGAGCCGTCGCACTCTCTCTTCTTCTTCACTTCCAGAAGCTCCACCAGAGGCCTGATGGTCATCCCCTGAAACGGAGGCCGGCGAACGGTAAGCAGGACGCTCGTTTCGCCGCCCACGCCGGGCGACGACGACAACGACAACAACATCCACAGCGGCCTATGGTTGACCACGCCCACCCGCACATAAATGGAGACACTCCCTCCACATCGAAGCGAAGAAGCCTTTTGGATGTTGCCTTGATTCGAGCTGCAACAAGTTGAAGTGGCTCGCGGAGATTGTCAGCCATGCAGCTCCTGGCAATGCGCTCGGGTTGAATCCACATTTGAATGGCTTTTTATTCAATTATGCTTTTAGTCTAGTTTGATGAAGGATGCTGTTTACATACAATACTGCTCAAAGGTTTGGGGTCCCTCCCAAATGTCCTAGTTTTTGAAAGAAAACACAGCTCCCCCCCCCCCCCAAGACAAGAAGACCAAACTGTTTTTGAATGAGGTCATTTTCATGAGATTCTTTTTGGAATATTCCATAATTCTGACCTGGACGAAGACGGTGAAGAAGATGACGGTGATGATGGCGGTGAGGAACAAGTGCTTGATCTCGCTGTCGGTCAGCAGGAAGCCCAGCGAGAAGGCGACGGCGCCTCGCAGGCCGCCGTAGGCCACGATGAACTGCTCCTTTTTGCTCAGCTTGACCATGCGGAACTTGTTGATGAGCAACGTCAGGCCCACCACGCCTGCAACAAAACGCCGAGACCGCGTCAACCAAACCCCTTGAAGAAAACCTGATTTGGAACTACAGTTCAGCACTAGTGAACTTTTTCATGACTGAACGCAATGATAATATTCCAACGACTTCCACTTTGTTCTGAAATCCAGCGCAGTATTTTTTTTAAGAGCGGTTCATTTTGTATTTCATTTTCAAAGTAAGTAAGTTAACTGAACTGTTTTATTAGGTACAATCTCTATTTAGCGTCCATGTGAAAAACATTTGAATCGAATGATTATTGAAGTACAGTTTTTTGTTTTTTTTCTGTTAATGTTCAAGTTGCGTTGCAGTGGCTTCGAGCTTCTATCCAGTGCACTTTCTAGGAATCAAAGCCGTCTTGTTTTGGATGAGTATTTTCCTCGAAGGCGGCGGTTTTCCTGACCGAGCACTCGGGAGACGAGGCAGAGGAGCACGGTGGCCGCCACGAAGGTCCAGTTCCAAGCGTGCGGCCCCGCCACGGTGGACACGCCGAGGAAGATGAAGATGAGCGTCTCGCTCACGCTGCTCCACATCTTCAGGAAGTACTTGACGGTGGTGTAGGACTTGTGCGAGATGTTGGCCTCCACGTACGGACGCATCACCACGCCGCACGCGATCAACCTGCAGCGCAGCGGGCGGGCGGGCGGGCGGGCAAACCCCGAAGGGCAGAAGAGAACAAAACCACTTTACTCATAATTGATGTCAAATTGGTTATTGAAATCATCAAATAATTCAACCTCATTATTTTTGGTAGGATCCATTTATTAGGGTTAATGAAATTCAAAAATGACAGTCATTCATGCTCATTGTTATTGTTCCAATCAAATTATAATTCGTTAACCGAGGTTGATAAAATAAACCTTTATGTAAAGTTGTCTATTTGATTAATCAAATAATTCATTCTTATTATTAAGGGAATTACTATAATTCATGTACAACAACTATGCCTTCAAAATGTGAAATTGTTTATTTGAATAGTTTTGCATTTCATCTTAACTTGCGTACTTACATAATATTTATTTATTAGTTCAATTCAAATGTAATTTAAAATGTACCTAAAATAATCATTCCTGCTCATTAATGAATGTTTTTCTTTGTATTTCATGTAACTTTGTTGACTTAAATAATATGCACACATTTGAAATGATATTTTAAATGCACTGAAATAATAGAATAATACTGCATACTCATTATGAATGTATTATGATACAAATATAACAGAATGATTGCATAAAATAAAAACAATTAAATGTCAATGATTAAACGAGTCATGCTAATTTTTAAAGCATTATTATGCATAATTGTGCGATGTATGTCAAGTATTAATACAATAAAAAAAGCACAATTTATTCAACTACTATATTTGTATTCTATTTGTTTGTAATTTTAGCAATCGATTGATGCTCTTTTTTTCAATTGAATGATAGCTCATTATCCAATAATAAAAAAACAAATCAATCTGTTTCAGTTACAATAATATTCAAATATTTTTTTTTTTAATATGAGCCTTATTATTTGCTTTGCGGATGGGTCGGTTAAAGGTCACGACCTCGCGCCACTCACGACATGATGCCCGACAGGCGGAAGACCTCGGCCGACAGGTACGCCATGTAGCTGTACAGGAAGACGAAGAGCGGCTCGATGACGCGCGTGCGCGACGTGAAGCGGGACGTGAAGGCGCCCAGCAGCCCGTAGACCACGCCCACCAGGACGCCGCCGCACGACACCGCCAAGAAGCACAGCGCCCCCAGCAGGGCGTCGGTCGCCGTCACCGCGCCGGCGTGGGAGAACTCCTCCAACAGGTGGTACAGCACCTGCGCACGCCCACGCACACACAATATTCCTTTTGAAATGACCACATTGAGCCCAGCGGCAACAAACATTGCAAAACGCCATAGGCGGGCTAACGACTATCATCGGTGTGGCGGATATTTGAACGCAAACGGCGGAGCAAAACAAAATCAATTTGTATCAGTCAAAAGCAAATGGAGCGGGCCAAAACGATTCCTTGAAGTCGTTAAGTCCCTCGCGAACGCCCGGCCCCGGGCCCTCACCACGGTGACGGCGTCGTTGAGCAGCGACTCGCCGAAGACCAGCACGTGCAGCAGCTCGTCGATGCGGATCTCCTCGAAGACGGCCAGCACGGCCACGGGGTCCACGGCCGACACGATGGAGCCGAAGAGCAGGCAGGACAGCGGGTCCACGTCGGCCAGCCGCTCGCCCTCCAGCCGGCACGCGGCGTACACGCCGCCGCCCACGAAGAAGGCGTTCCACAAGGTGCCCGCCACGGCGAAGGCCAGGATGGCGCCCAGGTTCTCGGCGAAGGGCCGGACGGGCAGGAAGTAGCCGGCGTCCAGGATGATGGGCGGCAGCAGGTAGAGGAAGAAGAGCTCGGCGTCCAGCACGGGCGCCGTCCGCCGGACGGCCTTGATGACTCCGCCCACCAGCAGCCCCACGAAGATCAGCAGGCAGCTCTCGGGCACCACGCGGGACACTCGCGGGATGACGTGGAAGCCTGCCCGCAAGCAAAGGTGCCGCGTCAGCAAAGGACGGGTTCGCGGCCCCGGGCCGGACACTTAACCCGCGAGCGAATGCGGTCGGAGGTTCGCTGGGGACGGGAGGGGCCGTAGGCGCGGAACGGCAGCCGCGCTTCCGTCGGTGGCGACACGCGTAGCCTACCGCCATCGGGTGTGAAGGAATAACGCACGAAATTGCATTATTATTATCCTTATTATTACAGTCGACCCACAAACTCGATGGCTTTGGTCGAAAGAAACAACTTGCAAAAGTGTGCACACCCTCTTCTGATTAACCCCAAATAAGGTTCAGCTGCTTTTTCTGACACTTCTTTGCGTTTTAATTACAGTGGATTCGTGACAGTGACTTAGCCACAGACCGGGGATGTGGCTGTGTTCGGAATCAACTACAGATCAGCCCATATTTTTGCCGATTATTAGCAGTCAATTAGGCTGCTCACCGATATTCATTTGTCGCAAAAAGGAAAATATTGGTGTCACAATTTGGAATAATACAAAGTCCAACACCTCATTTTTAATGCCTTGAAGAATATGTTGATTAAACAGTTCTCTCTTTGTTTTGAAATTCTCACAAAAAGTGCAGCGAGTTCCCAGCGCGAACGTTTGAACAAATACATAAATAGTTCCCACAAGTTTACTCCATTTTAAATTGATCTCATATTGGCTGTCGGATTAAAACAAAAAAAATAATCCTCAAATATCCGATATGCGTGGAATGCGATTGTGATGATCTTGAACGTAATTGGTTGATTCTGCACGCACGAGGGGGGCCCCCGCCCCGGCCAACCGGCACGCGCCGCGCCCTCGCTATCGAGCGCCGCACCCGAGCAGGAAGCGGGACCGGCCCCGCGAGACCACAGCCGGACGCGCAGATAAGAGCGCCGAGCGGAAGGCGCCGGCACGCAGCGCGGGCCTGCTAGGAGCACAACAGTGGCTATAAAAAGTCTACACACCCCTGGTCAAATGCATTGGATAGACTTTTGAAATAGGACGAACGCAGACGGAGAATGACTCACAAACAGCCGCTCGTCTGCGGCTCTTCGGACGAAACGTGAGCTAACGAGCCAGTCCGGACGATTTTGACGGGCTGAATCCAAATCTCACATTGTTTTTGCTCAATCAGCTCAACTTTTTGAGTTATGGCCACCTTTTTGTTTGCTTTACAGGTTCCAAAACCCCCCGGAGATTCATGTTGCGAATTCTGAACGATGACGTAACATTCCGTTTTCAGCGACGTTCCTAAATTTGATCAATGACTCCTAATTCCATTTACAGTAAGCAAGGTCTGTCGTGTTTGTTTGTTTTGTTTGTTAGGTGAGGTGCCCCGGGCCCCGAGATCCCGAGCTACGGCCCTGCCTCCGATCTCCCAAACAGCTTTTTGCAGTTTTTTGTTGTTGTTGTTGTTGTTGTTGTCAGTGACGTCATAGCCCGTCGTGATTTAAAGGGCCACTCACCGAGTTTCATGAGCAGAGCGAGTAGGATCCACAGCGAGATCTCGAAGGGCTTCCGGACGTGCTCGTAGTTGAAGGACAGCACCGGGAACGCCTTCCGGTGCGCCGTGGCGTTGCCCTGGCGGGCGTCCTCGTCGCCACGTCCCCGCGTGTCGTTGTCGAGCTCGGCGCGGACGAGAAGCACCAGGAGGAGCGGGAGCAGGAGGCGCGTCACGCCGGGGGGGCCGCGCGCTGATGTCGGCGTGCCGCTGGGCCATCTTGCGCTGCCGCTCTGCCTCACCCGAGGAGGAGGAAGATGAGCGAGAGGAGGAGGAGGAGGAGGAAGACGCAGAGGCAGACGCAGACGCAGACGCGTGGGGCTCGGAGGGCCGCGCGGCCTCCTCTCGGGTCTCAACATGGCGGCCGACCGGGAGAAGATGGATGACGGTTCAAAATTCGAAAGGAGCTGAAATCTCGGGTGCAGTGCTGCTGGATCTTGCGGGTCCGAGACCAACTGTGACGTCCGGTCTGACGCTTGTCGTTGTTCTCGTGCGGATGCAGCGTTATAACGGATATTTATTGAACAGAACAAAGTTCCTAGAGGGGAGTGAGAAAAGAAGACCAAAGACAAAGCGCCGCCCGTGAACAAGATGAGAAAAGCAAATCCTTGCATATCTGGAACAATGAAACCTTCGGTACGAGTTCCGTACCGGGGCGGTCTGCGAGGGAAGGACAGGACTGGACAGGATCGCAGGGGAAGCGTGCAGGACAAAGGTGTGTAGCGCGGTGGGAGGGGCTATGCAAATTAGAAGCGTCTCCAGGACCAGAGCGTGAGTGAGGGGATACCCAAGCAATTTGCGTATTGGTGAGTTATTTGTCGCGATAAGCGAGCGGCCGCACACGCGAGGGAATCGACTGACCAAAGTGTCCCGTAATTGCTGTGAATCCGGGAGCAGCGTGGAAAAGAAGTTTTGCTGTCGCCGACATCAGTCCGGCGGCGGTTTGGGAACCTTTACGACCGTGACACCGCTCGGAAGCGAGTACCATCCGCGTGGCAGCGTTCTTGAAACGGGATCTGTTCTTGCAAACCGCGCAGCAGAAGGCGGCCGGCTCCTGGGACCGCTCAGGAAAAACGCCGAACTCCTCGAGCGGGCGTTCGCGCAAAGCCAGGGAAGGACGGTCGCGTGCCGAACTGAACTTTTGCTCATGCCGACCCCCTTTCGGCGGCTTTGCGCGAACGCCCGCTCGAGGAGTTCGCCGTCGTCTCCTAGCGGGCCTTCCGCCGCGACGTTTATGAAGAACGGATCCCGTTTCGTTGGAGAGTCCTGGCAAGGGAACGAAAAGCTTGGAAAAAGGGCAAAGCCTCAGGCGACGGCCTGGCATCCTTCAAATGATAGCTGAAAGAAAAAACGATCGCCCCCTAGAGGTTCGGAGGGCTTCGACCCGTTTGGTCTCGGTCGTGCGCCGCCAGTCCGAAAGGTCACTAGTCCATTGAAATCAAACGCACGCGGTTGGCCGGGAGCGTGGGCGAGCGACGTCACGGGCGGGCTGAATTCTCGTTGGTTCGGATGGGGAGCTATTTCAAGCGCGTCTTCCTATTTGCTGTCACTTGGCAAACTTTGAAAAGCCTTTATGGTCTCGCCCGCGCGTTCCGCTGCATTAAGGTACATTTGGGGGGAAATTCCTTTTCAAAAGGTTTGCAGCATTGTCTGCCATCATTGTGGGACGGTCTCATACTCATAGTTTCCCTTCAACATTTGATTTCCTGGAATAATCCGCTTGTGGGTAAGATTTCCGTTTTTCGCTCGTGACACCTGGGAAATCTTTTCAAATGCCCGAAGAATCATGAGCACACAGCAACGAAGTTCTTGACATTCTCTTGAATTCTGTCGTTACTGTATGCGTTTACAAGTACAAGTTTAGAGAGTGATAGTTTTCCCCAAAATAAAAAAACATTTTTTTATTTTTTTTTGTGGGAGGGAATTCGACTCGTACTTCAAGGCACTGCTGCATTAAGAAAAAGAAAAAAGAAAAACAACTTTCAATCTTTTCCTTTTGGGAAATTACAAGTTTAATCTTAAAAATGATGACTTTCTTTCTGGAAGAAAATCTAACTTGTAATATTCTAACATTTTTCTCCCCCCAAATGAGGGGGAGAAAAATGGTGTTGAAATATTTCACGGGGCATGCGGCAAAACAACAAACACGATTGTCACAAAATGAGAATTCATCACATGGTTACGTTTCGAACATCCGCTTTTGGCGGACTTACTGTTCCAGTGCTGGGTGTGCAAAAACAAACAAACAAACAAAAGATTTAACAAATACAACCCCAATTCTAATGTGTTAAACATAAATCAAAACAGAATACAATGATTTGCAAATCACGTTCAAGCTATATTTCATTGAATCCACTACAAAGACAAGATGCTTCATGTTCAAACTGATCAACTTGATTGTTTTGAGCAAATAATCATGAACTTGGAATTTGATGGCAGCAACACGTTCCCAAAAAGATGGGACAGGTGGAAAAAAAAAAAAAAGAAAAAGAGTGAGAAAGTTGAGGAATGCTCATCAAACAGCTGTTTGGAACATCCCGCAGGTGAACAGGTGGGTGCCGTGATTGGCTAGAAAAGGAGCTTCCCTGCATTGTGGACGTCGTGTCCTCCGGGCCAAAGAGGAAAAGAACCATCCGGACCGTTATGGACGCAAAGTTCAAAAGCCAGCATCTGTGATGCTATGGGGCTGCGTTAGTGCCAATGGCATGGGTAACTTACCATTCATGCTGACCGGTACATACAGGTTTTGGACAAACATATGCCGCCATCCAAGCAACTTCTTTTTCACGGACGCTCCTGCTTATTTCAGCGAGTCGATGCCAAACGACATTCTGCGCGAGTTACAACAGCGTGGCTTCTTCGTAAAAGAGCGCGGGGACTAGACTGGCCTGCCTGCAGTCCAGACCTGTCCATCCCATTGAAAATGTGTGGCGCGTTATGAAGGGTAAAATACGACAACGGAGACCCCGGATTGTGTACCTAACGGAGAGTCCGGTGTGTTTACGTGCACACGCACGTGTTTGTGTTGCGTTCCTTGCGATGGACGCCTGAATGTGCTTGTGTGCGTTTGTGTGCAAATTCCCAAAATAAATAAATAAATAATATAAGAGTGGAATGTTACTTCATCGGGTTGGGAATTGATTCTTATTATTTTTTTCCCCCATTTAATAGGAGCTGAGGCGCTCGCAGGAAGTCATCGAGCTCAGCGAGCGGCTAGCGCTGGGCGGGTCATTATTTTTATCCGTTAACTTGAGTTCATTTGTCAGGGTGAATAAAAGTATAATATTTCCAGTGGTGCCTTGAGATACGAGCGACCCGACTCGCGAGTTTTGGGAGATACGAGACGTGGACGGGCCGACGTTTTACTCTGACTGGCGAAGAAGAAGCTCCGAGCTCTTCGTTGCCGCCCCAGTTGAAGTTTCATCTCAAACTCAACGCAAAATAAAGAGAATTGCAACGTGACGTATTGAAAACGCTGCGATTATCCAACAATGCAAAATGCCACAGACGAGCTAATGAATAGCATCAGTATGGCAGTGTTATAACCCTTTAAGCAACGGGTGGCCACAGCGCACACACTTGAAGGAGCAGCGCAATGTACATTGAAATGAATATTACACGTGCTATTGTTGTTGTTGAGGAAAAACTTAACCATGTGATGAATTCTAAATAAATGTCGAAATTTTGCAATCGTCGAAAAAGTCGTGCTCTTAAGTGATTTTATTTTGGTTAAAATATTGAAATCTTACCACTGTTTTTTTTTGTAGACAATAAAAAAAGTAATCTTAATGAAATTGTTTTAAAAAAAATAATAGAAATAATAGAAAAAAAAATTCAATGATTTTTTTTTAACTTCAAAAGTTGTGGTTTTATAAAAATAAAGTCGTATGTTTTGTTGAAAAAGGTTTTAATAATACTTCATTTCACAAGAATGAAATTGTATTTCGGTGTGGTACCGTGCCGGCCGGTCTTCCGGTGGGCTCGTAGTAGACGTTCCTGAGCGGCGCCATCTCGGCGGCGGCGGCGGCTCGGCGGGCGCTTCCGACGGCTTCTTGAGCTGACAACACACAGTGAAGTTGATGATTTATTTTTGGGGTCAAAAGTAAAGTTGTAATTGTAAGAGAGAAGAAAAAAAAGAAAAAAAAACAAAAACATTTTTTTTTTCACTCAAAGAATCTCAGTCATACTCACAATCTGCTGTAATCTGTAAATTGTATTTTTGTTCCAGTAAAAATAGTATAAGACTTGTCTTAACATGACAAGAACGTTGTAATTATTGTAGAAAAAAAAGTGCTCATCTTAAGACAATTTGGTTTCTCGCTGGAAAAACAAGTTCCAAATGAAAAGTTGCATGTTTACGTTTTACTCCCCAAAACAATCCAAAATGGCAAAAACGATGAAATAAACGACGACTTCCTCTCAGCTCTCTCCTCAATGAAATGGAGTTATTCTGTTGTACTGACGGCAACAGGTGGATTCACAGGCTAATGGCGCCATCTAGTGGCAGAGCATTTCGTTGTTCTGTCCGGTCACTATATGTCGCCGGCATAGAGAGATGAACAAAGGTAAATCGTCATTTTCAGCCTCATGAAGTGAAAATTGGATCATCCGAAGAAACGCTAATTGATTGCTGGAGTCCACTCACCAGTTCTGCGGAGCCGGCGCTCTTGACCGGGGGCGGGGGCTTGCGCTCGGGGGGGCCGCTGATTGGACGACAGGCATTCGTATTAAAATGACAAAACAAGCACGGTCATTCAAAAGGATCGCTGAAACAAAAGTGTCCATATTTGGCGCACACGACTGATCAATAATGAAGATGACGGCGCAGGACTCACTCGGCGTCCCGCCGGCGTCTGCGGACGAAGAAGACGAGGCCGGCGCCGGCGACGGCGAGGGCGGCGAGGAGGCCGCCGATGAGCGTGGCGTGCGACGGGCCCGACGCGGTGCCACGCTCCTCCTCTAGGGGGCGACACACACAACACAGCGGCCGTCCGACGCCTTCGCGCCACGTTTGGGTATGAAAAGGACGAGGAGCCCGTGGCGACGATTTCTCCCGGAGCTCGTCGGAGAGCGCACGTGTCGGTTCAGGCCGAAACGACCGCCGATTCTATTCGTCCGTCGTTGTGACTTCGAGGAAGATCGGATCACGTTCGATTGATTTATGGATTTCTTGATTTATCCAGCTCCGGCTCGATTCTCACGTAACTTTGCCCGAGCGAAACCGTTCTTGATCCTCTGCAAAGAACGACTCATGTTACTGCGGCTTACTGAACAATTGTGACCGTCTCCACGTACAGTATATGGACTTTTCTGTAGTATACTGCCCCCAGGTGGCACACCAGAAGGAGCAGCACAATGTCCATTGAATCGAAGCAAAATCCGTTGACTTCATTACAATCTATTCCAGTTATTATTTTGTAAAGCACAGTGTCAGAGATTGCTAGTTTCCTGATTGAAACAGATTTTTGGGAGGCACTCCTCTTCCGTAGCGCTTCTCGTCACGCGGGCGTGCTGGCGGCTAACTGGAATACATTTTCAAATGGAATTCTTTTCAAAAATAATTATAGCTTACATGGGTGGAAAATGGATGGATGGATTATAGCTTACTTAAGAAAATTGTCCTCTTCTTGTCTTGATTGAATCTCTAAAATGTTTCACTTTTTCAATTGAACTACTGATGGAAAGGAACTTTTGGACGATCTTCAAATTCATTCCCAAATAATTGAGGAAAACGCTGAATAACAAGAAAAGAAAACAAAGATCTGATCTGAACGTTTTGGGAGAAAACAAATGCAGCATTTGACTTAAAGTGCAGCTGAAGTCTCAAATATTTTGAAAAGCTTTTTGCTCCACTCAAGTCTTTTTCATGCAGGAATCTTTTCGACATCATGAAGAAAAAAAGCGGCCAAGGTCACATTGCATCCGTCTTGAACATAAAGCGCGTGTGTTTATTTTTGCCTCGCACAAAGTGGAAGAAGTTTCAAGGTCATACACTTTTTTTTTGTTTAACGCACTTGTGATGACACGCATACAAAAAAGACAACAAGAATCGTTCCTCTCACCAGCAGGTGGCACTGTGCTCCAAGTTGTTTGCCGAAGATTTCAGACGGACCCTAAAGGCACCGCCAGACTCGCGTTAAGACGTTCAACGTTGAAGGACGTTCAGTTGTTCGACATTTGTAAACGTCGACATTTACAGACTGTCCCTGAAGTCAACACGCAACAATTCTGATGGGTGGCTGAGTGGACAGACAGGCAGACATCATCATCATCATCATCATCATCAAGCTAACATTCATCCATTCATCTTTTCATCGTTCCAGGAACAAGAGGAAGAAAAAGAGGAAAAGGAAGACGAGTGGAAGAATAAGAGGTGAAGGAAGAGGAAGATTTGAGAGAAGAGGAGGAGTCCACTTCCTGTGACACTTTGCCTTCCTCCCTTCCTTCCTTCCTTCCTTCCTCCCTCCCTTCCTTCCTTCCTTCCTTCCTTCCTTCCTTCCTCCCTCCCACCCTTTCTTCCTTCCTCCCTCCCTTCCTCCCTCCCTCCCTCCCACCCTTCCTTCCTTCCTTCCTCCCTTCCTTCCTTCCTTCCTCCCTCCCTCCCTCCCTCCCTCCCTCCCTCCCACCCTTCCTTCCTTCCTTCCTTCCTTCCTTCCTTCCTCCCTCCCTTCCTTCCTCCCTTCCTTCCTTCCTTCCTTCTTTCCTTCCTTCCTCCCTCCCTTCCTTCCTTCCTTCCTTCCTTCCTTCCTTCCTTCCTTCCTTCCTCCCTTCCTTCTTTCCTTCCTTCCTTCCTTCCTCCCACCCTTCCTTCCTTCCTTCCTCCCTCCCTCCCTCCCTCCCTCCCTCCCTTCCTCCCTCCCTTCCTCCCTTCCTTCCTCCCTCCCTTCCTCCCTCCCTTCCTTCCTTCCTTCCTTCCTTCCTCCCTCCCTCCCTCCCTCCCTCCCTCCCTCCCTTCCTCCCTCCCTTCCTTCCTCCCTTCCTTCCTCCCTCCCTCCCTCCCTTCCTCCCTTCCTTCCTTCCTTCCTTCCTTCCTTCCTTCCTCCCTCCCTCCCTCCCTCCCTCCCTCCCTTCCTTCCTTCCTTCCTTCCTTCCTTCCTCCCTCCCTCCCTCCCTCCCTCCCTCCCTCCCTCCCTCCCTCCCTCCCTCCCTCCCTTCCTCCCTTCCTTCCTTCCTCCCTCCCTCCCTCCCTCCCTCCCTCCCTTCCTTCCTTCCTTCCTTCCTTCCTTCCTCCCTCCCTCCCTCCCTCCCTCCCTCCCTCCCTCCCTCCCTCCCTTCCTTCCTTCCTTCCTTCCTTCCTTCCTTCCTTCCTTCCTTCCTTCCTTCCTTCCTTCCTCCCTCCCTCCCTCCCTTCCTCCCTTCCTTCCTCCCTTCCTTCCTTCCTCCTTCCCTTCCTCCCTCATCCCTTCACACCGCTCCACGGAGATGCGTGGCCGTTCGTTCCCATTTGCAGACAAATTGACTCCCAACCGCCTGCAAAGAAATCAAATCCAGAAACGCTGCAAATAAGGATGCCCCCAACACGCACGCACGCACGCGCACACGCACAGACACACACACACACACACACGCCCTCGGCATTAAAAAGTGACGAGTGCATGGAAATGACTGCAATCAGCCGGCAATTACAGCGACTAAAGCGGAATGATTTTGACGCTAAAAGCTTTTTATTCCACTTGAGGAGGAGGAGGAGCAATTAAAAAATGCTAAGGCGAGCAGCTCGGTGCCGCCGAAGACCATTTGAAGGTGCTCTCGTTTGTTCGGGGAAGCTTTGATATCCGACCGACAAAAACAAACAAACAAACAAACAAACAAAGTTCGAGTTGACCTAAACGACGAAGCGAGGTCACGTTTTTTTCCAGGAAGAAAAGAAATCGCTAGCCTCATTGCTCGCGTACTTGCTTCGGTCATCTTTTGACTTACTTTCACGACACCGATCCAAATATCAATGTGATTGCGAACATTTCAAAAGAAAAGATTCCAAAATGACTTTGGCAATTATGCAAGTAGGTGAACGAAATTCACATCAAAACAAGGCTACTGAAACGACAGAAGGCAATCCATTCAAACCACAAAAGAAGAAAAGAAATTCGAACCACAAATATTTAGAGCACGAAACCTTCCGAGCACGCAAGACAAATTCAAACCTCTGAAGAAGCAAACTGAAAGCACCAAAAAAATCAAGAACAGAAGAAGACAATCGATGAAAGCCAAAGAAAGAAAGAAAGTCAAAGAAGGAAAGAGAAGAAGAAGAAGAAGAAGAAGAAGCCATCGATTAAGGATGAGAGGATAGCTCAGGACGTGACGTGTTGACTTCTTGGCCAAACGCGAGGCTAAGCCATCGTGACCGCCCGCCGCCGGCTCCTCGGCCCCCGAGCGACCTTTGAACTCGTCCCGCGGGAATTATTGATGCGGTGAGCACGTTTTGCTCATCGTGACGCACGCACACGCGCCATCACGACGACTGCTGCAGCAACAATCACACTTTGCACTCAAGCACAAAATTGTCCATTCACCAACATGACATTATGTATTGTCCTATTTCTTTGATTCCAACATTCCAAACGTATCACGGCGAGTGATTCCTTCGCCTGAGTCCGAATATTCAAGTCAAGTCAGAAACACAGACAACGCAGCTAAATAACAATCGGTAAAATGATCACGGGACTCATGTTGATATTGTAAGAGGATTTCTTTTTCTGTTGCTGTCTGCATTTGAGAGGAATGGATGTAGTTTCTACGATTTTAGTTTTGGGGATTAGTAATGTTAGGATATCAGCGGAGGGATATTGGGATGATGAGGGTTATCGTGACGGAAGACATCGTGACGAGGGAGATGCAATTGTTTTTCCCTCCCCGTGCGATCGTCTTTCATCCGCAACCTTTGACCTCAGATAACACGCACGACACCAATGAGGAGCGTTCCAGACGAGCGTGCTTAAATTTGGTGGGGGGCGTGGCAAGCGACCCGCGGATGGCCGACTCCCACTTCCGCCTTCTCTCCACGTTGTGCGCGCACTCATGGCGGACAACGAGGCGCGCTAAAGCGGCTCCACCCGTCCGAAGTCCCGGTCTCCGCACGCTGGCTGTCAGGTCGGACTTTGTTCCCCCCAAAATTCCACCTCCCTCCCCGCGAGTCCGCCTATCTCTGCTTGACGTGCGTGCGCTCGAGGCCGACAACGAGGCCCTCTAAAGCGGCCGCGCCAGTGGACTGTCCGAAGGCGAGATGGATTTTCAGGATGCTGGCTAATCTTGCCGAGTAAGATTTTCATCTTCTATTGGAAGATATTTGTCTTCAATTTAATGATTCCTCATTTGTTTATCTTTTTTCTTGTTTTTTTTAAATCACAGTTTTCGCACAAACTGCACAAACACACACACAAAGCAGTCCAGTGTGATCTTTGTTTCAATCCGCCTATCAGTGCTCGCTGTTTTGTGTGTCCCCTATTTCCGTATAGCTCTACCCACTTAACAGATTACACAAACACACACACACACACACACACACGCTTCCCGAGTGTAGAGAAGATTGGTGTGTGTGTGTGTGTGTGTGTGTGCGTGCAAAGAAACGTCTCTCTAAATGATCCCCAGCAAACGAGTTTATCTGAAAGACACACAGCCCCCAAAGCGTCCATCGGCAAAGTGGGTCAAAGCCTGACAGGGAGGAGGAAGCAAGGAGGAGAGGAGGTAGCGGGGAAGGAAGCAAGGAAGGAGAGGGGGGGCAAGCCGGCTCGCTGTCCGACAAGGTCGCGAGCAAGGGGACGAGGAAGCGAAAGACGTCGGGAGCGACAGCGGGAAGGAAATAGGTGAGTACGTGCGGGAGGAGTTGTGGCAAACGAGCTACTCAGACTAACCGGCGACGGAGGGAAAAAGACAGGTACTGATGTAGTGAGTAAGGGAGGGAGGTGGAAAAAAGGTAGTGATGTACTGGGTAAGGGGGCAAGCCAGAATGTACTGAGTGAGGGACGTGAGAGAACAGTCTAGGGAGTAACATTAACAATTAAGGTGGGGAAAAAATACTGATGTAGTGGGTACGGGAGCAAGCATGAATGTAGTGAGCGAGTGAGGGGGCCTGGAGCAACAAAGGAAAGGGGAGGTGAAAACAGTGGGCAAGGGAGCAAGTGGGAATGTAGTGAGCGAGGGAGCTGAAAACAGCAATCTAAAAATAGCGGGCCAAATATCGCGCGCGCATTCTTCGGAAGCGCCGCGTCGTCGTTAGCGGCGGTAACTAACGAAGTGTCCGGCCTGTGCCGAACTGGAATGAGAATGCGGCGCGCTAATGTGCTGCCTCATTTGCATAATAAAAGGCTGTGGCGTCAATTGGAGGCAACGCATGCTGATTTATCCTCCCATCACCTTGCTGACAAAAGGCAACCTTTAGCTGCAACAACTCCACGCGCGTGTGTGCGCAAGGGCGCCTGCACGCGTGCGTGTGCGCGTGTGAGGGTTTTGCAGCCTCAGGCTACGAGCTGCCATCTTGTAGATGCTGTCATTCGAATTCTCCACCTGTGTGAAATGTACAGTTTATGTTTGAAGGCGCACATGGCGCCGTACGTGCACGCGACGCAAAGAAGCCGAGACGCAGAGAAGCAAACGGACGACGGCCCGCAGAGCTGCTGTGTTGTCGACAGCGCGTTCACACGCGCGCGCGCGCGCACGCTGCGGGCGAGTCAGCACGTCAGGAAAAATTGAGTGGAAACAAAGAGGACAGGAACATTGTTGCAAGCAGTCGAAGGTTGTGTTGTTAAACATAGACACAAACACTGACCTGTGTGTGTGTGTCACTTTCGCAAGTCCAAAAAAAAAGAAAAAAAAAAGTTCATATCAAGCGCGAGAGAATGTCGCTGCAGGAAAAGAGCGACTGCATGTCGGGCCTCACGGGAAGTTTGTTTCTGTCTTCAATTGGCACGTTAGCATCGTTAGCCGCTAGCCACCAGCACGGACTGACCGGTCGCTTCCTTGATTACGCGTTGTGCATTTTTGTGTGAAATGCGCAGTGGCGGCCATATTTGTAGAGTGGATTTCGGCAGCCATATTTGCGGTGTATGTTCCAATTAAACATCTGCTGTCGTTTGCGTCTCTGCTTCATCTATTCTAACGTTAGCCGATAAAAAAAACACATTTTTTAAATGGTCAAAGTTACAAAAAGGCCAAGTTGTTCTTGTTTTTTTTTTTTTAATGTTATGTGCCGCATGACGGTCACCTGTGCACGCGGCGTTTCAAAGGCGGCAGATGGTCGGCGCGCAACGTGCGGCTTCCTTCTTTCAGCTCGCTAAGCTCCAAGTAAACTTTTCCCTTTTCTCCCCCAAACTGAAAAAAAACGTTGGCAGTGTCATTTCCCCTTGTGAGCAATGCTAATGCTAAATGAAAAACGCTAGCATATTTGCTAATGCTAATGCTAACGTCGCGAGCATATTTGTGACGCGAGTTTGTGGAGCGCAAAGTAGCGGCCGTGTTTGTTGAGCGTCGGGGCGGCCATATTTCGGGAGCTGTCTTTTCAAAGCGTACGGGAGCAGCCATTTTGGAGGAGGACGACGTGGCGGCCATGTTTGTTGCTGATGGAGTTTGTGGAAAATAGTCCAGTTGGAACGAATACCGTGTGGAATTTTTTGGGGTATGATTTCCAGACACAAACTTCACATCATCATCATGATCTGAACTTTCCTTTGGCATCTTCGGACGTGTTCATCCGCCACGCAGCCGTTTTACGCCCCAGCCATTCTCACGCTCTAGTTGCACACGCCGAAGCCGGCGCGATGCGACTCGACGGGGCGTTCGGAGACGAGCAGATGGACGTCGGAACGATGAAAGTCGTCGGGAAGGTTTGCAAACAACGCTCGCGCGTCTCTCTGCACGCGATTGCGCGTCGACATCCTTCAGCGGGCAACACGCCGAGCGCACGACGACGCTCGACTTGTGGCGCTCACCGACGATGTCCAGCGAAGTCGTCGACGTCGACGTCGTCGCGGTCGTCGTCGTCGTCGTGGTGGCGGTGGACGGCGCCGAGACGTCCGCAGTTGCATTGCTGCGTGCGTTCGTTCGTTCGGGAGCATTCTGAGATCCTATGAAGGCTGCTGTTCTTTAAAGTCGTTATCATTATTAATATGAATTCATTCATTCATATTTAGTAATATGATACGAATATTAGAAAATCGCATTCAGTTTTGAAGTATCTTACTTTATTTTGAAAGATTTGATCTCATTTCATTTATTTTGACATATTTGACCAAATTTGATTTTGGGAGTATTTTATCTTGTTTTATTTTTAAGCATTTGATCCTTTTATATTTGAAATATTTAATTTGAAATATTTTATTTTCAAATATTTGATCTCAGTTTAATTGGAAATAGTCTATTTTGCTTATTTTGAAATATAGTATTTTCTATCATTTAATTTGAAATATTTAATTTTTAATTTGTAATTGTTTACCTTCAAAATATCTTTTTAGGTTCGATTTTTCAAATACCGCATTTGATCTTCAAAATGTTTGGCAAAGTAATAGAAGTTGACGTCGACGTCGACATCGCACGGCGTCCCGGGGGCTCCTCCCCCTCGTCGTGTACGCGGCCCGCATCGGCGCCTGGCGAGTTTGCGCCTGCGGGCCACTTTGCCCTCATTGTGTCATTTCCCGCTTTCGTCCCTACTGCAAATGCCGATAAAATCGACAAAGAAGACACTTTCCGCACATTTGCGCTCCCTCCATCCCCCTCTAGTGGCCGTGGGCGGATTTCTACGGGGCCTGTTTGTGGAGTGGCTCGTTGCCACGCTTGCATGTACACGATCGTCGACACGCGTCGCATCGTACGCTGCAATCGGCGGTTCCGATATTCGACGCAAACATCACACAAACGTTCACGAGGCCCCCGGATGGGACGCACATCCTCAACATCGAGCGGGTGCGGCGAGCACACCAAAACGCACACAGAGCAACCGGCATGTTGCCGCAGAGATAAGCGACTGACTCGCCGGTGGGCACCCTGAGATTACCGTTCCACACTATCGCTTCATGGCACACGCGCGCACACACACACACACACACACACACGCAGAGTAGCTGAGCAGAGTGACGACAATAACGCGGGGCAGTAAGCGCAATAATCTCCATGTGGCTCCAAGTGCGAGGCCCGGGCACAACGCCAACGACTCCGAGGAGACGAGATGGAGGCTGACACGCACACACGCACACACACACATTCAGCCAAGTGGACACACATATGTTGACATTCGCACACAGACACACAAAGGTCAGCTGGTTGCGCGTTCTGTTGACACGGTCAAATGTTGCGTTGATCAGCTGAGACGCGAGCGGGCGACCGCTTCTTATTTTCCGGTGACCTATGCGGCGGCGGCCAATCAGCAGCCTGCGGGGCAGTCCGGGAGGGCTCTTTGCGTCCCCCCGTCTCCAATCAGCCTCATCACCGCCGCTATTTAAGTCCGCCTGTTCCAGGAAATCCTCGCCAAAGTATCGCAGCCTCTCCTAGCGCTAGCACGGCCCACCGTCCGCAAGTAAGCCACATAACGCCTCGTCGCCTTGCTCACTCTCGTGTCTCCTCGTTGCCAGCGCTCCGCTGTGTTCCTGAGCCACGTCGTTCCCGTTGTGCCCGCTGGCCGCCACCTTTCCACGCCGCCGACCCATCCGGAACCACCTCCTCCGTAACCTTTGCTCAATCAACTGTTCCTCACTTTCCATCTTCCTCCGCCTGCTCTTGGGTCCAGCTGCTCCCCGCACAGTCCAAAGCGCTTCCGTCGGCGTCAATAACGACGAGGCCGCTTCCTCCTCCTCTTCTCAGTCGCAAGACGACTCTCGAATCTTTCCAGCCTGCTGCTGAATAAAAGATGGCGGCAACAGCTTGCGCTGTGAAGACGAGGACAGAACGCCGGGAGGTCTCCGGCGACGCCCTCGCAATTCTCCCCGACGGCCCCGTGACGGACGGGAAGAACGGATTCGGAGCCATTTCATTTTTTAGCTATCCATACTTGATGAGTCCTTTTTCAGATGACTTTTTACTTTTAGTTCCTACATTCGTCGGCTCGTTCCTTGTTTTCCACCTCCGCAGATAAAAAGATTTGACTATCTCGGGCGAATTCCGGGGTCCCCGTGCCGACACTCGGGAAAAATTTCCCAAACGGGCCTCAGTACGAAGCAGGTGTCTTGACAGATGGCCGAGACTAAATTGTGAAAAAGCGGTTGCGAGGGCGCTTTCATCACATGATTCTTCTCGTCATTTTCGGGGCTTCAACGGTCCTAAAAACTTTGTGAGGGCGCGCACCGCGTATGCGCTCGGTAGCGCTTGCTGGAAACAAAATGACACCCCCGATACTAGATTCCTTCCACGATCAATAGGACATTTTATTTAACAGGAATCTCCAGGAAATTCAACAAGAAGTGGGACATTTTGGCGTATGAACACGGTTCTCGCGATTTGCATATTCAAACGTGGGCGCGCTCATTTCCACGTCGATCGGGAAGTAGGAAGGAAACGCGCTCGGATTCCTTCCCACATCTGGATATTTTTGTGCGTACGCCGTTTTGGCCCGTGAGGCCCCTGGCGATGTCATCGACTTTTGGCCGCGGGCCTGCGAAGGCCTTTGAGACGCTTTTGTGATTAAGCGCTATAAATAAACTTGACTTCATCTCAGAAGGAAACTAGAAGGAAGGCGACGGTTCAGTTCCGTCACTTGAGGTGTCGAGATTTATGCAAATCACCAAGCGGGTGCCCGGTGGCGCATCGTGGGTAATCGCGCACCGATTGCCGGCCGTCCCGCGGAGGTTTGCTCAGTCGGGTTTTCCTTTGATTTATCGGGCGAAAGCGTCTGGAAACTCGGTTAAGAAAAGTGTTTTGTTTGTTCATCGAAGCGTCTTCTTCCGAGCTGGCGTCAAAGCACCCTTCGGGGACGCGGCGACACCAGAAAGGCTCGACTGGTGCGATGTTTCGGCGGAACGCACAGGACGTTGAGGAACGGGTTTTACAGCGGCTAATCGCTCCTTTTGTGCGAGAAGATCAGCCGACGGAGGCTGAAACATCTCGGCTTCCTTTTGACGGAGCTTCCCACGCTCGCACGTGCGACCCACACGGCACGACCGCTCGCCTGATCATCACATTTTATTTTTAGACAAGGAGGAGGCGAGAAAACCGACATTCCGGCTCGTCTGGTTGCAGGTTGCAATGGCACGCCACGACATGAAGCAAAGACACCACTTCCAAAGTACTCACGCGGCCTTTTGGCTTTTTTTGTTTTTTTTTCCGTACTGCAACGACCGAAACACGTCACATAACACACGCGCATTCATTTTATTTTCTACAGCCACCATGTTATAGTTCCTCCGCAATAAGACATGACGCCAGAAGAAATCAAAACGTCAAAACGACAAAGGAGAAAGCAGCCGATGAACAAGGCAAAAGTGCGGCTCGGCGCACACTGCGGCGCTCGATTCCCAGTCCGTTCCAAGTCACACACGTGACTGTGTTTACATTCAAAGAACGCTCGAAACAACCCGCACGCGCCGGAGCACAAATCGAGCATCGATAACGACACAGGCGTCAACACGGACGTAAACGACAATACACAAACAATACAATGAGCAAGCGTTACGTTTAGCCATTTAGTTGGCCTGGGCTTCATCGTCACTGGTGCGTGCGTTTGGATGACGTCGCGCCGGCGTTGACGGAGTTCATACCGTTTGGGCGGCGTTATTGACCGTTTGGGCTTTTACACTGCGCTCGCATCGGCAGATATCCGCTACGTTTTGACGATTTTGACACACGTTCGGAAGAGGCCTCATTCTTTGAGCACAACATTGAACAACATGATATAATAATTCTTCCGCTCGAAGCCCGCAGTGTAAATCCAGCTTAAGAATGCAAACATAGCGGCTGTAAATCGTGTTCCAAATCCCTTTTCAAGTGCCAGCTGTTTGCGATATCAAAAATGAGACCAAGATCATTTCCACCTTTAACAAGGGATGTTTTTTAAAAGAACCTTTTTACGAGGGGAATTCCAAATAAATGACTTCAATGTGGTTGCACAATTGTGCACACCCTCTTATAACTAGGATGTGTCTGTGTTCAGAATGAACCAATCACATTCAAACTCACGTTAAATTGGAGTCAGCACGCACCTGCCACCATTTTAGTTGCCTCTGATTACCTCCAAAGAAAGTTCAGATGTTCTAGTAGGCATTTCCTGACATTTATATGCTTGATAGCATAGCCTGTAGGTTTTGTGCTAACATTGACTGTTGCTGTTTGGAACTGTTCATCAATCGCTCCACCTTGTCTAAGGCCCCAAAGTTCGACCTTGGTTTCCCCCGACCGTAACAAAATCTCCCAAACACGTGGGAAAATGTGTAACAGTACGAAGAAACCAAGTTTGCACTTTTCGGCCTTAATTCCAAAAGTTGTGTTTGGCGTAAAAACACCAAATGAACACCAGCACTCCAGTGCAACACGGTGGTGGCGGTGTCTGTCTGTTTTTCTTTAGCTGGACCTGGGACCTTCGACAAGGTGGAGCGAATTAGGAACAGTTCCAAATAGCAGTCAGAGTTAGCACAAAACAAAACTGGTAGGAAGCAAAAAAAAAAAAGCCTACTAGAACAGATCAACTTTATCTGGGGTTAATCAAAGGCACATAAAAACCTGGCTGGTTTCAACAGGGGTGTGTAGACTTTTTATACCAACTGAAGCTCCTACAGGTGACGACCTAGCAACATCTTCACGTTTGAGATCCGCCTGGCAACAGCGGATCTCGTTCATTCGTCGTGAAGCAAGTGCGGTCCGTTTCGGAAGAGTGCAGAATCGCGTCGTGGTTAGCGCCATCTGGCTTTGCCCACGTTTTGCCGGCACTTTCCGCACTCAAGGACACGAGCTGGACAAGCGCACGCGACCCCCATCCGTGCACCCGCATCCCGGGTTCCCGTTGAAATGGCGCGCACCCTCTTTCACGGCCATGTCATGTGAGCACTTTGTCGTCGAGCGCTAAAAAATACGAAAAGGATGAGAATACATTTGTCATGAAAATCCGAATCCTCAGCATACGCAATCACGAATTACAATGCTCAAGCACGCACACGCGCACACACAATTGTGTCGAGTGTTCCCGGGATTTGCCGGAACAAATCGCAGAACAAGGGAGCAAAAGAACAAACAGGAATAAAAGCTACAATCTTGTTGAAAAGACGCGTTGAGGAGGATTTAGGGGGCGTCGCCCAATGAGGTTTGGAACGAAGACGCGGGTTGGCTTTTCGAAACGCACGCGATGGACGCCGCCAATAGAGAAGCATGCGGGGAGGGACCGAAACCAAGGGAAATCATGGGAAGGGTATTTTGATATGCAGTCTGCTGAATGGGATTCTTTGCGCGACACACAACGTCGACGCCCAGCAGATAGAAGGTGACGCGCGCCGTTGACCAGAGGTGGGAGTAAGTCACGAGTCCGTCTCGAGTCTTAAACCTCCGACTTTCAAGCGACTGCGGCAAAAAAATCAAGCACGTGGACTTTCAAGTCGGAAGCGGGCTTGGGAAGTTGACTTCGACGTCAAGTGAACCTGTTGGGGTTGGAATGGGGACGAGTTTTCAGGACCTTATTTCATTTTCAATGAATGAATCAGCCGGACCCTCGGATGGTTCCTTGACAAAAAGTCCATCGAGGATTATTTTGGAATGATCCACATTTGTTCTTTGCACAAATAACAAAGCGATTCAAACAAGATAACATGTAAATACATCACACAAAAAAATGTCTTTGTAACATCATATGTGTATACTATGCTGACCACACGGCACACCTTGTCGACCTAATGACAAATGTTTACAATCGTCACTTCATACGACCACCGGGTAAGTGAACGTTCGATCAAAAAGTCAAAACAGGATACAGACCAAAGTGTTCATGCGTTCTTTTAGGTGTTCAAAAAGAGATTACGCCACAAGGTGGCGCTTTGGGGTCACATTCGGACAAATATGTCAGCTTTGAGGCGACTCCAGAATGGCACATGACCAGGGAGAGCCAATCACAAGCGTGGGGTTTTGAAGCAGGAAGTGATAGGAACAAAAATTTTTCAAATAGAACTCAAATTGTAAACGTGGAAACTTCCAAACGCAACCGTCACTTGATGACGCATTTTCTCCCGCTAATGTCGCGGATTCATTTTGGAAGGAAAGGACAGAATGTGGTTCCGAGTAATTATTACTCGCTAACACCGGTCGCAAACGAAGCGATACAATCGAGCGCAGTCAAAGCGAGGGGATGGGAACTGAAAATGGATTCAACTTCAACTTCAACCGAAAACAAATAAACCAAAGCAAAAAAGCGAAAGAGCCGACGTCGCGGCGGGAACGACGCGAGGGGAGCGTCGACACCGGTGCCCGCACTAGTACATTGACCGGCGATCGGTTAGCTAAACCGTGAAGTTAACGTAGCTCGCCGTCTGTGCGGGGCCTGACGGCGACGTGTCATTTTGGGCCGCGTCTCTTTCGACTGTCGTCGCAAACCTCGCATGTTGCCGTTGTCGTGTTCCAAAAACGGAATGTTCATTGGCGAGCTGGCCTGTCGCCTCCACGCCAAAAAAGAACATCTTGACTAAACACAGACATCTCGGGAACGAATTGTCGCGTGATGTCGAGTCAAAGTCAAGTCGAGTCTCTTGGAAGTTCGAGCCGAGTAAGTCCGAAGTCCTAAAATGGGCCACTTCAACGTGAGCGGAGTGGAGCCGTGCGACTGGAGTCGAACACCGCAGCGGCCGCACATTCGCACACACGCTCAAAAGAAGGCCAGAAAGCGTTTCTTCTTCTCGCCGTCTCGACGGAACCGAGTCGAAGCTCCAGGAACGACAACGCGGCGAGGAGCGGCGGGCGGCGTCCGTTCCGATGCGGCGAGGCGCTCGTCCGGTCACGTGCGGACGCGTCGCGCAGTTTCAACGGAGTTCGAGCGGACGGGCTTCGCGGCGATTCCTTCGCCGCCTCACACGTAAATGGCCGTCCGGGAAATAACGGAGCCGTCCCGCTGAGACTCCATGTCGTCGCCCAGGTAAATCTCGTCCCGGCCGCGATAGGCCGGAGGGAGCGCGTTCCCGCCCTCGAATCGCTCGTAGCGCTCGTCCTCCTCCGGGCCGTCGTCAAACTTCCTCGTCTCCGCCTCGTCCAGGAGGACGTCGCGGGCGCGGGGCTCGGCGGGGCGGCGCCGGAAGTCGCCGGCCTTCTCCGTCAGAGTGCCGGTGTTGTCGCAGCCCTCGCGGTACGTGTACGCCGGCCCGCTGTTGTTCTTGCCCTCGCCGCCCAAGAGAAGACGGGCCTTGTTGCCGTAATCGGCGCCGTCGCCGTTGCCGCCCCCCGCCGCCGCCGCCGCCGCCGCCGAGTCGGCGCCGCGCCGGTGCCGGCGGCGGCCGCGGGTCACCAGCACGCCCGCCAGCGCGGCGACCGAGAGCAGGGCCAGGAGGGATCCGATCACGGCGCTCGCCACTACGCCGGTGCTGGACGGGTCCTCCGAGGCTTCTGCAGAGAGGGTGGAGGGGTTGGAAGGAAGGAAGGACGGACAAACGGGTGGAGGAGAAGAAAGAGGAAGTTGGATGGCGGCAGTTAAGGAAGTAGCGGCGCTCGCTGCCTTTGGAGTGTGCTGCAATCCTCTGAGAAGAAGGTCTGACTCCGCGGGCGAAGCGGCCGCCGAGGGGCCGGGACGCCTCGCGCGAACGTTGAATTGAGGCAACTCGGACTCTTCTCGCTTTCAGAAGGGTCGCCGGGCGGCCGCACCTGGCGACGACCCTCGCCCGCTAAAGACATCGACGCGAGGACCCCGCACCTCAAATCTGCCGCTGAACAAGCCGTTTGGATTCCAGGTGAAACGTCCCGGACAAACAAGAAGAGTCCGCTTGCCTCCGCTCAACCTTTACAAGCGCTCGCCGGTCTTCTCCACGGATCGGCACGCGCGAACGAGCCCGAGCGAGCCGTTTGCGTCTTTATTTCCTGTTGGTGCCAGCCGAGTTTGCCCCACGGACGCCGACGCCGACGCCGACGCACACACGCTGCCTCATCGAACGAGGTGTTGCAAATCTAACTTTTTATGCTGCAACGGCCACGTACGGTTTACGGTCGCTGCGGTTCATATTGAATTCAGTTGCGCTTGCCGGCACGTGCGCCATTGCGAATTGTTTCCGGATCGTGCGACGGGGAATTCGTGGCGCAGCCGATGCGAATCTCGCGGCTGACGCCGGGTGGCAAACGAATCTTTCGTTTTGCTTTGAATCGAATGACGCCACCGCTTCCTTGCAGACATGAGAACGATTGTTTTGACGACAGCACAACCCGAAGCAAACAAACGCAAATCGTTTGTCCTTGTTGGTGAACAGTCGTACGCCAATTGTCCATTTCGGACTTTTGGGGCATGCTTTCGGTGGACGTTTGAAGTGTTTTAATAGTCACGCTGCATCTTTGCAGAATGTCGGTGGCATTTCTGCCGGCCACTTCCCAGCAACCTCCGCACCGCGGCGGCGGCTCGACCGGGACGACGAATTCTCCGTTTACGTCAGCCGGGGAACCGCCCGCTTCATTAGGTACGCCATCAAGCCGCAGCCAATCCAAAATGGCGCCTTCGCCACGACGACGAAGGCAAGTCGATATTAGCTGTCAAAAGATAGCGGCAAAGCACTCATTTTGTCCAAACGAAGCGCTGCACTTTTTTTCGGCACCAGGATGCCGCGCAATGGGAAAAAATGTGTTCTCTGTAGCTTTTTTTTTTTTGGGGGGGGGGGGGGGGGGGGGGGGGCTATGGTGGTGCACGTCACAGAGAGACAAGACGTAAAGGGTTAGGGTCGTGCATAAATGTACACAGTCATGCCTCGACTTAGGAGCTTTGTTCTGTGACTACTTGACTCTTATCTCAAATCCATTCTCTCCATTGAAATGAATTGAAGCGCCATGAATCCATCCCAACATCCCCCAACAGTTACAAATGCAAATGTTTTCGTCAGTAACACAACTCCAAAACCCGAACCTTAACTTTCTAGTCCCACTTTTTTTTTTTTTTACGACTTTGTTCAGTGAGCAAAGATGGAGACGCAAAACTGAGAGAACTGAAATAGCCAATATGATATTTCAACCTTCTTCTATTGTTAGTAGCTAAGTTAGCGCGGTAAGTAAAATCGAGATCCCGCTTTTTATTTGCGGTTCAGCAGGTAAGCCTGGAGAAGAGTCTCCACCTGAACCCGAAGGAAACGCCACCAGCTTCCGTCGCATGGAAAGCGTGCGCGCTCCTGGCGAGCGCAGCTCAAGCAAAATGCTTGTTCGATTCTTCGTCTCCTGACCCACGAAGAACCTTTTTAAGGGCCTCAACTTGCCTGAAAAGTCCATTTTGGCAAAAATGTTAAGACTCCCCAACACGACCCTCCCCAAAGGTCACCCTGGGTAGCGCCCTCTGGAAAGTAAAAAGAAAAAAAGAAGTTTTACCAATCAACACAAAACTGGGTGCATGCGTGTCTTTAACAGGACGCAGGAAAAAAGTCTCAAATTGAACAGGAAGTCCGCTACTTCGGTCGGGAGCAGGGAATTCCGGGGGCTCGTGCTTAGATGAACTCCAACCGACGTTCAATTATCCTTTTGAGGAATGGGTGAGAGCCCGCACCGGTATGGTTTGTAATATCGGCGACCCCGTTGAGGACAATCGCTGGATTGAAAACGGACGGCATCGAGCCAAGCGCGCATTTAGCTCGTCGCTAGCACACTTGAGCGCGCTGCGGAATCCGCTTGAAATTCTCTTCACGGAGGACGTCGAGGCACGCTGTCCCAAGAAAAATATTTCGTTCAAATGTGTGATGATCCATCATCCTACTGAGTTGCTTACGCGCACACGCGCGTAGAGGGGGTTGAGTGGTTTAATGAACATTATTGATGCAAGGCGGGTGTGTCATTAGTGTGACGTCGCTCACCCACAAGTATGCGGCTTCATTAATTCAGCGCACGTGCACGCTCGTATTCGTAGACACGCAGCCGTCCCGCACACGCACACGCACACACACACGCACTGCACTCCACCGTCCGGCTCAGTCTTTGCATGCGTGTGCGTCGTTTGTATTTTGAGTCTTATTGTGCGGTGGCGTGAGTCATTTCCAAGCAATTCGGTGGGAGGAGGAGGACGACGGTCGGGAATAAAGAGGAGAAAAAGGTCACGATCCACTCAAACAGCCTCCCAGGATGCGGGATTAAGCGCTCGGCTTTGCTCCCCCCAAAAGTAGACTCGAATGGAAATAGAAACCGGCACCGACCAGGACGCAAAGTACAAATGTATATGTTCAACCGGTGGCGGTCCTAGCTCGGACGGTGCCCCCGTGCGAGGAACACGCTTCTGTAGTTGTATGGGTTTTGTTTTGAACTTTTATTTAGCTATCATTTTTCTTCCACTGGTATCTGGTACAGTTTGCATGTGCATGTAGCACAGTGTTCAAGTCCAAACGGTGTTTAATGTGACAGTGGCCGTTGATCGGAATCGACGTGTGCCTCGTTTAACGTGACCAACACGAAGGCCAACTCCGATCCTGCGTTTTACCGTCGGTCGGGCCGGTGCGACTTGGAGATTTCGGAATTTTTGGGGGCGGCAGAAGTTTGAGAAGCACTAAAGTCGAGGCAGCTGCAATCAGGAAAATACTGTTTTTGTACCCGCCGGTTGGTGCTGCGAAATGTTTATAACAGCTTCATATTTATTATTTATAGTATGTGGGCGCTCTAAAACAAGAGTGGGCAAGTCACTCGCGCGCACACACGCACTGGAGGAGCCACTTTCCTGTAGGCGCTTAAAAAGCGGACCAAGCAGCGAAACGGGAGCGGCGTGCGCGCACTTGTGCCGCCGTTAATGGCTTTGCCCTGGACAGCGCGGAGCGTACGGCGTGCGCCAGGAAGCCGCTAACCCGACCTTTTTAGGATGGTTTTTACAGGCAAGTCGGAATTTAGAGGGCCTTCCGTGCAGTACCAGGTTGTGCACCCTAACCCTAACCCGCACGCCAACGCGGCAGGCACACAAACCCGCCGCCGGGGGGGCGCTTTTGATTTCGGGGCCGAGGCCGTCTCGCCGTGTGGCGTCGGCACGCGAAAGCGGCGCAGAACTCGACGCTGAAGATCGAGAGAGGCCAGCGACCCCCGCGGTTCTCAGATGGGCCTCCGTGCCAGCGCGCACACGGACACGAGCGTCACTCGAGCCGACTCACCGATGACGAGGGCGGTGACCCGGTCCTTGGCGGCGCCGTGCTTGTTCTTGACCTCGCAGATGAAGGTGGTGTTGACGGCGTCGTCCACCTTCCTCACCGTCAGCTTGTTGCCGTCCACCAGCACCGAGTCCGGCAGCGGGCCCGACGCCCTGGAGGAGGGCGAGGAGGCCGAGGTGAAGGGGGAACGAGCCCGACCCAAAAGTCACGTCCACCCTCATCATAATATTTGGACAAACTCGATCGTCCGAACAGTAAAAGTGGGTTCAAATTCAAATGTTTGTTAGGGCATCCGTAGGATGATTTGAAGTTTTCTGTTTCGTTACGACAAAGGCGAGCGACGGCGTCTTACGCGGTCCAGGTGACGGCGGTGGGCCGCGGGTTGCCGTCGGCCGTGCAGACCAGCGCGGCGTCCGAGCGGCCCACGTACCAGTTGTGGTCGTAGCCCTCGATGGAGACGGACGGGGGGTCTGCGGGGAGGACATGCCCGAAATGACGTGTGTGAAAAGTCAGCTCATCGTCCAAACGCGACGTTAACTCTTCTTCGTTATTGTCTGTTGGATTGGATCGCAACAACGTCACGAGGCTCCCTCCGGTGGCAGTCAGGGGAAAGACAGCTTGAGGGACGTTTGTGCAACAACAACAACAACAACAACAACAAAGTACGATGCGTTGATGTTCATTTTCATGGAAATTAAGCAAATAAATATGCACAAAATGTCATTGGCATCTCCATAAAACATGCTGCAAATCCCAAAACTTCTTTTTTGGGACACAAAGGTCAAGACGTTCTGGCATTAAAGCTTGGTTTTCCCAAAGCAAATTCAGTGTCTTTCCCGTCGTTATTGACGTAATTATGACCCATATCGTCGTCCGTCGTTAACGTTTTTGGGCGCCACCAGCGAACCCGTTTGAATCCCTTGTAAATTCTAAAGCTATTTCGAGGATTCAGCGTGCGCGTGTGGCCATCTTGTTCTCTTCTTCTTCAAGGTGACTTTTTCAAGGCTTGCAAACATCTGGAGCGCCTGCCCGCCCATCAAGGAAATCTTTTGCTACGCGACCATTTGGGAAAGGGTTTCTGGGAGCGAATTGTGACTTCACAAAATCAAGTCTCCATTTTCAAACAGCTCCCCAAAACCATTATGAACTCAACTTTACTGCAGTGATCGATATTTTGTGTGGGTCGCCATCCTTACGGTCTTCGCCGTCGTATGTAACCTGAAGCGCGTGCGGCTCGAAAGGCGGGGCCTAACCCGGCGGGAAATCTTCAGCCGCTAACGGAGGACACGAAACGCTTGATTCTCAACCACAAATATGTGGAGGAACTCTGGACGAATCAGCAATTATTAGCGGTGCAAGAATTCATCAACAACTCATCAATTAGACAATTAATTCATCGAAAAAAAGGATTTTGAAAATCCCAAATGGTTTGTTTCACTTTCAGCTTGTCAACCATCAACCTTTTTCCATTTTTGTAGTCCTCCGCGTCGATCTTTGCAGACTTTTACTTTGGAAAACGACGATCGACATTTTTGCCGATTTTCCGAACCGAACCAGGAAGTGAGTCATCACTTTCCGTTTGCATTGTCGGTTTGAAACGATGTCCTGTTTCTGAAACCCAAAAACCTTTTTTACCCACCGGAGAGAAATCGGCAGACGCATCGGTTCTTAAAATAACGGCCAGCTAATAATAACGCTTCATTATCCGTACGACGACGAAGGGGGTGTTGCTTACACTCCACAGAGAGCCTGAGAATTTGCATCCAGGTCTTGTCCTGGGTGCGCTGGTCCACCACGCACGTCACCTCCCGGCCGTCGTCGGCCGGCGTGGGCGCCAGCCGGTACTCGCTGCGCACCGTGACCGTGCCGTCGGGCCCGTCGGCGCTGCTGGTGGTGTGGTCGCCGCCCGCCGACGCCAGCCACTTGATGGTCGCCGCCGGCTTAGCGTCCGCCGCCTGGCACCGCGCCACCACCGCCGCCTCGGTGCCCGCCCGCGCCGTCACCGCGTTGGCGGAGTTTTTGGGTTTGGCTGAGGAGGAAGACAAAATGCCAGGGATGGGCGATGAACTGCCAAAAAGCGGGCTGGCGTTAAAACAAGTCAAGAAGTGAGGAATCGCTAAGAGCGAGTTGAGCAAAACCGATGTGCCGACGGAACAGGACTGCGCCACCGCTTTCTGAGAACGAGTCGTTGTCATCGCGAGCCTGAAAAATCCCTCGCGCTGCTGGTTTGTGACCCCGATCCGGAGGACCGCTTTGCGTTGGAAGGACGTCCGGGAAGAACCGCGTGCCAAGTTCTGTCTCGACAAAAGATACGCCGACCGCATTTTTGTCGGGTGTGCTTGGATCGTAACGTAAGACGCCGCTAGCTAAGCTTTCGCTGTTGTCGCTCTGAAAATATTGCAAGCGTGCCGCCGGGAAGTTGCGGATTTTGCACTTCCGAGGTCGGAGGACAACTTTGCACCGGAGCCTGAAATGGCGGCTCGCTGCGTCGTCTCGGGTTCGGGTTAGGCCCCGGCTTTTAACCGGGTCTGCTCCAGATAGACGCGTCGCGCGAATTCCGTGTTGCTCAATGAAACTGGCATTTTGCAAACTTCACTGCCGTGCTGCCGTAGAGGCCGAAAGTGGCTGCTGCAAAGGCAAAATGGCTGCCTCGCGTGTGCGTCGGGTGCTGCGGTTAGGTTTCACGCCGCGAAGAAAAAGTGGCTTCTTGGGCTGGCTCCAAAAAAGAAATGAGCCCAAAATCGCCACTCCGAATGAGGACGGCTGACCCCGTGTGACCTTTCGTTGCCGGGAAATCGCACGCTGCTGAATTTGGAAAACGCACCGAGCCGATGCTTTTCTCTCATCCGGCGCACAAACACGAGCGACCGGCGGAATGAAGTGAAGTGAAACCTTCGAACAGCCCGCAGCCGCGCGGCGCCTCCGTTCTCGGTCGGGAAGCTTTTGCGCGCTGAGCCGCTCCGATCGGGGCCATTTGCGCAACAAAGGCGACTCGGCGGCGCTTCATTTAAACACAAACGCGATGTCAGAAGCGGAGCGCTCGAGAAAAGGAATCCGGCAAACACGCGGCGGTGGAGTTCAAAGTGCGCATCTTTCCAACGAGCACTCACCCAGCATGACGAGCGCGGTGGTGCCTTGCTTGTTGCCCAACGGGTAGGTGGCGTACTCGCAGGTGAAGCGCCCGGCGTCGGACATGCGCAGGCGGGAGATCCGGATGGACGGGTTCTCCGGGTTGTTGTGCAGGAAGGCCACGCGGTCCTTGAAGGACAAGTTGGGGAAACTCTGGCCGTAGACGGGATGGTAGACGGCGATGTTGTCCCGCTGCTGGCCTTCGGCGGGCTCCCAGATCCACGAAACCTGATCGCCAAACCACAAATGACGCGTTGCGCTGGCGAAGGCGGGACGGCGGTCGGCCCCTCGCTGGGATTGGCCGCGGCCGGCGCTTTTGACTCACTCCGCTTTCAGGTTTCAAACGTGCGCTGCGGCAAAGCCAAAAGACGAGCGCCTCGCGGCGTTTCCTCGCGGCGATCGGCAATCGTCGGAGTTTTGATCGCTAATTTCACCGCATTTCTTTCTTTTGGTTTCTCAGACTTTTTTGCGCGCCGCGGCCGATCCCGGCTATCTTTGGGCGAAGGGCGCGGTACGCCCTCAACTGGTCGCAAGCCAAGTCTGCAGTCTTACTTTTTCCAAAGCTTCGAAAACAAGAATTCAATACAATGTGAAAATACTAAATTATCATGTGCTTTTTTTTTTTACAAATATTATTTGTGAGAAAAACGTTCATTTGAAGGCCACACCGCCAAGCCTCAACATTTGCATCATCTCGACTTCCTTTTTCAAGCACGCGCGTCCGTCGGCCGCGGCAAGCGGACGCTCTCTCGTTTGCTTCTTCGCCGTCGACTTGAGCTCGCCGGCTTTGGCGTAACGCCCAAACAAACATCGGCGGCGGAACGCCTTTGCGTGACGGCGAGCTCGCCGATCGGCGGTGAGAAAACCGTTAAGTTTCGGGTCCGATCTCTGACGAACCTGGTTGAGTTTGGTTTTGCCTCCTCCGTCGATGAACTGGCAGCGCAGGTCCACCGACTCGTCGGGGTAGGCCTCCAGCTCCTCATCCACGCTCACCTTCTGAGCGCCGACGCCTGGAGACCGCAGAGACGGGAGACCCACGTGAGGGGCGTCGGTTCTGTGTGCACTGACGGTTGCGGGTGAGCTTTGGGGTGGGCGCGATATGCTAAGCTAATACGATCCATGAAGCAACACATCGGGACAAAAGACGACATGTGAGTAAGCAGAGCAGAGACAGTTCACGTTAGCTAACAGCGGCACCGGCGTTAGCTACTCGAATGTCGGGCTACATTGTTGGAGCGGGGGGGGGGGGGGGGGGGGGGGCACGATTGGATCAGCTAGCCTAATTGGAAACGCGACTTTGGACGGCCTGATGACGGGGAGAATACGATCCGTGCTCTTTCCGATGCGGGGCTCAAAGTTCGGCCACCCCTGGCGCTGCCCCCGGTTGTCATGGTAACGAGACGTGCCGAGGGCCGGCTCGCTTTCGAGCAAAAGGGGCTGCGCGGTCGTTTTTCATCCTTGGGGTGTTTTAACATAAGCGAGGCCCAGAAACTTTGAAATGGGGAGAAAGGCCCAATGGCGCTCCTGTAGCGGGCTTGCATGCATTTGCTGACCCCGCAGGTTCTTTTCTTTTCTCCTTCGTGCTGCCAGTGAAGACAATTTTCTGGCTGACTGTCCCAAAAACAAAAAGGGCGGCGGGGCGGGGATTAGCATTAGCTCGCCGCTTGTTGGACTTGAGTGCTTGTCGACAAAAAGCCTCTTAAGTGTGCCACCGCAACAATACGGAAGAGCGTGTTGCCGAATGGGCTTTCCCCAAAAAGAAATCCGTTTTGAGCGCCGTGTGCGCGCTTGCATACGAGCCGGCCATTGACGCTCGCCGCCGCCGATGGCCGCGGGGGGGGCGACAGCCTTGTCAAAGCGTGAGCGCACGGAAAGGGAAAAAGCTCAGTGGTGAGCCGGCGGCCGGCGGCCGACGCTTATATTTCTTCAAGATTCCACTTTTTGTCACATTTTTTGTGTTTGTCGTCGCTCCTTCGTTATCCTTGAGGCGGATTAATTACACGCACACGGCGATGACTCGACGGCTGAACTTTAGGAGCTCGTCTGAGGTTAAAGGTCAAGCCGAACCGCAGCACCTTTTTTTTTTAATATGCGCCGGTACGACGCCATAGTGACCCGAACTACGAGTCGAATGTTCACCTGTTGTCAACTGCAAAAGAAGCAAAGCAAGAAGCATTTGAGCGCCGCGGCTCTGCGGGATGTCCGCGGAGGTCGAGGCGGGCGGCACGCCAAACGAACCCCGCCGGGCAGCGGAAAGATGGACGGCGCTCGATTGACATTCGGAGGCCGGCGGCATTTGCGCGTCGTCGAGAGTCCGCTTGCTTGTTTTGGATCGTTAGCTCGTCGCCGTCCATTGGAGCGGGGATTGCGCAAGCGCTCGCCAAATTCTAAGCGTTTGACTGACTGATATACCGATGACATCTTTACACTTCATACCCCCGATTTGATTGGAACTAACTAGAAGGTTAAATATGAGCATTTCCAACGTAAAATGGAACCTAATATCAATGCCCTCGCGCCAACTTTTTCATGGTCTCTGGCCACATTGGATTCTCAAAGGCCGCACCACATTTCGCATGAACGGATACGCCGCCGACGATTTGTGCGTCCAAAAAGACAAAAACCCCAACGGCCCTCGAAACGGGAACGAAAGAGAAGTACAGATGACTGACAGAGCGTTTTCTTTCTTTTTCTTTTTTTAAATCAGCAGCAGCAGCAGGACGCTAATAAGTCATCTGAGCGACAAACGTTCATCAGCGGCACGTCAAATATTCCCAAGCGATCGGGCGCTGACGTTGATTAGAAGCCAAACGGCTTCTGCGGGGGCGCCGCAATCGGGCCTTCGTCGCCGGCTCACCCGAATGTCGGGATGGCCGATCGATTCGCTTGATCAATTATTTGACACGCGACCTCTTTGGCGGGGCTTCGTCAGTCGCTCGCCAGGCAAAAAACAATTTCAAAAAAGAAATCAATAAAAATCAATCAGTCGCCAAGCAGGAAGAAAGACAAAACACTCGGCAAGTATGTGCTTTTCGTCCTCAGAGGGAAATTGCCGCTCAAAATCTCGTGTCAAACGACTCCGCGGCGCTTGTCGGGCTCAGCGGACAAAACGAGTCACTTGTGCGCCGGCATAGTTGGCGCCGAACGGCACAGCTGGCGAGAGCAATTCGGAATCGGAATCGGAATCGGAATCATCTTTATTTGCCAAGTATGTCCAAAAAAAACACACAAGGAATTGGAATTTTTTCAGACGAGGTTTGTTTTTTTTTCGCTGCGCCGTGAACAATACGACGTCGTATCACCGCATGACACGGAACGGCGCTTCCGGAAAAGTATGTTTTGCTATTTTGAATCAAACATGAACATCTTTACAATTTGGGACTTTTCTTTGTGTTTTTTTTGGAATGGAACATTCCTTTTTCTGTCTTGTCAATACGAAGCGATCTTGTCCAAATTGTACTGTGATCGAGTCTTGAAACTTGACATCCTGGAATCGGGTTGTACTGTCATGACGTCAACATGCTATCGTGCTTTCCACATGCTGCACACATATAATGCGAGAAAAACCATTTGTTATGTTTTGTTCGTTATTTGTGTCAAGAACAAATGTGCTTAATTCCAAAATAATGATCTCGGCTTTTAATCCACACACAAAAAAAAGTGTCCAAACTATTTTCAGAAAGCCCTCGAAAAATTTTTCATTTTCAAGCGGATAACTCGGAATTGGAAGCCACAACGATCGCAAAGTCAACTTGCCGACAGATGTCACCACTCCGCCCTTCCCTCCATCCTTCCGTCACCTCTCCGCCCTTCTCTCCATCCTTCCGTCACCTCTCCGCCCTTCTCTCCATCCTTCCGTCACCTCTCCGCCCTTCCCTCCATCCTTCCGTCACCTCTCCGCCCTTCTCTCCATCCTTCCGTCACCTCTCCGCCCTTCCCTCCATCCTTCCGTCACCTCTCCGCCCTTCTCTCCATCCTTCCGTCACCTCTCCGCCCTTCCCTCCATCCTTCCGTCACCACTCCGCCCTTCCCTCCATCCTTCCGTCACCTCTCCGCCCTTCTCTCCATCCTTCCGTCACCTCTCCGCCCTTCCCTCCATCCTTCCGTCACCACTCCGCCCTTCCCTCCATCCTTCCGTCACCTCTCCGCCCTTCTCTCCATCCTTCCGTCACCTCTCCGCCCTTCCCTCCATCCTTCCGTCACCTCTCCGCCCTTCTCTCCATCCTTCCGTCACCTCTCCGCCCTTCCCTCCATCCTTCCGCCACCTCGGGCAAACACGCAACAAGAGAGAAGAAATAATAGCATCGTTTTGTTTTTGGCCGTCAGCCGACGTCATGCGCTCCAGCCGAGCGGGAGATCTAAAAGCGCGTCCTCGCGGTCTGAGATGCAGATGAGGCGTCACCGTAGCGTAATTACACCACGGATTCCCCGAGGGCCGCCGCCGCCGCCGCCGGGCTCGGAGCAGACGCGGCGGCGAAGCGGTTGTCGTGAACCGTCAATGCCCACGTTTGCCTTTTGTGTCCGCCGCTAACGACGCCGCGCACGTGACCGTCGCTCACAAAAACTCCGCGGAGAAGCGTACCCACCAAAAGATGCAAAACCGACGATTCGCACGTCAGTCTTCTCAGACGAGCGCCCAGACTTTGTGACGTCGACCGGAAAAAAAGCCCCAACGTGACTCGGATCGCAAAACGTCTTTCCCCGAAATGCCGTTGATCTGTTCCGCCCTTGCCACCCCAAAAAAATACCACATTTTGGGAAAGTGAGGAGAATGGCACTCGATTGTATCGGACTTGAGAAAAAGAGAGTAATGACATAAATACACGGAATGTGACGTGGACATTGGACATGGTGCTGTTCCTTCTGTTGTGTGCGCCTCGGCCACTTGGGGGCAGTATCATACTCGACCATACATGCAGATGGTCACTCAGTAAGCCGCAGTAATACGAGTCGTTCTTTGCAGAGGATAAAACATAAACGGCCGTCAGTATTGTTAAATGATCCGTATACATGTGTTGCTCCGGCATTTGTGTTGAAATATCTGTGGCTTAACGGGTCGCGACGCTTCCGCGCCGATGCTATTTGTTAGCCTGTCTATGGGGTTTCGTATGGTTTGTTAGCATGAAGCTAAACGGACACTTATGTTGTTGTTTTCAAGACAGCGCATTCGCTCAGTCAGCAAATATCAACTGGGAGTGGCTGTTGTCGCACAATAAACAATTGGATCATGCCAGTAAATGCCCCAAAATGGAACCAAAACAAGCGGATTTAAGAGGGCCAAATCGTGCCACCGGCAGCAGATGTTTTCATCGAGTCTTAACACGCACGCGTGTGCGCGCGTGAGAGTGCGACGCGTGCTGACGCAAGCGGGAGGGTGACTCAGACGGCAGCTGAATCGCCGCAGGCGGGAGGGGCGCTCGACGTCTCCGCCCGACGGAGTCCGGTGAACCCCCGCCGAGGTCACCGGAGGTCATCCGGAGGCCGGCGCAAAAACAGTGCACGCATTTCTATTGGAAGTTGCAAAAGTCCCAAATTGCACGGGGAAAAAAAGCAGCGACAGAGTGTTAACGCGTCTGTCGGCTCGGGCGCCGCCGCTGCCGCCGCCGCCGCCGCCGCTGCCCCGCCACAAATGACGAACGTCACAATATTTCACAAACATTACAAAGAAATCATAAACATCCGTCCGTCCGTCTTCTGTACCGCGTCCGCTGTCTTGGGGCGCGAGGCGGGGCACGCCCGGAACCGGTCGCCGGCCAATCGCAGGGCACATAGAAACAAACGACCGTTGCCACTCACATTCACACCTACGGGCAATTTCGATTCTTCGATGAATGTAGCGCGCACCTTTTTGAGATGTGGGAGGAAAGAAAAAAAAAGAAGAACAAAAGAGCTTTCAAACCTTTTTTGCTTCGATTTGCTTCAACGCACATCGTGCCACTCCTTCTAGAGGCCACCTGGGGGCAGTACAATCGACTGAGACACACACACACGGAGACGACGCCTGTGAGCATTGTTATATTGTCTGTTTACATCTGCTGCACCATTCTTTGTGTTCAAATATGCTTTGTTGGAAGGGTGACGACAGCGCCGCACTGACGCTAATCAGTAGCCCATCTATGGTGTTTTGCTGTCAACGCTTTTGTTCTTTTCATTTTCAGAAGATGCGCAACAACGCACACGCACAAACAAATGAGGACAGACGAGAGCTCGTAGACGACACGAAAATGTGTTCGCTCGCTGGAGTCGCAGCCGACATGAGCCTGCGGGCTTAGCCGCCCGCACGCACGCGCGCGCACGTACCCTGGCACACACACGCAGATTTGACTGCTGCTTTGTCATTGCGAGTCTTGAAAATGGCAGCTTGCCCCTGTTAACAGTTAACACACACACGCACACACGCAAACAAACACGAGGATTAAGAAGACACCTCAATGTCAGTGCGCCTCGGTCATGCGCAAACACACACACACTCCATTCCATTCATAGGGCTGTGCGCGCGCGTGTACACAGCCTGATCCTCCCGGTTTCCAGAGTCGCCGTCGCAATCCGACAGGAAAACATTCCGAAGTGAAAACCAATTACGGAACAGAAGATCATTGGCTCAAAACACACACACACACGCACGCACGCACACATGAACAACATAGCAAAGGCAAACAACATACACACACATATTTACTCGTGTTTCCTGCCTAACACACACACACACACACACACACACACTCAGAGAAAAACAAACCCTAAGACACATCCAATGAACAACTGCTACTTCAAAAAAAAGGTGTTTTTAGAAATAATCAGAATAAATAAAGAAAGAAATCATCCTGTATGAAATAAAAGTGCGGCCCGCCCCGGAGCTGCAGAACCGTGCGGGCGTGTCCGCCGAGTGCGCTGGAGACGAGCCCTTCGCCCGTCAATCAAATCCGTTGGTTGTCGTCAGCGTCGAGCCCGATCACGTGCGCGGCCGCTGCGGTTTTGGCTAATCGACAGTTAACTTTTCCCGCGCGTCTGTTAGGCGGGGACCACAGGCAACAACGCTGAGCGAGGCGCCGATGTTTAGGACGACCCCGCTCGTTAGCTACTCGCCTCGCTAGCTAGACGGCTCGCGGGCTAGCGAACGTAATACATTGTTTAACATGGCCAACTGCGATCATTTTGGTCGTGAATATCGTGATTAGCGATGAGCCTCGCGCTTCTTCCTCACGACGATCGACCGAAGAAATGATTGGTTGTTGTGGTTATTTTTTTATTATTTTTTTGTAGTAGTTGTTTATTGCTAGGCAGAATTGAGCAGCAGTAAAAAAAAAAGGACAGGGAGAGGTGGCCATAAGGGCGAGGCAAGGGCTGACGGTTTGCCCGCAGTCTCCTGACGTTTCGCACTGCCGGTTGCCCATAGTCTCTGGAATGTTGCCGAGATTTTGGTTTTCAGCAGTCGGTCTGTTCGTAAAATTGGGCCATCGATGAAGTGCACCCTCTAGTGGTTGCATTTAGCACGGCAGGAAGCCGAGAAAGCGCGTTTGTCTTGACGTTGTCCCTCTCAACTGTTGACTTTCAGCAGCCCGTTTGGGCAGCAAACTCGCTGCTTTCATTTAGTTTTCTAGAATGTTCCCGCGCCGGAGCGCGCCTCCTTCTCTTGACTCTCAGCAGCTCGTTCGGGCAGCAAATTCCGCGTGGACGGCGGAGGTCGGCGCATTCCCCTTCGGCGCGGGGAACGCTCGGGCGGCGAGTGTTGCGGTCTCCTTGGTTACGGCGGGTGTTGCCATGGCAACTCATCAAGCAGGCGGCGGGAGGATTTCCGGCCCGCCGATCGGCTCGGCCTCGACTGTAATTAGATCGATCGCGTCGCCGCTGCCGTGAAATGAGAACCGAACGATGCCCGGCTCGACGATGCCCGGCTCAACTACAGTCATCACGAGCCGCGGGCTTCGAAGCCGGTCGGACTCGGGCCGGGAGTCGCGCGACCCGCTAACCAGCTACGCTGGGATCTCGGGGAGAGGACGCACGCCAAGCTTCACGTCGTTTTCATTGCATCATTCTGACTCGTCGTCGTCTTTGTTTTGAACACGTTCGATATTCAAGACGGTCGGCCCCGGCCTGTTTCGGACCCGCCGCCGAGACGCCTCGGCCCTCGGAAGGACAACCTTGGGGATCGTCGCGCGTCCGTCTGGCGTTTGAGTGCGTTCTTCTTCGTGCGTTGCGTGCGCTTTGAAAGCCGACGAGATTGATCTTTTTATCTGTCGGACAATTCCTTTTTCGCTTTGTACTTTTTACTTTGACTCAATACTTTTACAAGAATCTTTTTAAAAAAGAAAATCTTTACTTCTGCTGAAGCACAAAGCGTGAGTTCCTTTTCCCACCGTTGTCCAATCTTGGAGCGCGTTCGCACGGTCGCGCTTCACGCTCGGCCGCCGCCGGCGCGCCTCTTGGGGGCGGGGCCGCGTGCAAAAGGACCTTCTGCGTCATTGCACTTTTCATTTTCATGCGCGTGCGAGGTGGAGCGGCACGAAAATCAACAACGAGCGGCAGATATGCTTCGGATCCGCGAGGCCTCGCTCTTTCTCGCCGGAGGTCACGTGACGTCGAGATGGCCCGGAGACTGCCGCCATGACATTCCGCCAGATGCGGCTGCGAGCGAGCAGCCGTTTGCCACTTTGCACGCGTGGCGTTCAGGCGCGCGTCCGACGGGCCCGTGGGAGCAAGCGCGCGCGCGTGTGTCAGTGCTGTACTTCGAAGTGAACGTTGTGACGAGTGAGTGTGAAAGAATATTTAGAGATTCGATTTTTTACACCTCCAACCGAAACTGCAAACTGAATTGAATGTTTCCCACGGACACGACGCCTCCGATTCGGCGGCGATCGGATACTCGCGAAGGCTTCCGATACCTGCCGCCGATACTTGAGGCGAACAAATCGGACACGGAGTCAGTTCTCCTCGCCGGTAGTCGGCGCTGCGCTGTGCGCGTGTGTGTTACTGCATATGTGACTCGGTGCGTGTGTAATTGTAACTTTTGAGTTCCTTTTGTGTTGGTGCATGTATGTTTGTGTGCGACGCGTGTGTCTGTGACTTAGTGTAAGTTATTGCGTGTGCGCGTGTGGTTGGCGTACGTATGAATTTTCTGCTAGTGCAGGTTTGTGTACACGCGTGTCTTAATGTATATTGAAGTTATGCATGAACACACATGCACTCTGCAAGTTAGTGTGTTTTTGTGTGTTAGTGTATACGTTCGTCAGCGCACAAAATTTGCGTGTTTGTGCCTGGATGTGTTACGGTGCGCGCGTCAGTTGTGTGAGTTACTGTACACGTTTGTGTGTGTGCGTGTGTGCGTGCGCACGTACCACACAAAACAAAGATCTCTTTCCCAGGCGGGCGTGTCGCTCTGATTGCTAATTAGCGACTTGTCAACAGTCATTCTTGTGTGCTGCTTCGCCACCTCTGTGGCACGCGCACACGCGCGCACACGCACGAATGGGACTTGTTTTAGGCCGCAGGAAAAAAAAGAAAACATGCCGCAATTGCCTTGGAGCTAAAAGCGCCCATGGTGGATATTTCATTTGACGGCTGCGGCGTATTAAATATGCATTGCATCCACACACTGGAATAAAAGCGCAGAGTGAGACGTCACACATTTATGCGCACGCGTCATATGTTGATGATGATGTTGATGTTTGTTTGTGCTCCAAACAAGTTGTTTACTGCTGGACGTCACCGCATCCACCAACTGGACAACATTTGATCTGCTCAAACGAGAGTAGCGGACGACGGCGTCGACTAGTGGACGGCGGCGTCGACTAGCCTAGCGGACGACGGCGTCGACTAGCCTAGCGGACGACGGCGTCGACTAGCGGACGACGGCGTCGACTAGCCTAGCGGACGACGGCGTCGACTAGCGGACGACGGCGTCGAGTCATGAAAATCATCACCCAAAAAAATGGTGAATTAGGACGTATTATTTCTTTGGCATTATCGCTGAAATGATATGAAAAAGGCCCGTCATCGGCCACGACAGTGAACGAGCTGGTCTTGAAAGTTTCGGAAGAACCTTTTAAGGCGGACTCGCCGTGAAAAAGTGACCCATCGTGCTAAGGAATGATCACAGAGCGCAGTACCTCCCGGGTGGCAGCGAGCTCGTAATTCAAGTGTAAACAAAAAGTGTCACGCAGTCAGTCGGCGCGACCTAGATTGGAGCGTGCGCCTCCTTTTTTTCCGTCCCCTCCCTCATCTCTCGTCTCGTTTTCCATCCCTCCATCCTTCCTCGTCCCATCTGAACAAACACGACGGCGACGACGAGACGGCAGAGGAAGCGAGCGCACGGGAGACGAAAGTAGGGCAGGCCGACCCGGACGCGTCGTGCCCAGCCATTTGCTCGGATAGCGAGGCGAGGCGAGGCGAGGAGGGTGGGGAGGGCGAGAGGGGGGGCTTGAGAAGATCCCGGCTGAAGACGAAGCCAGCAAAATGGAGCGACGACGACGGAGAAGAGGAGCGCGGTCGCCACATGACAAAATGGAGGCGGCGTGATGCCGCTGTGACGATAAAAGGACGCGGGTGACTGCTAACCAGATAATCAAAGGCGGATATTCTTTCTTCTCTGTGAAGAACAAGTACAAATATTACTGCAGTCTACTGAGGCGTTGTGAGCGTCTCCGCGTTTAGCGGCTCGTCTGTATTTCCTGCCCCCGGTGGCCGAGGTGCGCGGCAGAAGGAGCGGCGCGACGTCCGTTGAAACGAAGCAAAAAACAATTGAAAGAGTTCCCCAAATGTCGTCAATTTTTTGGGAAGGAGGCTGGAACGGATGAACGGGATTTTGCAAGCGCGGTCATGAAAGCAATTCAACTCGTATCTCAAGGCGCCGCTTTGACATGAGCCGGCCGGCGCCTTTTTCGAAAAGCAATCGGATTTCGGAGCCCGTTGAAAATCAATAGCTTTCTTGCTCCGACATCAAACACTTTAAATACGATCGATTGAGAATCGGATAAGATCGAACGCATATTGACGGCGCCGCTTTTTGCCACGATTGATGACATCGTCAAAAATCAATCGTGTTGCCACAAACGGCAGTTTGAGGGCGTTCGAGAGAGAGAGAGAGAGAAAAAAACAACGGCGTTCCGACCGTGGTGGGAAAGCGCGGGCGGGGGACGGCCGGCTGGTTGGCAGCGAGGAAGACGAGGAAGACGAGGATGATGACGGCGATGAGGGGGAGGCGGCGGCCATCGATAGTCCAACCCGCCTGAAATCGAAAAAAAAATGGCTTCCGTCTCCCTCATCTGAGAGGAACTCGAGTTTTCGTCGCTCGCTTGTTTGGATCGGGATGACGCAAAAAAACGAATTTGACAAAAAATGGAAAAATCAGCAAATCCGAGTTGGATTGCTTGGCCTCGGGGGGGGTCAGCGCGCCACCGGGGGTCGACATTCCCCCCCCCCCAAATTAAAGACGCTCATCTGATGATGGTGCCAAAAGAGACGACTTTCCCAATTGTCCGTTTTCACGGCTGCCAAATGCGATCGGGATCGGATCCGGATTGAGCTCGGTGTGAACGCATCGACGACAACGTTGACTTATGACCCAAAGAGACTTGGAAAATATTTGGTCATTATTTTCTTTTTGTATTTTGTTTGTAATGTTAAACACTACAAAACAACGAAAATGTTGTTTTTTAATCAAATGTATAAAATATTTACAATGTGTAGCACAAATATATTTGGATGATTTACAAGAGAACCAAAGATGCGTCGGACGAACTCACAAGAGACACCAACAATTACAAAACAATACCGGGATGTTTTCTCAGCGGGTTTTTTTTTTGCGGCGAAAAGCAACGAAGGCAACAAGCCGCCGCCATCAACCTTCGCGCCCTCGTTTGCTCTTCGGCGCCGAAGAGCAGAAAGAAGAGAAAATGATGGAGGGATGAAGGTGCGAAAGGAAACAGGCAAATGAGGAGGGAGGTGAGAGAAGGATGAGGAGATGAAAGGATCCGAATTCAAAAAGAAGGCGAGAAGAGGAGGAGGAGGAAGACGAAAACGGCGAGGCGCGGCCTCCTCTTCCTCTCTATTGTCATACGTGCAGTCGGCCGAGTGGAATCCGCTTCCGCCAAGCGCACCGCAAAGCCGGAAGCGGATCTCTTCATTTTGCTCCCGCCCGACCGATCAAATCGCGGCCTCGCTCCTCCCCATCCGGCGTCGCCGCGCCGCTCGATAGAACAAAAGACTCCGACGTGGAGCGCCGTCGGCGTCGGGCTCTTCCGGACATTCGCGACGGTCAGAATCCTTCCGACCGGGACCGGCGTGGATGGCTTCGCCGCTAGTCATCCCACTTCTGACACCGTTTGCCACCCAAGCCTCAGGAGTGGTACCCTCAAGCACGGGTTGCGAATCCTGTCCACAGTCATCGAGCAGTTGGTCCTTCAAATGACCACCTCGAGACTCACCGTCCCACTTCTCACCTCGTTTGTCACACATTGCGCAGGGATATCGGAGGGACAAAGCATCCCGCTTCTGACACCACAATCTGGGGTCGTACGAGCCGAAGCCACGGAGGAACGCGGCCGGTCCGCAATCCGAGGGTCGAGTCCACGGTGGCTTCGTTCGCTGCTTTTCTGCCCGACGGGCCGGCGGCGCCGATCGGAGGCGTGAAAAGCGAGCTGAAATCCCGGCAGAGACGTCCGCCGCTAAGCGAGCGCCGCGAATGACAATTCCCCGAGGGGCGCGCAACTTTCCGGACCGACGCTAATCCGCTCGCTTGTAATTCCGCTGTTGCCCGGAGCCCGAGCTTTGTGCCGCATTGTGTCCAGAGGTCGCCGACAAGCCCGAGACATCGCCGTGACAACGACAACGACGACGGGGACGCCGGCAGACCGATAAACAAGCGCATCGGACGGCGTGCCGAGAAAAAGCGGCCTCGGGGGGGGGGGGGGGGGGGGGGGCGGGCACTATCGCTCCAATCGTCCTTGCAAACATTCCCGGCTGGCCGCCGACGCGCAATACGCAGCCGCCTGATAAACGGGACGAGCGGGCGGCGACTCGTCTTCTTGCGCCTTCGTAAAGTCCTCCTCGGCCCACTCAAAGTCCCAGCATGCCGAGCTGCGGCGTGACATCACGGAGGGTTCAAACGCCGGTCGACACGCCGTCCCCGCGTCGCACCTGAAATCGACCTTTTCTCCTTCCAACATTTACCACACACACACACACACACGTGCGAATGCAAGCCTGACCCCGATGCGACCGGACCTGACCCCTATTTGCTTTATATGACAGATCTTCCAGGATTAAATCTTCCCGTGTGGCAAGCGGCGCAGGTCAACGAAGCGCTGCTTGAAAGTGTAGCGCACCGAAGAAATGGCGACAAGCTAACGGCTAGCCAGCGCGGGGGGAAAAAGCTGCAACGAGCGGCGCCGCGGGGGACCAGCAAGCGTCAGTCGGGACTGCCCAAAATGGCCGCTTCACAGACTTGCTGTCCTTTTCCCGTTTCACGCGTCCACTTCGGAGAGACACGCTCACCCGATTTCGTGTCGATCGGAGAAACTAGCGTCGTTCTTTGGAGCGTTCAAAGAATCCTCAAATTGATCGTGGCTTTGACGCCGTGCCCCGCCCACATCAGATGGCGGAAACAGAAAAGCCAAGCGATTCAGCGTCTTCCGATTGGCTCTCATTCAGCCGAATTGCCGATTAGCAGTTCGCCGAAGCACGAGCCCCAAAACCAAAGTGGCCGCATTTCAAGCGCGGGTCCTTGCGACCTGTTACGGTTGGCACGTCCGCGGAATTTGGTGTCGACGGGTCAATCTGGTCTCGGGGGATAATTCTTGGAATTATTCGGAATTGTTTTCCGCCCCAGAGGTGCGACACACTCCGCAGTTGTCCACATATTGTCATGTTACAGCTTTATTCGAAAATGGAATCCTTATTTTTCCTATTCCTTCCCGCTCGCCCTCACGCTGTCGAGCGCTCTGAACTCTTCCGTGTCATCCCCGCCGCGTGTCCCGTCCGCACGCGAGCGGCGCGAATTGCCCGCCGCGTATCGACTCCGAATGGGCTGTCACAGCTTCACCCCAAAAGCAAGGCTAGCCCACATTTGCAATCGTCGCAAATAAAACGGCCGCACGAACATCAGGAGACGGAAAGTCCGGACGTTTTTGACGGGGGGGGGGGGGGCAAAGTGAGACGTGGGTGCCGGCGCCATCCGGGCCAAAGGAGCGTCGGCAAATTGTACCAAGGGGTAATTACGGCACGGCTCGTATGTCGGCGCTTTCTCAGTTGACCTGCACAAGAACTGAAGGGAAGGAAACACACATGGAGTTGGCTTTTGGGCGCTCCGAGGCAAGAACTCCGCGACCTTCCGCTGGTTTTTATCGGGCGTGTGAAAAGTAGGCGAAGGCGGCACGCGGGCACACGAGGAGCCACGCCTCTCCAGACCGGCCCTCGACATGGAGTCCGTGCGCCACGCGCCACAGAATTGACTTTTTGTTTGTTTTTTTTAAACTTTTGGAAAATTCCGCCCCCGAAGCCCGTTTCGGCGAGCAACGTGAAAGTCGGTCGGCGTGTCCACCGCGAGGAGACCTGCAAAGCGTCTCAAGAGGTCGCGCTTGAAAGGACGCAGCTTTGGTTTTTTCAACTGCATTTCAGGGTCACGTAGGTCATTTTCATCGGAAATCTGTCCGATTGCCACCAGACGTGCACATCGTGTACCAAACACACGGACGACGCTAAATTGTGAAACTGTCGATGAGTTTCATCATCCTCATCCTCATCATCCTCATCCTCATCCTCATCACGTTTGCCCTTTCCTTCAAACAAACGCGCAGCTCGCCCTCTCCGGCCTCATGAATCGTTATCCTCCCACATTTTCAAAGGGTGAACGCAAACAGCAGCTGGCTACACAGGGAGCCGGTGCGCTCCTCCTCGGTTTTGTTCTTCATTAATAAACCGCTTTCAAGAGTTACACTCAAGCTTGAAAAATGGCGATCGGACCCCGAATCCAGCCGCAGTGTCCGCTTTCAAGCACAAGCGGCACACGTCGGCGGGCTGCTCGTCGTCTTTCCTTAACACACCACTCCGAGCGGTTACGTTCGGGAGGCCAAACGGGAAAACAACATGACGTGTCAAACACAACGGGGGGGGGAGGGGCATCGTTTTGGTGAAGAAACCACTTGGAGATTATTTTGAAAGGTTTGCAAATGTACACAAACTGCAGAGGTCATCTCGCGCGCCTTTTCCCCGAATAAGCGCGCACTCATCGCTCGCATTCATCCGTTCACACACCGACGGGTGCCCGCGGGGGCCAAACGAGGCTTCGGCGTCTTGCCCGAGGGCACTCCGCCACGCGGACAGTCGGAACCGGGACGACCCGCGGTCGGAGGCCAAAGACAGCGGCGGCGTCTGCTTTCGACACACGCACACGCGCCGCTAGACGAGATGGGCGTGGCCCTCCACCGTTCTGCCTTTTCCCTAATCAACCTCCTTCTGTCGGGAGCGCGCGAGTCTATGGGTCACGTGCCAAAACGGGCACGCACGCGCCTCGCGGCACAATTTGACGCCAAGACGCGTCCCGTCGTCGCGCGTTCGCTGCGAGCCGCGGGATCCAACTCGCGGAACCGAGGCGTCGGCGGATTAAGCGCGCCGGGCGGTCACCTGCCGCCCGGCGCCGACGACGCGCGTCCCCGACGGTGAGCTCACCTCGGCCGGCGAGCAGGAGCCGAGCCGCCGCCGCCGCCAGCAGCAGCAGCAGCGGCGGCGGCGGCGGCGGCGGCCGGCAGGCGGAAGAGGAGCGGGCGCCGTCCATCGCCGCCGTGCTTGCGCTCGTCGCGGCGAGCGAACGTCGGGGGGAAATCCACAGCAGCCGCATTAGTCCGCCGGGGCGTGCGCGTGCGCGACGAGCGGAACCACCCCCCGCAGGACGGCGGCGTGCGGCGCGGCCGTGACGTCACAACAGCGCCACCGAGCGGACAACGGCCGACATTGACGCGCAGCAAATCGGAAGGTGGGCAGGTGGGCACTTGGGCGAGGGGCGGGGCCACCCGAAGGACGACGGCCCGTCCGTTCTCGCCAAACAACCATTGGCGCCCGCGTTCACGTTCGAGTCTTCGGTCAACCGGGCGCGCGTGTTTTGGGGGCGTGGGGGGGAAAGCGGAGTGCCCGGAGAAAAGCCACGCGGGCACACGTCATAAATGCGTGACCCTTCGTGTCGTCGTCGACTTTTGCTTTGCTTTGCTTTGTTTTGTCGGGATTTCATTTTCTTCTTTTTGTTTTGTCTCGTCAGCCCCGCTCCCCGTGTCAACCAATCCGCTCTCTCCGGCCGCTCGCGTCTCGTCCAGTTGTGCCTCGTTGTCTCTCCCTCGCCGTCGTCCTCCTCTTGAACCACTTCTGCCTTTCTCCCCCCTCGCCGCCGCTTCGACGGCGAAGTTCGGCTCGAGCGGCGACGCTTTCGAGCTGAAGCGAAGACACGCAAATGCGCCCGCTCCATCAACAACAACAACAACAACAACAACAACGCTGTAACACAATTGTCTCGAAGACGGTTCCATATCGATGACGACATCGTTCCGGAAGACCCCGTGAGCCCGCCGCCCTCCATTTTGCCCCCAATGCAAGCGGCCCATTCATCACAGAACCTTCGCAGGTTTGGCACGATCGCGCGTGCGTCCGTCGTCGCCACCTAAAGGTCACTGCCGCCATCGCTCCGAAAAGCTCCCAGTGAATTTCCATACGACGACCACCGAGCGGGAATCGAACCCGCGGCAGGCGAACGTGCCGCTACGCCGTCGGGCACCTTCCGGTGAATCGTTCGGGCATATTTGGACGATTGTCCAAATGTCCGATTAAAAAAGAGAGGGAATCGTTGAATCGATTCAAACGAGGTTCAAATGTGCTGAAGTGACGGCGGATATTCTATTTTTAAAAAGGTGACCATTCTTTCAGTTTAGCACATTTTGTTCAGTGCCATCCACCTCCTTGCGCTTACCCGAGGTCGGGTCGCGGGGGCGGCAGCCTCCGCCCTCTGCCGCAAGTATCTCAGGAAGCACATTTTGGGCATTCCCCAAACTGGCCCATTTGCCATATTTACCGCTCCCTCTGGCCTTTCTCTCCCGAATCCGGCTCGAAACTTTGCACATTCCCCAAATTCCGCAATCGAGCCATAAATTCGGTCATTTGTCAACTTCCAACTTTTCAGCTCCATTTCTTCGTTTCGCATTTGATGCCCACTTTGCCGAGTGGCCCTTTTCTTCCATCGTCACTCATTTCTCGGCATTTGAGCTCGTCGGCATTCCCACGGGAATTGCGCTTTCTATTTTAGGCTTGCTGTTGTCGTAGATAATCAACTCTTCCTCTTTTTGCCTTCGACCTTTGCCCTTCGCCCCGCGGCTAAGAACCCGCGCTTTCCCGCTGGCAGATTTTGCATCTTTACCACAATTGATCAAATGATATGAAAAGGAAACCGTCGACGCCAAGCGCGACGACGCCTTCCCCGCACTCGGCATTAGCTCGGGTCGCTGCGGCTGCCCGGGGGCGCTAGCGGGCGAGCGCCGTAGAAAGTCAGATCGATTAAGCGAGCCGGCGGCGCAACGGGACGGCGCACCCGTCAGCGGCCTCCACGTCGGCGCGGCGCGAGTTTATTTGTCGAGCGATATTCACACACAAGCCGAATGCCGAGTGCTTGACAGAGACGAAGAAAGATTCAAAACAAGATGGAATTCAAGATTCCAAGATGGCGGAAGCAAGGAATTCCGTTTGTGATCGATGACAACGCGGCAGTTTTCAACGTGCCGACGTTTGTGCGGCCACACCAGAAAAGAAATCACGTGATCACGTGACAAACGTCAACGGACTGACTTCTGCATTCAGCCAAGCAAAACGAAGCAAGCGCTTCCATTTCAAGTCACTCTTTTTAAAGAGCTTAGTAGTTATGTAGCTGGTAACTTTGATCGCTAAGACACACCCACGCAGGTGTTTCGGTATTGAAGAAGGGAACCAAAAACAAAAGTGTCACCACAGAGGTTAGGGCGTTGTTAGCGACCCTGGAAAATCGCACTCATCAAAAAGGCGAGTGGCACATCAAATGCGGTGAACCACGCCCCTCTCAACGGTCGACTGTCAATCAAACGGCACTGGAGCAATAAAGGCTTGCTCGTTATCTGGTAATGCCGGTACATTTGTTGTTGTTGTTGTTGTTGTTGTTGTCAATTGTGCAACAAGATGCAAAGTCCTTTAGCACTTGGAGCAGTTGGAATGACTAATATCGCGATAGTCCGGCGCAATGAGCATCGTGCGAAGGGCGCCGACACTTCAAGCGAGGAGCGCGGTAATAATCTGGGACAATGTCGATTGCGCAAATGTTGCAGAGACTCCTTTCCGAGTTAGCCGAAGCCATTTGAAGACGCGACGCTCCGACGACGCGCCTTTTTTCAGCGCGGTACCCGAAGTTCTGCGGACCGCGTGCTCCGATGGCTCGCCGTCCTCCTCTACTTTGCAGCTTCGGCCCTTTTCTGCGGGAGCCCTCCGCCGCTCACCCCTTCGGCGCCCCCCGGATATCGTCTCGCCGTCATTAGGCGGGCGGTGCATCCGAGCGCAGCTCGCCGAGAGAGGAGCGCCGTCGGCTTCAATTCAAGACATGAAAGTGCCGCCGACACGCGCAGCCCCCCTCCGGGGACTTTCCAGCCCTTCTTCCTCTCGCTCCATCTCCATCTTCACCTCCTCCCCGTCTGCCACCATCATCACCATCATCACCATCATCGGCATAGGACGCTTTGCTCACAATGAATTCGGCTTAATGAGCTTCTTTTCCGCCGCGATGATGAGCTCGATTTATGGCGACCGCACGCACCTGCGAGTTGACATTAGATTGGCGCCACAATCTAATGAATCTAAGAAGATTGCGATGTTCCGTGTTTATTTCGGAGAGCTGTTCCTCATCTTCGGAGCGTCTCCGAGAGCGAAAGATCCCGTCGGGTTTCTTCGGCGGTTGCCTTTCTTTTCCCTCCCGGTCCCGTCCATGTTTGCATGTCGTTTTCAATGCAAATATGAAAACATCGTCGTCTGTGTGCTACTCGTTTCGGCAGACTTTTTCTTTCTTGTTATGTAGAAGAAGATCCAACGACATTTGATGAGCGATTCATGCAGAAATGCGAGAATGTGACATGTGCTTCGACACCCGCAAATTCACCTTTTTTGCCTCCTAAATTGTTCCTTTTTATCCAATTTGAATTCTTTCTCTTTTGTTTTTGGGGGACGAACCAACGTCCAAAACGCTCGTTGGCATTTAACGACGCAAACAGCTTGATTCAAAACGGTGCGAGTTGCACAATTTGCACGTGTCAGCCTTCAAACTCTGCAGATACTAGCGCGTAAATGATCCCACGCGAATTGGTGTAGTAGTGCGTTGACTTTATTGGACATCTTGACGCAAAGGTGAGAAAGAGGATGAGGCGACCAGTCGGAATGGAACATCCCCCCCCCCCCCCCGAGTGAATATGCAAATGAGATATGCAGGCCTCGCACGTCAAGCTGCGTCGGAAGCTAACGGCGCCGTTTGCGTGCAAATGTTGCCGTTCGGTGCCGCGCGCGACGCGACGGTACATCACGGAGCGCGGTGCCGAAGCTTTCGTGCTTTGGAGACGCTAATGCGACTTGTTTGGCGTTTTACACGCGAGCCCCTTCAACGTTCGTGTGCTCAGTAGACGCGCGCGCAGTTGCGCATTTAACTGACGTTGATTTGTCAACATCACATCTGCTCACACTGCGCAACATGTGGCCATCACTCCGTGACACACACACACACACACACACACACACACACACACACACCTTGACAGGCCTTAGCAAACACACGCACGCACGCACGCACGCACGCACACACCTCCAGCAGAACGGGAAAGGGAGCGAGGCACTTTGCGATCTTCTTCCATCAAGTCAACATCGTCCATAAATAGAACAACAGGCTCAGCACCGGCGGGAAGGAAACAACATGTAAGAAGCCGCGTGCGCACATCAAGAATGTTCACGAGTCACACGGAGACGAAGCAACACTTTCATTTACGAATTCATTACATCCCGTATGCGCGTGCCAGCCGAATCCGTTGAGCCCCCCAGCGGTGACAGAGAGAGTCCGAGTCATCTCGCTTTACGTCGGGAGGACAAGAAGCCTGAGCGGCGAGGTGGGGGCTTAATGTGCCGAGCGGAAGGCGGAGGGGGCAAGTTTTGGGGGGGGGGGGGGTTGCGCGCGAGACTGAAAGTGCGGCAAGCGCGGTGACTCGGTTGGGGTGAGCCGAGGGCAACGGTTTCGGGGGGGGCAAGGTCGGGCGAATCGAAGAGGGAGAAATCGGAGGCCAAGGCGGGCGAACAGAGGGGTGAACTTTGGCGTGCGGGGAGAGTGGATGCGAGTCGGTTTGCGGGGGGGAGGCCAGAGTTCAGTTCAGAGTTCGGCCGGGTGAGTTGCGGAGCGAGTTCGCGCTTTCAATCGCTTCACGCGGCACGCGGACTGGCTGCCGATTGGTCACTGGACAGCCAGCTACGCTCTCATTCGCTGACGTGCACGTCACTCACCGGGTTATTCGAGCGTGGAACGACGGACATTTTGTAGTATTCCAGTAACACGCCGCGGGGTGACAGGATTATGGCTCTGCGGCCTCTCTGTCAGGAGGGTGAATCGCTTTTAGTTTTCTTGCGCCGGCTACGGTAAGAACATCAGAATGTTACTTCAACATTGCCGACAATGAACCGATTGTGTACCATTTGGGAGGTCCCACTCTGTTGCCCCCTACTGGCTCGGAGTGCAATACGAACACGCAATTGGATGGGTTAGCAGAAAGAAAATGAAACATCGTCATTCTGTCACATTCGTCTACACGTTCGCCCGTGAAGATTTTTGTCGTTTTACATTTGCTTCATTAGCATTAGCACCATTTTCCTCGCTAAATAGGACTGCAAAGACCACCACACAAACCATCAATGATCCCCCCCCCCCCCATCTCAAAGATAGAATTGCTTTGAACAGACGAGTCACTTGAGGTCCAAACGATCAAAGAATCACCTGGCACTTTATTAGGTACACCATTTCATAACAATATAAAAATACTGCCTTTACAAACTTGTTTACGTTTTGATTGACAGAGGTAATGCTTTAATAGTATTATTGGGTTTGCAGTGGATCATAGAGAGAAATGTTTAATCATGTGTTAACCTCATTAGGTATATTATCTTTAGAGTCACCCATCTGCATTGTTTTTCAAAGTGAAGCAGAGGAGCATGTTGATCTCCCCTAAAAATGGGATTCATTCATCTGAAGTCAGACTGGTGTCAGGTGTCTTTTTCCCCCCCTGCCTTTCAAGGCGGTGTGCCACAGGGGTCATGTTGCGGACCCCCTTAACATCGTACACTGATGATTTTTTTAGCATTTTGAGGCCCCCACAAATTTGAGGCACTCATCAGAAGTCAGACTGGTGTTGGGGGCCAATTCTTGTTTTCCCTAACTTTCAAGGCGATGTGCCACAGGGGTCATGTCGCGGACCCCCTTAACATCGTACACTGATGATTTTCTTTTTAGTATTTTGAGGCCTTACAAATGTGATTCCGAAATATGGCAATACGCTGCTGCCTGGGTGTCAATCATAACCAAGTGTTCTTTTTGTAAGGCTGATTTTTTTTGGTCATTGGATCTCAATAGATGGGGTACCTCATAAAGTGGCCTTTGGCGACGCTGCCAGGATACGATCCGGGCAGCTGCCATCTGCCCGTGTACAGCGGCGGTGGGGCATCGCATTATTGTCCCGAGCATCATCTTCATCCTCCGCAAAAACCGATAAGGCCTCATTCGCGTTTCAAGTCACTGTGCGGACAAAGATCGATTGCAGCTGAGGCGGCAGAAAGTCGTCTTTGTCCGGATCGAGAATTTCATCACGTTCGACCCTAAAATCCCACCCGAGTCGCCGGACTCCCGCACGGCAGCAAGAGGAAGTCGGCGGTCCGTCGTGACTTCGAGTAAGCGCGCGCGGTGCACCTCAGCAGCGGCCGCAGTGGAAATCGGCGTTGGGGTCCCTCAGCAGCTTTTTGCGGTCCACGCGGAGACAATCGATGTGGTACCAGGCGTCGCACACGTCGCACTGGATCCACTGGACCGGGTCCTGCTGGGGCAGCAGGCAGCGGGGGGCCGCGCACGGCTCCCCCGACCCGCCGGCCGGCGTCGCCTCCTCTGCGTCGTCGTCCTCGTCGGATGACGAGCCGGAGGAGGACGAGCCCGAAGAGGTGGAGGAGGAAGACGAGGAGGAAGGCGAGGGCAGGGAGGGCCGAGGGGGAAGGGGGTGCTTCCTGGGGCGGCCGCGACGCTTGCTGCGAGCAAGGAACAAATGAGAGGAGTCACCACGGGCGGGATGTTGAGCTTTGACAAACCGCACACAAGCACCTCAACTCAGCTTTTGCCAGATACAAGCCGTCGTTTGACACATTTTCTTGTCCCGAGTTGCACAGCATTTGTTTTATTTATTTTTTTTTTTTTTTACACGCTATAGATGGCAGCAGCTAACTTCCAAACAAGCGGCAGTCTGGCAGATAGCGAACAATTCTTAAGAAAAAAAAAACCAAACAAAAAAAGTCGTCAAGCCGTTTATTGCCACTTCCAGTTCAACTAAACATAAAACAAGGAAATTACACATTGTTGATTTTCATCAAACGGCACAGTCAACGGCGAACGCCGTGAAAAAAGCCGCCGACGTTCAGCTCAAGCCACGCGCTGAGTGAGCCAAAACATTTCGAATCGATGGATTTTCATTTTGACATCAGAAGCCTGAGCTTTGTTTTGGTTGATTTCATGTTTGAGGCGTCACAAAAGCAAAACCTTTTCACAGAACGCTCGGTCAGAAAATGGAGCTTTTGGTGAAACCGGCCCGTGTTCTCCTGCTTATTACGCAAGAAAGCAGCTTTTTTCTGGCTACTTCCATTCTTAATAACTCAATATTGCTCCAAAATGGCTGCCAACATGGGGAACTCTGCTTTGAAAACGGCTGACCGACAACCAGTTCATGATGTTATTATTGCCGTTTGTGTTTTCAAAACACAATACTGGCAAAAATTGTTCTTTATTTATAAAAAAAAAAAATAAGTTTTTTTTTTTTTAAGCCCCGATAGCAAAGTGGTGCTTTGGCGCAATCTTGTTAAGGTTACTTCCCGTACATCTAGAATGCCGAGCGCCTTCGGAAGCGTCTTACCTGGGCTGCTGGCGGAACCCGTTGAATGCCGCGCGGCCCCTCGGCGCCGCGCAAACCCTCGCCGAGGGCGACGCCGGGTTGTAGCTCTCCCCTCCCACCACCAGCGGGGAGAAAACCGGCAAGCCGTGAGCCCTCCGACGCCCCCCGGCGGCGGCTCTCTGCTGGCAGAAGGCGGCCACGTCGCGAAGGCGGCCTTGCCTCGGCGGCGGGGGGAAGACGCGGCGGCGGTGGTCCAGGCGGGCGTTGGTCACGGCGCCGTGGAAGCTGCCGATGGTCCTGATGCCCACCGGGAAGGGCTCGGCTTCCCGGGGACGCGGGCGAGAAGGCGGCGGCGAGCGGAGAGCCTCCGAGTCCGACTTGTAGAGCCGACGCTTCTTCCCGCCTCGCCGCGGCGTCGCTTCCTCCTCCGGGCCTACCAGAAAATCCGGATTTGCGTCATGAAAACAAAACTTCAACTTCATTCGGGATCCGTTTCCACTCTACTGCCATTAACTGTCACAATAGAATTCAAACGTTTTTCAACAAAAAGCCCGATGACAGCAGTATTTTTTGGGGGGGGATGAACATTATTATTATTATTTTTTTTTTTATTAAAACGCGTTGATCCAAACGATTACGCACGGCAGAGTTTCAAGACATTTAACAGATTTGAAATTAGCCATTGATTGAATTTGCAGGTGCTGCTGCTTCCCAGCGCTGCAATTTGGACGTTTGGCTGCTTCCCACCTTCAGAAATCATTTGTTTGAGGTTGCTCCAAAGGTTCTCAACAGGGTTGAGGTCAGGGGGGGAGACACGACGGGGGCCACACATGACTTTCTTCCCTCTTATGCAGAGGTTTTCCTCGCGGCCCCAAATTACTGAGCGAGCCCGGACGGTCCAGACGGACGGTTGGGGGGAGGCCAACGCGTCCCAACAAGGTGGCCGCGGCAGCAAGGAGGCGGCCGACCGGCGCGGTCACGTATTTGGCCGGAAATATCCGGGCGGCGCCTTCCGGGTCCCCGAAGGTGTGACAATCATCTCTGAAAAGTAGGTGGACTTTTCTTCTATAGGACCAAAAAAGAAGAAGGGTGCCTTTCGAAACAAATTCATCTTCGAGCATGACAATCTCAAAGAAACTAACAAATCAGGGGTCCCATCCCAAAATGTAACCGGAAAGTTTCTCACTGTTACCATTGGGCGCTTTGTTCAAAAACATGAAGTGTACTGCATTCTGACTTTGGATGACTTAAAAATCATGCCCACTATCCTTTGTAGCAACTATTTAGAAAAGATCATTTGGAAGGCAGCGTACTGATGCGGCGGGGGGGGGCCCGCGTCCTCTCACCCGTCCCGCTCGGAGACTCGTCCGAGCTGCCGTCCTCCAGCAGCACCGTGTGCGCAGACTTCCTGCGGCTCCTGGAGGCCGGCGCCAGAGACTTGGGGGGCAGCGAGGAGGAGGAGGCGGCGGGCGAGGACGACGGCGGCGGCGGAGGAGGAGGAGGAGGAGGGCGGGGCGGCGAGGACGAGGAGCCCGGGTCGGAGGCGGCGCCCTCGTGCCAGCGGCTCCTCCGGAAGGTCCACGCGCTGCCCTTCATCTTGCTCAGGCTGCCGATGGAGTCCAGGATGACGGTGGAGCGGTTGAGTGACAGCTTGTTCGGATTCACGCACGCCGCCGCCGCCGCCGCCTCGCGCTCGGGGTTGGTTCTGATCCGGTTCTGCAGGTCGGACGAAAACGCGCCAGCCTGAAGAACGACAAGAAATAATGCAAGTGAAAATGAAAATAGCGTGGGAGATATTTACCCAGTGAAAACCAAGGCGGCATCAACATTCGTGTTCGCCTTTTCCCAGCGTCTTGAGCAAATGATATGGAAACGGCTCGTATGAATGTCGCGAGGGATCGGAGCGCGTGGAGCGCCTCACCTTCGGAACCGTGATGGCGTCGAAGTCCAGCGGACGAACTTTGACCTTCTGGAAGAGGAAGTAGAACTCGGGGCTCCCGGGAGCCGGGTGACCCCCGAAGGTCAGCGCGTCGCCGTCCGACAGCTCCCATCGGACGCCCGCCTGCAGGCGGACCTCGTTCACCCAGGTGCCTGGCGACGGCACGCTTTGTGTGAGCGATGGTTTGCTCGGCACGCCTTTCGTTTGCCATTTTGTGCGGCTGTTTCGACACGTCATGCTTTTGGGTTACAATTTTGCGCAGATGTTTCGACACGGCAAACTTCCATCCGTTTTCTGTACCGCTTATCCTCAGTGGGGTCCCGGGCGTGCCGGAGCCTATCCCGGCCGTCTTTGGGCGGGAGGCGGGGGACACCCTGAACTGGTCGCCAGTCAATCGCAGGGCACAGAGAAACAAACAACCATTCGCACCTACGGGCAATTTTGAGTCTTCAATCGACCTCGCACGCATGTTTTGGGGATGTGGGAGGAAACCGGAGTGCCCGGAGGAAAGCCACGCGGGCACGGGGAGAACATGCAAACTCCACACTGGCGAGACCGGGATTTGAACCCCGGTCCTCAGAACTGTGAGGCGGATGTCGTCCGCCGTGCCGCTGACGTCATACTTTTTGCTTGCAATTCTTCCGTTTTCAATTCTGTTTTTGTTTCGCAACGTGCGCTTTGCTTTTTGTCTGCAAGTATGTGTGGTTTGAGGGTACCGTCATTTCCCGTGTACAAGACGCACCCCCAAAGTTGACCTCAAAATTCTGGAAAATGCATTTTATAGGACGCACATTATACACGAGAAATGACGGTTCCCTTTTTTTCTTTCACAGTTTGCATCAAGATGATTTTTGTATCTACGTTTGTGTGGTTACAGTACATCTTCCATGTCGCTTTTCTTTCCAAGTTCATGGGTCATGTTTACAATTGCTGTTTTTAATCACAAGTATGTTTTTTGTTTACAAATGTGTGCGGTTCCTCATGATGATGTTCGGCGATGCCGGCTTGATGTTTTTGTAGACAATGACGCGTGTTTATGTTTACATCTGACCGTGAGTGCTCCTGTCCTTGATGTGGACCCGCCATCCCTCCTCGTGCGCCGCCTGGCCCTCGGCGTGCAGCTCGGCGTGGACGCGCGACACGGCCGGCGAGTCCAGCGTGACGTCGCACAGCTGGTCCGCCCTGCCCAGGCGGAAGACCGAGTGGCCGGGCGCCGGCCGGAAAGTGTACAGATCCCGCGCGGGGCCCCCCGCCGAGGCGCCGATGCGGAGCAGCTGGAAGCACGGCTGGGCCCCCGACAGCATGACGGACGCCTTTGTCCCGGAGAAGCCGCCCGCCCCAGCGGGCCGCGCTGCATTCGGGGACTCGCTCTGCCTGTGGTAAATTATTCCGCCGAAGACGTCTGCGGCGGGCTAAACGCCATCTGGCGTTAATAAATGAGGTCGTCTGAGCTGATGCAAATGGTGGGGGGGGGGGGGGCGGGGACGGGGGCGGGGGGGTCTCCCCACTGAGGGGTTAGTGACTAAAGACAAAAATTGTGTCAGACGAAAAAGAAAGTTCCTTTGTGCGTTAACGATTCACAGTTTGTGCTCCCTCCGCATCATCTGAAAGGAAACAAAAGAAAATAAATGAAGACGCAAGCAAAGTACACTCTCGCCCCCGACAATCGGGTTCTGCAATTCGCAGCTGCCGTACTACTGATGTTTGTGCCCAACAATACACCACACTCAAAAATACAGTTTGTTGTGCTTGACCACGCTCAGAATTCAAAACACTTGAATCACTTCCCCCCATCGAAATGAAGAAGATGCAATTCATCCGTTCATGCCTCCCCAAAAATTATTGAAAGTTTGCAATGTCTTTTGCATATAGCACTCATATTTCACTTTATACAAATATACAGTCATGACAAATACATAATTTGCCACTTTTTTTTGCTTCAAATCAATGGACAATGTGCTGCTCCTTCTGGTGTGCGCGCCTTGGCCAGTAGAATACAGACAGACAGACAGACAGACATACTGCACATGGTTGTTATGAATACACACTGTGTAAGTCTCTTTGTTTTATGTTGAACTTTAACAGAAAGTTGAAGCCTCTTTATTTGAAAAATATTTACTCATCCTCTCTGCGAAATGCAGGTTGTCGTGACGAGCGTTGATGTCACTGCCGCCGTCCAACACATGCATCTCAAATGTTTGCTCGCAAGTCAAAGCAAAAACAAACCAAAAAATGGTTATTAAAAAAAATACAAAAATAAAAATTGGCTGAGCGACGGGTGCTATCTCAAAAAATTGTAAGTCGGTTAACTCGTATCTCAAGACAACACCGGTGGGTTTTCGGTTGAAATTTCAGGACGTACCTAAAATGCACTACAACCTTTAAAAGATGAACTTCAGTTGACCTTTAAACTTTTGAATGTCCAAATAAATGTCTCAGTACTTTTCGCAAAACTTTGTTGTTGCCTAACAAGAAGCTGAACGGCAACATTCTCAACATCCGAACCGCTTGCGTGCTGGAGCCTACCCGTGCCATCTTCGGGCGAGAGGCGGGGTACACCCCGAACCGGTCGCCAGCCAATTGCAGGGCACATAGAAACAAACAACCATTCACACCTACAGGCAATTTAGAGACTTCAATGAACCTAGCACGCATGTTTTGGGGGTGTGGCAGGAAAGCGGAGTACCTGGAGAAAAGCCACGCAGGCACGGGGGAGAACATGCAAACTCCACACAGGCGAGGCCGGATTTGAACCCGGGTCCTCAGAACTATGAGGCGGATGTCCACTGTGCCGCCCAATCTCAACACGTTTGATGACAATTACAAGGGTGCCCACTTCTTTGCCTTTCTGTGCGTCCTCCAGTCTCTCTGCATTTCCTCTGAGAAAATGCAGTTTGAAGCCTTGCAGTGGAGAAGTAGTGCACAGTTTTGTTTTAAATGGCTTCTTCTACAGCGCACACACACACACACACACACACACGCACGTGTATGTGTGTGAATAATGCTACTGGGACAGTAGCATTTTTTTTTTTTATTTCCCTTACAGGATGTTCAAAGTATGTGTGCAGCCCGCGGGCCATGTATTGCCGAGTCGTCCAAGCGTGACTTTTTCTGGATGCGAAAAGCAGTTTTGGCTTTTTCGATTTCTTGACTTTCTTCTTTTCGATTGGCCGAGCAGCACCGACACACGCTACGTCACCGGAAGAGCCCCAATCAGGTCAAACGTGATGACACTTTTAAACCACGCATATAAGCGGCTTAACGTTGACTTTTTATTTGTTTTTGGTGCACTTTTTAGGATCTTGTTTGACGGTATCGGCTGTGCTCAGGAAAAGCTCAGGAACGAACCGTCGCTAAGCTAGCTGACGTCGCTCCCTCCTCGACAAAAGCCGTCAAAATGCGCCACTTACGACACCCAGCCGACGTCAACGGGCTGCTCCTCCTGCTGCTGAACGGCCGTCGAGCAGGCGCCGAGGTGCGCGGGGAAGTTCGGCTTGGGCTTGGGTCGCCGTCGTCGCCGTCCTCCGGGCCGCCGTGGGCCTTCTCCTGCTCGGCTTTCTTCCTCCGGACAGGAAGTGCTTTGAAATTTGGCGCGTCGGCCAGCGACTTCCCAACGCTCTAGCCGACGTCACGTCCGGCTTTTCCTCCGATTGGCCGGCGGCCAGGGCGCCTTTGGCGGGGACCCGCCCCCTCTTAAAGGGGCCCGGTACCTTTTTAGAAGGAAAAGCGCCTGCCAGATAAAACCAAAATCAACAAACAAAACAAAAAACAAAGGGCATGTTGTGAAGTACATTAGTGAAAGCAATGTACAGCGCTACACAATCACATTTACAGCTATTATCAATAACATTATTGATTAGCATTATCTAGACCTGACAGAAATGACTTGATAAAGAAACATTATGCAGTGAAAATAAAGTGGAAACTGAGAGCTTATTTAGAAAAATAAATAAGTACATTCCAGTAATATTTGGTTGATGGATAAAACAATTCAACTTCCCGCTGGCGTTGAACAGGTTAAGTACGATGGCAAATGCATTTGAGGACCCCGAGTGTGTGCAATGTAGGACATACTACCTGACAATCCTACAGGCCCAACTTCCCACCGTACAAATATATTACTGTGGCCTAATATGCGGAACGTCACGTGACCAAAACAGCTCAGCAGACTTCCTGTGTTTGCTACGCTAACAAGCATAACTACGGGTTGATGACACGATCGTTTGAAGCCCAACTTGCTAAAATGTTGTTTTTGTTATGGCTGGTGTCATCTGACAAACCTTAAATGCATGTATATCATTTATTAATACAAATATAATTTGATATATGTATCTTTGGCAGATCTCGAAGACATCTTGGGCGGAACAAAAGCCAGTGTAGACGCTGAAAGTTCCTGCGGGTGCTCTTTCCGCCATTTGCCCTTTGACCTGTTTTGCCAGATGTCGAAATGGGTTCCGCATAACCCCGTTCAACTCCTACTTACCGTATCCAGTAGCAACATTCAACATCATCTATTTAGATTTGTCTTTTATAGATGAGATTAGATTAGATTTAGAGTTTGTGTGTACTTTGTTTCTCGGTTGTACATAAATGTATACCAGTGTATTTCTGTGAATATTGCTGTTGTGAGAGCTTGATTTATGACGGGATTAATCAAGTATCTATAATCGGCTATCCAATATATATCGGGCAAGTTGATTCATTTTATTTTATTTGACCATCTTTTTATTCGTTTTATGCAGAACCTCTCTTGCACCCGCCTGACCCGCGAAGCCTTCCGCATAGCGGGGGATGCCACCCGTCCGTCACACAGCCTCTTCTGCGGAGTCTGCGGGCCAGGACGAGCTGACTCAAAGACGGTTTTATTCATCAGGCTGTCAGGAAGCTGAACTGAGGATGGAGCTGCCAGGCAAGAGGAAGACCAAAGAGAAGATACAAGATGGCGCCTACCCGTGTGGTCGCCTCGGTGACGCGCTCTCTAGTATTGTTTTTGTTTTTGTGTTTTTCGTTCGTCTTTGGAGACATGACGCGACTCACTCACACAAGGGGAGACTTGCCAACCATCAAGGAGGCTACTCCCGACTTTCTTTCACCAACTTTCGCAAATCCGCTCAGTTTTTCCCCCCCCCCGAGTTACTCACCGGAGCGGCGACCGGGGTCTTTGGCGCGTGGAGACGGAGGCGGCGCCACAGAGGGAAGCGAGCCGGCATCCAGGTGAAACTCCGCAAGAGAGGATACAGATTGGCGTTCCCGTCGATCCACCTCGCGAATCTACGCTCCCTACCCAACAAAACGGACGAGCTTCATCTTCTGATAAAGACCGGTAAAGACTTCGGACGTTCCGCCGCCACGCGCTTTACGGAGACTTGGCTTTGTGAGGCTGTACCCGATGGCGCCGTCATGCTTCCGGGCTTCCATCTTCACCGGGCAGACCGCCGCATGGGCTCATCGGGGAAAACAAAAGGCGGCGGGATAGGCTTCTATATCAACAGAAAATGGTGCACGGACGTCACGCAGCGCAGCGCACGCTGCAGCCCGCATTTGGAGTCGCTGTTGTTGAACTGGAAGCCATTCTACTCGCCGCGTGAGTTTGCGTCATTCATACTGGCTGGCGTGTACATTCCGCCTCAAGCTAACACTCGCCGAACAAGTAAACTTTCTGTCGTCCCGCGCAGGCTGAGGGCCGTCAGCCGGCCTCCACTTTGGGTTGGGGATTGCCTGCGTTCATCACAAGCACGCACGCACGCGTCGTCCGCTAAGCTGTTTTGTCGGGTTGTGCTCATGTCGCTCAGCCCCTTCAATGGAATTTTTTTTCTCTAACGGCATTAGCAGCAAATTTGGGCTAATTTTGGCAGGTAGTGTTTTTGGTAGCAATCCTAGACATTGTCAGTATTATACAAACGCAATACAACAGCATGCTAATGTGCCGTGTACGTCATCAAGAGCAGCGTTCCCCAACCGTCTTTGCACCGCGGACCGGTTAGGAGTCGGCATTTTTCTCACGGACCGGCTGTGGTGGCGTGTATGTATTTATTCATCAGGCTGCCTCACTGAAATCAATAGGCGGTATGAATGTAAATTCGATTGGCCGCGACTGAAAAAAATAGCGACGACGTCATCGATTCGACGATCATCACCTTAGCGTCGATTACAAAAAAATCGGGAGTGGTTCAACTCCTGTTTTGCTCGTCGGAGTCGGCTCTGGCGAGGTTTGCGCTGACCAACCAATCCGAATACGGACAACTGCAGATGTCTTTAAGGGCCAGCGATTTGAAATCGGATTGGTTAAAGAAACAGTCCTATTTCTAATGTTACGTGGGGCAGATGAGATTGACATGGCAACACAGAGACTGAAATCTGATTGGACAAAAAACAAAAACTCTCACATCCTCATACAGGTAGTGGAAGCAGTGTGGCCAAGAGAAACGCTATGAAACGAAGAGAATAGACCGTTGGGAATACAATTTCATGGAAGAAATATTGGACGTGAGGTCGTAGATGTTGTTTGCCGACTTTGCTCTGGAACTTCAAGTGCTGCTGCTCCTAACCTAAGCTAACCTTACGGACTTAACATGTCTGCCAAGTACAGCGCTGATCCAGTGACGGGTGACCGCAATGGAGCAGTTTAGCAAACCGCAAAGTGTATCAATGGATTCACATATTGTTTCTTAGCTGTAAGAAAATGGCAAGTTCATTTCTCGCGTCCCGTGCGTGGCTGCGTTGTCAAGGTGGTTACGTACGTGGCGTTTCTCAGGTGTGTACTCGAGTGAAGCGACGTGCTTCAGGTTTGATGGTCACATATTCATGCGTGTTCCAGCTGCATTTTACAATACTATTTGTTCACGTGCTTGGTCCGACTCCGTTATTGTCAATTATGTACAAAATGGCCTGTGAGCGGGTGTAATACATCTTCCGTCTTTATTTATCATCAGTAGAAAAGACCTTGCTGTTTGAAGATGGCCGCTGTACGTACAGTACAGTATGCGCACACAACTCACTCTTACTAATATGCTTTTGTTTGCTTTGTTTGCTGGTTTTGTTAAAAGAAAAGTGTGCTTCTCAAAGACTTGACTCATTGCTTGCTCGTTGATCTATCAGGACGTGCGCTTTTAGCAGCGTCCGGGCCAGAGCGCCCCCTAGAGGGCATTTCAACTCGCAACCTCAGAACTGTGAGGCGGATTTTCTAACCAGTCGCACACTGTGCCGCACGTCAAATATGGAAAAGCTCATTTGAATAACAAAATAGTTCATGCTTAGTATTTAATTGGATTATAAGCAATTGACCCATTTAATCCCAAAATTAAATGTGCATTTAGAATGTTTTTTTCTTTCCTAATGACATTCAGTTTATTAGTTACAATAAATCAACCAAGTAATGTTACTTGTATCAAAATATATATAAATGAATAACATTTTAATTAACCTAAATGCAACAAATAGTTTATTTACAACAAAACTAATTCTAATTACACTAAATATTTAATTCAATGAATAAATACAAAATAAATAAAATGGAATAAATACATTTTTATAGACCAAATTAAGAAAAAAAGAAGACAAAATTTGACAGGACTGCTAACAAAAAGTAAATGCCCAGCTCCCAGTATTGCACCTCTTTTTTTTTACGTTGCCAGGCAGATTAACGTCCGAACCCGAAGGTCGCACATTCGGTAAAAGTCCGACAAAGGTCAGAGAAGATGTCAATTAAAAAACGTGAGCAAGCTGTCAGGAAAACACGACGGCCCGACGCCGGCGACTCGCAGACGGACGCAACGTCGCCCGCTCGCGCTGCCACGTGAAAAAGCTTTTCTTCATTTTGTCCAATCAAAAACCTGGAAAAACATCAGCCTACTTGCTCACCCTTATTCCGAAATTTACATTATAGTTATTTCTTTTAGTATTATTCTGACGTGTACGTTATTTAAAATCATTTATTTGATGTACATTATGCCTAATATCATTTGGACATGTACATAATGTTTAAAATCACTTAACTCCTACATGTACATTGTTTGAAAGCATTCATTTAGATGTAATTATGTTAAAATTATTCTTGGATGTACAATCCCAATTCCAATGAAGTCGGGACGTTGTGTGTAAACATAAATCAAAACAGAATACAATGATTTGCAAATCACGTTCAAGCTATATTTCATTGAATCCACTACAAAGACAAGATGCTTCATGTTCAAACTGATCAACTTGATTGTTTTGAGCAAATAATCATGAACTTCGAATTTGATGGCAGCAACACGTTCCCAAAAAGATGGGACAGGTGGAAAAAAAAAAAGAAAAAGAGTGAGAAAGTTGAGGAATGCTCATCAAACAGCTGTTTGGAACATCCCGCAGGTGAACAGGCCAATTGGGAACAGGTGGGTGCCATGATTGGCTAGAAAAGGAGCTTCCCTGAATTGTGGACGTCGTGACCTCCAGGCCAAAGAGGAAAAGAACCATCCGGACCGTTACGGACGCAAAGTTCAAAAGCCAGCATCTGTGATGGTATGGGGCTGTGTTAGTGCCAATGGCATGGGTAACCTACACGTCTGTGAAGGCACCATTCATGCTGACCGGTACATACAGGTTTTGGACAAACATATGCCGCCATCCAAGCAACATCTTTTTCATGGACGCCCCTGCTTATTTCAGCAAGACAATGCCAAACCACATTCTGCACGTGTTACAACAGCGTGGCTTCGCAGTAAAAGACTAATAGACTGGCCTGGCTGCACTCCAGACCTGTCCATCCCATTGAAAATGTGTGGCGCATTATGAAGCGTAAAATACGACAACGGAGACCCTGGACTGCTGAACGGCTGAAGCTGTACATCGAGCAAGAATGGGAAAGAATTACACCTGCAAAGCTTCATCAATGAGTGTCCTCCGTTCCCAAATGTTGTTCAAAGAAAAGGTGATGTAACACAGTGGTAAACATGACCCTGTCCCAGCTTTTTTGGAACGTGTTGCAGCCATAAAATTCCAAGTTCATGATTATTTGCTAAAAACTATCAAGTTGATCAGTTTGAACATGAAATATCTTGTCTTTGTAGTGTATTCAGTTAAATATAGGTTGAACATGATTTGCAAATCATGGTATTCTGTTTTGATTTATGTTCATTGGAATTGGGCTTGTACATGAAATGTGACGGGCGAGTGATTTTTAAAATAAGGACATTTGTGCGCAAAACGAAAGAACTAAATAAATCTCCCTGTTGGCGTGGACGTGACCTGCATTGGGTAGCCCGGTTTCCCTGCGGCCTCGAATGAAGAAGACATGAAGGTCAAAGGTGACTGGCGGGCGTGAAAGAGCGCCCCCGTGAGTAGGAGCGTGGCAACATGTGACAGCACCCACCATTAGGTGGCGCTGTGATACGCTTTCTCTTCGTAGACCTTCAGGTTTTGTCTACTCGTGTCCCAGTTGTAACAGCTGCTGGCGGTTTTTAGCCATTGTTAGCGGTCATGAGAGCTCATTAGCGGTTAGCTATCATTATCGGTCCCCCACGGTTGTTAGTGGTTATTAGCTACCGTTAGTGGTTGTTCACGGTCACTAGCTGTCATGATCAATAACTAGCCCTCGTTAGCCATTGCTAGTGATTGTTAGCAGTCACTAGCTTTCGTTAGCCGTCATTAGCTGTTGTTAGCAGTCACTAACTGCTATTATCAGTCATTATAGGTCGTTAGTTGTCCTTAATGGCTGCTAATTGTCATTAGCGGTCACTACCAGTCGCTAACAGTCACTAGTGGTTGTTAGCTGCCATTAGCGGTTGTAAGCTGTCACTTGCGACCGTTAGCTGTCTTTAGTGGTCGCTATCATTAGCGGTCACTGCCAGTTGTTAGCAGTCACTAGAGGTTGTTAGCGGTCGCTAGTGGTCACTTGTGGCCATTAGCTGTCGTTATCAATGGTTAGCAGTCATTAGCGGTCAAAAGCATTCACTCACGGTCGTCTGCAGTCACTAACCGGTGTTAGCTGTCGTTAGTGAGATCAGAGCAGATGCCGTGTTCTAACGGCAGGCTGCCAAACATTCCCGCCGCTTGAAGCGCCGACACGCCGCTCGCCGACGGCGCGCCTGTAGATGCGTGGTGGAGGCGCGAGGAGGCCGCGCCTCCCCGCAGACCTCCCTCGCCCGGCGGGAGGAGGAAGTGAGGGCCGGGAAGGACGTCGGCGGCGTCTTGGCCGCCCCCTGCTCGACGTTCGCAGTGCGATCGGTGCCTCATGAAGCTGTCTCGCCACATGAACTTGCGGCCGCAGCCGGCGCAGCGGTACGGCTTGAGGCCCGTGTGCGTCTTCATGTGCTCGGTCAGGTGATGCTTCATCTTGAACTTCTTGGCGCACACGGGGCAGTGAAAGGGTCTCAGGTCCAGGTGCATGTTGACGTGGCGGTCCCTCATGCTCTTGTGCGTGAATGTCTTCCCGCAGTGGCACATGAACACTTTGCCGGAACCGCCGCCGACCCCGCCTTCGCCTCCCGGGACCGCGGGGCCATGCTCTGTTCTTTTCAAAGCGCCACCGCCGATTATCCCGCTCAGAGGAGGCGGCGCGGCGTCCATCGAGAACGCAGACGTTTGTCCGTAGACCAGGATCTGGTTGCCCTGTGGAAGGGGACATTGATATCTGTTACAGTAGCAAAATAGCGACTAGCCAAAAAACATAACATATCATTGGCTCGCTGCAACTGTCAACATGCCACTCATCATCATCATCGCAAAACACTTCAATATCTTTTCCAAGTTAATCATCCAGCCATCCATTTTCTGAGCACTGGCCAATTCACTCCTCACGCGGGTCGCGGGCGTGCCGGAGCCTATCCCGGCTGTCATCGGGCACGAGGCGGGGCACACCCTCAACTGGTCGCCAGCCAATCGCAGGGCACATACCAACAAACAACCATCAGCACTCACATTCACACCTACGGGCAATTTCAAGTCTCCAACTAATGCATGTTTTGGGGATGTGGGAGGAAAGCGGAGTGCCCGGAGAAAAAACCACGCAGGCGCGGGGAGAACATGCAAACTCCACACAGGCGGGGGCGGGGATTGAACGCCGGTCCTCAGAACTGTGAGGCAGACGCTCTAACCACTGCGCCGCCATTAATCATTCATCAAGTCGTAAAAATAAATGAATCTTTTTGGAAGATTATTGACTAAATCCTGCGATTGGCTGGCAACCAGTTGAGGGTGTGCCCCGCCTCGTGCCCGATGACAGCTGGGATAGGCTGCGGCACGCCCGCGACCCGCGTGAGGAGACGCGCGACAGAAAATGGATGGTCGCATATTTAGTAAATCCATCCGCCAAACTGCTTGATGTGAAGTGAGTTGAGTCACGTTTCTCGTATGCCGAGTTCGCGACTCGCAAGTCAGCTCACTCGTATCCTCATTTTTCCACAGCACCTGCATTTCCAGAGGGAAGAGCTGGGCACGGGTCGGGACCGGACCCGGCAGCCCCGACGCGGCTCCGGCGGCGCCCTGGCTCGGAATCGGACCCGCCGCCGTGTCCTGGATTTGCTGAGCTAAGGCCGCGTCCAGCAGGCCGCCGTCCAACTTGAGGAAGTCCTCCGAAGACTGGCAGTAGTCCATCTGGACGCACGGACACGGACGTCATGTCCACAATGTCGCGTTTCAAGTTTTCGTGAAACAATTTCATTCCGACTGTGCTTCAAACATTTCAGACTCTCGTGTCACTAAATGAGGCGATCAAAATCTCCGAAGCACAGCTGAATCGAACTTCCTCGTTGAAATCAACTGAAAAGCCGTCGCAGTCCAGGAATTTTGGAACCTTTCCCGCGTTATTTTTTTCATGACTTTCAACTTGAGTGCGGCTGACCTGCGCGTCGGCTTCTCCTCGCCCCGCGGCCTCCGCCGACAGCGTCCGCACGTGCGAGATGGCAAATTCGCCGCCGTCCCTCCCCCGGCCGGACGCCGTCTCCCTCTCGTCGAGCTCGTCGTCGCCGTCCTCCTCCTCCTCCTCCTCCTCCTCCTCCTCTTCCTCCGCCCCGCCGCCTTCCTCGCCCGACACCACGATGAGGTCGTGGTCCTCGGCCCGCTCGGCTTTGACCACCACCCACTGCTTGCGGGGCGTGACGCCGGGCTGGACGTAGGCGGGGCGCCTGCGCGGGGACGCGTCCTCGCCGTCCTTTGCGGGACAGACGGACGGTGAGGGAAGGTCTGTGCTGTTTTTGCTTTTCTACGGCTAAACGTTGAGTGGGCGGACAAAATGCAGAAGCGCCGAGAATGTGCCCGCTGCGGGAGGGAATCACCTGATACGAGGAAACGCCAAAGCTGTCACTGACGCCGACTTCCTCCTCTGACGCCGAGTTGGTTTTCTTCCTCCTTCCTCCTCCTCCTCCTCTCCTCTTTTGTTGGAGCTGGTGCTCCTCCTCCTCTTCCTCATCCTCCCCCCCCCCCCTCTTCTATCATGAAGGCCTCCTCTCCGGACGGCGCGCAGTAGCCGGCCGCTCCGCCCCCGCCCGCCGAGGCCGCGGCCGCTCCGGGGCTGAAGTAGTTCGTGCTGCTGGGAGACTGGCTCTCGCCGGCCGACGGCCGGCTCGCTCGCGGGGGCTCCTGCGGGGTTCCTACACATACATGTGACATTTCTAAAATTCCATACTTTTGCCCTAAGGCAGCATTAAGCACCGGCAAACTCATGAACCCATGTTACATAAACAACTCAGTAGTTACATTTTTCAAGACAAATCTAGCACCGCGGCACGGTGGGCGACTGGTTAGAGCGTCTGCCTCACAGTTCTGAGGACCCGGGTTCAATCCCCGGCCCCGCCCGTGTGGAGTTTGCATGTTCTCCCCGTGCCTCCGTGGGTTTTCTCCGGGCACTCCGCTTTCCTCCCACATCCCAAAAACATGCATTAGTTGGAGACTTCAAATTGCCCGTAAGTGTGAATGTGAGTACGAATGGTCGTTTGTTTGTTTGTTTGTTTGTTGTCGCATAAGTAACTAATAATGCTTTGACAAAGTAACTGTAATCAAATTACTTTTCCGGTACCGTAACGCGTTACATTTTTGAAATCCAAATTCAAACAAATCAAATTGCATACTTGCATAGGAACTTTGCTCCTGGGACCCCGCCGGCCGAGCCCGATCCGATCCGAGCGAGAGCGCCGCCGCCGCCGTTAGCCGAGCCGCCGCCGCCGCCGCCGCTAGCGCCTGCCCCCGCAGCTCTGCCCTCCTTGAGGAGCTCGGTGCATTTGTCCACGATGTGCCACATCTGCAGGACGCTGCCCACCGTCAGGTAGTTGACGATGTCCTCGCGCAGCATCCTTAGCTGGCCCGTGTAGGCGCAGCGCAGCACGCTCTCGAACGCCAGCGGGTCCATCACGGCCGGGATGGACACGCAGGACATGTTCTTCAGCAGGACCTTCAGACCACAAGACCACAACCCGCTTCACGTCTTCGTATTGCAGCGAGGCGACTATCCATCTATTCGATATCTGTAATCGCTCGCCCTCATCGGGCTGCCAGGAGAACTGAAGACGGGGAAGGGAAATCTGACTTTTTGGGAAAGACGCCGTTCTCACCTGGTCGTGGAAGTACGGCGAGGAGGCGGCCAGGACGCAGCGGTGGGCCTTGAACACGTGACCTTGGACATGGATGGCGAGGTCACACAGGCGACCGTCCTCCCTCTGCCGGTTCAGGCCGTCCAGCACCGAGGCCCGGGCGCTCGGGAAGCACACCTGCACCACCGAGTCGCCGCTGCTGCCCACCTCCGCCGAAGCCGACTGCATCTGAGGCGATCGGCGCCGCGTTAGTATGCGGCGACGTGACAAGGGCCCGACATCTTGGTGGAATTTCCCGAAAAACATGGAACGAGCACCTCAAACGCCTCTAGAAATCCCCCACAAGAACAAATGCACACAAAAAAGGATTCTCGCGCTGCGTCACCAATTCACCGGTTTTTTCATGGCTACTATTTCATAGGGATGTCATGACTTCTATAACTCACAGTTAAATGGTGGTACGATCATTATTTGCAACATGGTGGGAAAGCTCACGGTGACGGGACAGGCGGGGCAAAGAGGCCAAAGCAGCAAAAGCCGAGAACCTCTCTTCTTCTTCTCGATAGCTTGGAGTAGTTCCTGTCCGTTTTCCCACCGGTTTTGGTGAAAAAGGCCGCTTTCAAATCATAAATCACCGTGCACTTCCATCCCCGTCCATCCGATGTTTACATTCATATACTCTCGCTCCAAAACAGTATTATTGCTGAGCAATCATGTATGCTCACAATAACTCAAGTGTCCATTGGGGAATTGGCTGTTCAATGATTTTAAAGTATTTACCATATTGTCATATTTGTATATTCATCACATTAGAAATTGGATACTGGCTACTAACAGTGATTTCTTTGCTTGAGTCCCCAAAATTTACGCAAGCGCACTCTTAAAGGCGTAGGAATCCTTTCCTGCGCTTCGCGATATTGTAGGATGACGGATTTGTTTTCATTTGAGATGTGGACATTTCATTTGGAGAGAGAGAAGGATGTCAGATATCTGTATTTGTGTGGTGGAGTGCACCTATTTCAATGTTTCATCTAATGTCTCGGCGGGGGGGGGGGGGGGGGGGGGGGGCTATGCTGGAATGGGGAGTCGGAATCATTATTCTCTAATTTGGTTTTTGACCAGATTCCGATTGACCGTCTTCAATTTTCCACATTCTTGGTGTGCTGTACTCATGTTGGAGTGGCCATTCCAACCAGACTTTGCATTTTGACAGACCGTCGTTACTGGGAAATTTCGTCACGATGCTACATTACATCCCAAAAAAACAATTGTGTCTTTGGTCATCTATCTACGCCAGCGACATATAGTGACAGGCAGAGCGATTAAGTGCTCTTCCACCAGATGACACGCTGAAAAAAACATTCCTTTGCATTAAAAAAAAAACATTCCTTTGCATTTACTTCAGTCGACATCTGTGGCACGTGATTGAAATGTGTTACACTAACATATATAATTTGATTATTTTCTAGAAAAGGGGGGAAATGACACCAGTTTACTGCCTTTGAATCATGTGCAACCGAAGATGACTTTTTTTCCAGTGTATAAGGTACGATGAAACCTGTGTATCCACCTGTTGGGATTCATACAACACAATAATAGCTTTGGGTTGACCTAAACAAGCCCAGATTTCGCATTCAGAAAGTTTGAGAATACATTGAGACCAGATCATTTATATTTTCAGTATATCATTTTAGTGACATTTTTGTTTGGTGGAGAGTTTTCCGAATGTAATATATGTGCATTGATTAAAATTAGCTGTCACCAAGGTGATCTTACCAAATAATCATATATATATTTGTGTGTGTGTGTGTGTGTATTTGAATCAAATCTCCTTCCACCTGTACAGATGTGCCGTTAGCATGCTAGCAGGTTAGCTCCCGTAGCCGCTGGCTTCACACACACACACACACACACACAAAAACACACGACGGCCCAGCCGCCATCACCGACCTCCTCGCTTTTTCTAGCCCGAAAAGAGCACCGCGCGCCGGGTCGCGACCGTCGCGCCAGTCGGTCCCGCCGGTTGTTCCAGGCCCGGAAGTTTGGGAAGCATTTCTGGAAGACGTTCGTCGTCTCCCTTTTTTCCGCAGGCGGTGACACGGCGCCTTTAAGAGGAGCCAGACGTACGTAGAAGGAACATTTAGCTTAGGGTAGTAAGGCGACTTTACCGCCATATTGGATGTGTCAAAGTATACAGCCTGCCGATGTGTGTAAAGAGAATAGTGTTTCTATATACTCTCATTCATAGGTGTTGTGACATTTGCCTACTGTCCATCCAAGGCCTCCGTAGGCTATCTGACGGCGTGCTGACGTAAGCAGGAAAACAATGTTAATGTTGTTAATAATTTAAGAATTATCCTTTCGAAAGTTCATACCCACAAATGCAATTTTAGTCGTATATTTTTAGAATGAAACCAAACAATACACGAGTCCCATATTTAACGCCCCCATCACCCGAAAAGCAGTTCAAACTATTTTTTAAATGCTTTATAGTTAATGTTTTTATTTAAAATTCCCCAGCCTCCTCTTTTGTATTATCTTTGGTATGTACTGATGACTATCTTGTTGTTGTTTTGTCAGTTTTGTTGTTTTTTTCAATAAAGATTATTCAAACGGAGAAGAAAGAGCGTTAACATAAAAAATATTGATAATTTACAGGATAATAGTTTAAACGGTGACACTTTTTGTAGTCTAAATAAATAAATGCTCGGCCGATAAAAAAAAAGAGCTAACGTGTGTTAAGGAAATAACCTTTGACCCCTTCCTCTCCTATATCTTTGTTTTCATGAATTTCGATAGTCGGTAACGTGCGTTTGTTACTGCCCTAAGAGTTAAATAAATGAGCGTATTGCTAACTTTTAATGTGTGACCATTTCGTTTGAGAGATATCATTTTGATTTCATTTAATAATACAACACGACAAAATATCTTCATTGAGTCAACGCGTCAATGACTGTCGCGAGATATCCCGTGTTGACGTCAAGTTTATTTGTATAGCCGTTAATCGCAAGAGTGTCAAAGGGCTTCGCAGGCCCACAGTTGACAAAGCTCGACGACATCCCCTGATCTTAACCCCCCAAGCGGGCAAGGAAAAACTTCAAACCCCATTTGAGGAGAAAGAAGAGATTGGATCAGTTGGTCTTAACGCGGGTTCGATCGGGGGACAAGGCATCCGCAGTGCGTGCGTGCGTGCGTCTGTCCCAAAAAGCCTTTTCACAGCGCACCTAGCAGGCCGCAGCACCCACAAGTACTCTCCCGCCTGTCTCTGTGATCACCTCGGCTGCCGTGGTCCAGTCTTCTGGAAGCACCCCCCCGGGCCACCAAGAACCAGTCTCTCCTCTTCTCCTCAAGCAGCATGACACTCTTCCTTTCTCAGCTTCCACCACATGGTTCTCTGCTCGGCCTTTGCGTTCTTCATCTTCCTCACCACCGCCGCCAGCGTCATTTTGAACACCCCCATCTGTTGCTTACAGTCAGCGACCTTCAGATGACATTGTTTGTGCAAGATGTAGTCTACCTTTGTACTTCTACCGCTACTCTCTGGACAAAAGCGTTCCCATCCTTTTGGCGAAGTCTGCCACCATCTGTCGCCTCTCGGTTCCTGTCCCGGTTAGCAAACTTGTCCATCCTTTCTTCATCAGCCCTTTTGCCTCCCTGCCTGGAAGGCAACTCTGAACTACTTCGTCTGGCGCCTTCCAGAGTGTCTCCTCCTCTGGTCCTTCGCATTCGAGTAACCGCGAAAAGGTAACGATAGCAACTTCAATTTCAAGCTTCAGCTTTATGACTCGATCTGACTCGCTTCTTACTAGAGGATACCTCTTGCTCAATTTCTCCACCTATCTCCACCACGGTAAACCAATTCGAACCCCACTCCTAAGCTTTTAGCTTTGCTGGCTTTCCACCCGATGAACACAGTATATCTCCGTTTCTCTGCATCATCATGTCAACCAGTCATCTTCCCAACATTCAAAGTCTTTGCTTTCAGTTTTAGACGATGCTTTCCTCATCTCTTTCTGCCTAGGGACACGCTTTCCTTCTCTTCTTCTCACAGTAGCTGAATTTCCGCTGATGCCCTGTAGTTTAACGGCCTCGCCGCGACCCGCCCGGTTTGAGATTTTTAGGATGAACGCTCAGAACAAATTGATACATTCATACATAATTCACTCGGTAACATTGAAATGAACCTTTTTCTAAATGAAGCTGACATTTTCGTAGCTCATGTCCTGGGTGTGTGGGAATTTTCCTGGCCACTGACCATGGACCGGACCGGGCAAACACAAAAAAAAGAATTCTCATTGGCTTCTGTGGGGCAGTATTGAAGGCGTGTCTTCCTATTTGCGGTCGAGCGACGTTCTCCCAGCGAGGAGTTGTCGTCACTTTGTGTTTGTGCGTGAGATGTCGAAGACGAACTTGTTCGCGTCGTTTGTTGTGGCCGCGCAAATCCACAGGGTGACGCCTCGTAAGTGCACCTTGTCCACACCTCAACTTTCGATGCTCTCGACTTTGAAGAAGGAAACTCTTGGACTTCTGAGTCCAAAGTTCTTTGACTTGAATGCTCTGAAATACGATTGTTATTATACTTGTAACAGTTTTGAGTTAACAGTGTCATTCAACTTAAACGTGTCCGATCCTTGTAACATATTCATTGACAAATGGAAGTAGTGAATGAATTATGACTGTCTGTTGTCAAATCCACTGAAAAGCTTGAGCGTTTACTTTGAGTTTGCTCGTGTCAGAATCGTTTCAAATATGAATTGTACAACCCTGTTGAACAGACAACAAGCAAGCAAAATGCTTTGTTTTGTTTTTGTTCTTTCAGTGATTCACTTCACCGTTGTGTCCTACCAAATTCCAAACTTCCCCGAGTACTTGACTGTCGGTTACGTTGACGGCGTTCCGATTTCTCACTAGGACAGCAAGAGCGGGAAAGCAAAAGCCAAACAGGACTGGATGAAGAAAATCACAGCAGATGATCCCCACAACTGGGAGAAAGTGACTCAGGACGGTAGTGATAATCAGCACACCTTCAAAGTCAACTTTGAAATGGATCAGGAGCGCCTCAACCAAACTGGAGGTTTGTCTTTAACTTTGAACTTTCGCCAATGAAATAGGTTGGGTGTCCCCATACATTTTGATGCGGACCAAACTCTGACACCGGTCGTACGGGGACCGAACAGACCCGTAGCAGGGGCTTTGGTACCCCATACTCGCCGAGGGACACTTGTCCAAGTCCGCAAAACACATGTAGACTGGTCGGGCGAACTCCCATGCACCCTTGAGGACACTGCCGAGCATGTAGAGATGCTCTATGGTTCCACAGCCAGGACGAAAACCACAGTGCTCCTCCTGAATAGATGGGGGAGCCTGAGGAGTGTGATCTCCCGGTAGTTGGAACACACCCTCAAGTCCCCCTTTTTAACCACCACCCAGTCTGCCATTCCATAGGGCACTGTCCCCAATGTCCACATGATGTTGCAGCGTCGAGATAAGGAACTCCGGGCAAATCTCATCCACCCCCGGGGCCTTGCCACCGAGGACTTCGTTAAGCACCTCTGTGACTTCAACCCTAGAGATAGGAGAGCCCGCCTCAGAGACACCAGATTCTGCTTCTTCATGGGAAGGCGTGTCGGTGGAATTGAGGAGGTCTTCAAAGAATTCTCCCCACCGACTCACAACGTCCCGAGTCGAGGTCAGCAGCGCCCCATCCCAACTATGGCCAGCGGGTACCCATCAGCAAGAAAAATGCCCGATAGGACACCTTCATCAGCTTTACCAGGTTTGCAGTGTACCGGAATGTAATGTTCATTCGAAATTCTCTGTCTCTAAAATGTGATTTTGTGTGTGTGTGTGTCCTACTCTCAGGTCTTCACATGTTCCAGGTGATGTCTGGCTGTGAATGGGACGATGAGACTGATGAGGTTGATGGTTTTCAGTACATACGCTATAATGGAGAAGACTTCATCGCATTTGAGTTGGAGACCATGACATGGATCGCAGTTGACCAAACACAGGATGGACCAATGGGACATGTTGAATCAATACAGGAAGCATTACTACACTGAGGAAGAAGTTTGTAAACAATGGGAGGGACTTCCTCATGAGAACAGGTACAAACACATCATGTTAGCATGATGCCCCCTACAGGAAGATTCTTGGCATTACAACCTAGACTCTTTCCGCATCCTCTCATTTACTCTTGTCACACAGTCTCTGTCTTTTGACCTCTCACACATTCTCTAATCTTTTCATCTCCATCTTTCAACACATCATCCATGCGCCCCTTCTTTTCTACGTACCGTGTCCATCTTTTGTCCTGTCACACTTTCTCCCATCTTTCCTCCCCTCCAACTTTAGAGCGCGCCGTCCAGTGACCGAGGGGTCACCGGTTCAAAACCTTGCTCCGACTGTCCGCATGTCGAAGTGTCCTCGGGCAAGACACTGAACCCTGATTTGCCCCCGGTGGGCCCGGCAGCGCCTCGCACGGCATCAGTCGCCCATTGGCGTACGAATGTGTGTGTGTGGGTGTGTGTGTGTGAGGCTTTGCAAAGCGCTTTGGGCACTGTGATGGAGTCCATTAAGCGCTATATAAGTGCAGTCCATTTCCCATTTACCACACGTTCTCTCAAACTTTCGTTCTCTCCATCATTTCTCTCAAGCGTGTCTCACGTTGCGTGTAGAGATTCCCAAGGTGTCGCTCCTCCAGAAGTCGCCGTCCTCTCCGGTTTCTACCCCGACAAAGCCGACCTTTTGTGGAGGAAGGACGGCGAGCAGCTCCACGAAGACGCGGAGGTGGGAGAGACCCTCCGCAACCACGACGGGACCTTCCGGACGACGGCCAACCTGAAAATGGCCGACGGGGAGGGCCGCTACGAACGTGTGTTCCGGCTGTCCGGCGTCAAGGACGAGATGAGCGGCATCCTGAGCAACGCGCGCATCCGAGGTGACCGACACGGAGCCACTTGCACAATTGCTGTGTGCCAAACGCCTCGGATTCCCTGCGGAGCAATCATTTATCTTTTCCTCTTTTCTCTCTCTTTGCTGCTTTGTGAAGAAGAAGAAGAAGAAGAAGAAGAAGAAAAGAGGAAGATGACGGTGTCCTCGCTGCGGTGGCTGTCGTGGTCCTCGTCAAGCTTTACAAACGCAGACAAGGTGAGGGACACAAATGTTTGGTCTGCCAGGAAGATCACAAGAGAACATTGTTGGCCTCGTGCCTTTTGTGACCAAAAGGGACTTTTTGTCATTTCAGCCAAATACACTCCAGCTTGTAAGCCAAACAAGTTCTGTTTCCACTGAGCCGCAGTCAACAGAACAAGTCCCGTGAAGGTCCGATGTCAACCTTTTATACTAAAGAGCGCGCATCTCTCACCGTGTTTGTGCTCCGACAGCCGTCGACGCTGATCGCGAGCTCACTCCCGATCCCGCTCCCGAGCCCGTTGCCGAGAACTGCTTCAAATTCGTTTCCTCCGAGTGTCACATAGTGAGCGAGCTCGCGCGGACTCCACGTGTTGGCCGTCCTCTTTCAAGGTTGATGCAGGTGCACTATTTTCCTCCAGGTGTTGGAACACAAGAGCTGTTTTCCCACCCATCACGCTTGAAAACGGAAACGGTGTTCTTCATAAAGCGCTTTTGTAAAATGACGACGGTTCTGTTAAGTCACGCGCAAGGCTTTTGCAGGCTTTGCTGTTCTGGACGAGACGCATTTGAGATCATCCGCTTGCTTTCTTCTGTCACATCGTGTTTAGGATTTCTTCTCTCTCGGTATCAAGCAGCTGAATAGCTCCGATGAATTTCTATCACAAAGTGTTGAATGCCGGTTTGCCTCTCACTCCTTTTATCTGCACAATAGAGTACTAGAATCCTGTTATAGATTCTTCCGGAACCACCTTTTCACCTCTGTCAAAGCGGACATTTATCAGAATGTGACAACGTTGTTGATTGCATTTGTTACTTGAACTGGGAATGGACCTATTTTCAAAGACAAAAATGCCAAATGGCGTGCACTCCTTGGCTGCAACCAGCAGAGGCGCTGTTGATTCACACTCAACGACTTTGCTGCCCACCTGTCCGGCCCCGCCTGTGTGGAGTTTCCATGTTCTCCCCGTGCCTGCGTGGGCTTTCTCCGGGTACTGCGCTTTCCTCCCACATCCCCAAAAACATGCACGGTAAGTTCATTGAGACTCGAAATTGTCCCTAGGTGTGAATGTGTTTGTGGGGACCAGTTCAGAGTGTACTCCGCCTCTCTGGGGTAGGCTCCAACTCACCTCTGAGCCTAATGTGGGAAAGCACTATCGACATATATATAAATATATGAAATCCATGAGGCTCGCAATTAACTTCGGACTTCGGACTTAAACAGCGCACGACACAGCCAAGTCCAAATAGAGGACAGACCCTGGATCGCCACGGTTACTGACCACTACTGCGCGTATTTGAACACGGCCAGCGGCAGAGCCGAGCGGCTCGCGCGTGCGTTCGTCTCCTGTCACTCGGACGACTGCAGAACCCGTTTGCTAGTGACGAAAAGCTACATTTGTTCATTTTTCATCCTTTTGATGAAGTTTGACTCCAGCGCACCGGCGGGCTCTATCCAATGCGGAGACTCCGCCCCCCTGTGCCCGGGTCACGGTGGACTCGTTGTGGATGGTTCCCACGTTTTCTTTTGCGGATCCTCGGTGCCTTGCCATGTCGCCGCCACGTGAGTCAATACGTGCGTGTGAGTCATCATATATAAACGTTCCTTTGCGTTTAGATCTCGTTACGACTCAGGTCGTAAGTGGTTTCGGTGTTCGGCGCAGGTGTTTCCGATTTGGTGATCGGGGTCGATGAACGGATGCTCCCGATCGGTGGCGTCAGTGTAAAGAGCGGACCCGTAAAGACGACAGAGGGCGCGCACTCAGGGTTACCCTTGCGCCATTCATCCTTAAGTTAGCTTTGCTACTTTCCCAGGAAGAAATGCTTTGTTTGTTGTTTCCCCCCTGAAGTCTTTTTGCTAAATTAGAGATTTTTGTAAAAAAAAAAAAAAAAAATGTAAATCAAACATGCACAGGCCAAAAGGTAAGTGATTGAGCTAGTTGGGGACCTTGCCCTTCTTGCTCTGCGGGGACATAACAATGCGGGGGTGACTTTTTGTGCACTTCTTGCTACTTTCATTGTCCCTTTTTATCTCTGTAAAAGACTTTGAGTTCCTTTTGTTTTTTTAAATGTATGGAAAGTACTCCGTGAATGAAATTTCATTTGGTTTAGGAGAAAAAACGTCACTAAGAAAATATGCTCTGAGGCTGTGCGCGACACACAAATTTGATGATGATGATGATGATGATGATGATGATGTTCAAGGGCTGTTGTTGGACTGCGCTTTGGTGCGCATTGTTGGCTAGTGGGCAGCACACGCAAGGAAGGCGCCGGAAAGGTGGAAAGGTGTGCTTGTTGTCGGAACGCTGCATTGTTTGCACCGCTGACTTCAAAGAGGGCCCAAAAATCACGGCAGAAGGATTTCACACGCTGTACCGAAGTACACGCACGACGTTTTTCGATTCGGCCATTCGGTGCCGAAAAGGACTTTTTACTGCCATGGAAAAAAAAAATGGAAACGTTCCGTTATTTTAGAGTAACTCGCGGAACGTACATCATGTCACGTGCAGTATGTGACGAGATTAGGAGTCCACGTTAGCCACGGCCGCTACGTTAGCGGCTCATTTTGTTTGTGATGGAGTGTTACTGCAACACTCAAGTGTACCGGGTTTTATTTCTTGCAATGCACAGTCAATTAAAAATCAAAAACAAGATGATAAATGTATCTGTCGGGGCGAAATGTTGCTAATTCCGTGCGGCTCTCGAATCCTTGCCGCTGTCTGAGGGCGCCTACATCCACCCTTGTTTTGTTTTGTCTCAGGATCTGTCCAATTGCTTCTTTTGACCTTTTTGTTGCTATGCGGAGGTGGGTATTCCCCCATAGTTTCAGCAAAGGTCCTGAAACCCGGTGTGAACGGGTAAGAGCGCAAGGCGGCGGGAGGGGTGCGCGTGCCTGCGCGCGCACGGCAAATGATTGACACCTTGTCAGTCACTCCTTCTGTCTCTCATTGGTTGTTTTTCTTCAGGCACGGTGGGGCCACAGATCATGGGACTCGTTTTACGATGCTGGCGCATTTTTCATGACAGTTCTTTTATTTATTGACGTATTTTATTTGATGTCCTCCTTTAATGATGACTAGAACAAGTTAAAGGTAGAAAGTCATCCTAAAACTAAATACCGCACTCAAGTTGAGCAAGGTTGGAAAATGTTCGCGAGTTGAAAAAGCAAGTATTTGCACGAAGTTGGGCTGCTGCTGTCGCTCGCTTCAGGAGCGCAAGTGCTGTGGCAAAGGGAGGGCTGGAGAATGCGGAATCACAGGAGAGGCGTCAATCATCTCCGGTGTCGGCAAATCATCTTCCACAGACGTTTCCTTCCTGTCTTGCAAACAAACCGGTCATGTTTGCCGCGTTTGCGACGTCGCATCCGTTTTGGGTTTTATTTTGGACATTTAACTCATTGCCCGCTAAATGTTTCCCACATTGCCAGCAGCCGTTCAGAGCATTTGGGCCGATTTCCCGAGGCTTTTCCGTTCTTTAGTCATCGGCAGTCGAACGTGGGTTGGTTTCGCCAAAAACATCGGTTCCTGATCAAAAAGTAGAGAAAATCAGGTTTTTGGGGGGGTGAAAAGAAACGTCAAGCACAGCAGGACTTTTATTTACAGACGTACAACTAAGAAGCGTGCCACGAGCGACGCTGACTCGGACACTACGGCGCCCGTGGCGATCGCGATATGCATGTTTGCAGTGGGCGGGGCTTCACCACAAGCAGGAAACCCGCCGCTTCCCAACAAAACGCCGCCATCCTGATTCACCTCCGCCAAGACTCGCGCGGCGCACATGCTCGGATACTCACATTCGCATTCCAGGAAGGTTTTGAAAAGTGCGACAACAGGAAAACATTCCAGGGTGGAGCCCGTCCAATCAGAGCAGGGCAACATTTTGTGCGCGTGCGCGCGTATTGTTTGACGTCCCAAAAATTCTTTGCGTGAGGAAAAGAGGAAGTCACGTTTTAATCATCTGAATTGATGGAAAAGCTTCCAGGGCCAATCGCAGCAGTTTGTCGTCCTCGTCAGGGATTGCGTCGCGTGATGCGATGACATCATCTTCGGAGGGGCGGGGCCATGGGGGATTACTCAGGTCATTTTCTGCCCGATTCAAAATCAAGCCCACTTCCAAAGGAATACTTTTTGAGTCAGACAGACGTGTGTGTGTGTGTGGCGGGGAGGGGAGGGGGGGCCGTCGGCGTGGGCGTCGATGCTTGAATGGCTCGGTGGCTGGCCGATGACTCAGGTGATGTGTCATACTCACACGCTATAAAGGGGGACTTTCACATGGGTCCGCAAACACACACGTACTGTACACACGCACACACCCACACACGCCGGATTTGTTTGTTCCGCTCGGACCCCCAACAACATGAGACGTAAGTTCGATCTTCGGTTGGCGCTTTTAACGGCCGTGTGTGCGTGCGCACGGGCAAGGCGGGCTCTGCCAATGCAGACGTCCGGCGTCATCGTGCACGATGTCGTTTGACCAAACATAGCAGCCCGGTGGCATCTTTAGATGGGCTAAGGAACTATGTTGTGATTGGTTGATGATCTTCATTTTGACAAAAGTGGTGCTTTACTGCCATCTTTTGGTATCTTGGTCCCAAGGAACTATGTTGAGGTGATTTGCTGAGGTTCATCTAGACAAAAGTAGCGCTTTGCATTTTGTTGCCCGGGAACTGAGCTGAAGTGAATTTGAACAAAGGTAGTGCTTTGCCGCCTCTTTTGGCATCTTGGTATGTTTTTTGCAGAAACCGCTTATGGGTGGAATTTTCCTGCTTATTCACTTTGTTTCCCAGCCAAAAAACTCAAAGTTTGCTATTCGCTGTCGAATACTGCGGGCCCGCTGTAGTTTGTTTAGCATTAGCATCTTCAAATGGGACGCCGCGTTGGTCAGGTGACTCAGGTGACGGCGTTCCGCCGGACGACGGCCGTCAGTGCCGGCGGGTCGCGTGATACGCCGAACGAGCCACTCTCAAAGAAAGCGCTGCGAGACGGCCCCCTCCCAAAACGCGGGTGTGTCGTGTCAGGACGTCGCAAATGATTCACGCTTCCGGCCCGCCGCCTTTTGGCCCTCGCGACGATGTCTGTGTGTGTGACCGTGTGTGTGTTTGTGTGTGGCTCCCTGAAAGCGTGTATATGTTTATTTGTGAGTGAGCGTACGTGCGCTTGTGACCACGTATTGTGTGCGCGCGTGTGCGAGAGTGTGACTGTGTGTAGGTGTATGCGTGTGTGTCTGTGTATCCCTGAGTGAGTAAGTGTGTATGCGCAGACGGTGATGTCATCACTCGGATTAATGCACTGCGCGCGCGCTCACACATTCACGAGGAGGTCACAAAGTGGGTCAAGATTTCCGACGTCTAGACAACGGAGCGATGTGATGTCATCCGAGGTCGTCGCGATGTCATTCGGGGTCGTCGCGATGTCATTCGGGGTCATTGTGATGCGGCAGACAGAAAGGTCACGGCGCTGACAGGCAGACGACGTGAACGGTATTTCGTTCGGAGGCCGTAAGAGTTGAATTGCTTGACGGTGTTGACACGGGGAGCCCGTAGGACATTAGCGTGCTACAGAAGTTCAAAGAAGCTCAAGTGGAGTTCAGAGTGAATCTCAAAGGAACTGAAGTGAAGCTCAAGTGGAACTCAAAAAAACTCAAGTGAAACTTGAAGAAGCCAAAGTGGAACTCTAAGGAGCTAGATTGAAGCTAAAAGAAGGTTCTTGTGGAAGTAAAAGGAGCTAAAGTCAAAGTCAAAGTGGCCAGCGTGAACGACGAGTGCCTGACGCGCCCTCAGGCCACTTCCTGCCCGCAGGCGCCGCGTCGGGCTCCCCGGAGGCCCGTCGGAAGTTCGTCGAGGTGAAAATTCCAACCGGAGAAATGTGGAAAGTCCACCGTTGGACTCGGCACGCGTGCGCTGACAACGCGACATGCCGAAGACATCGGCGAGGTCCCGTCTCGGTCGGGCGCTTTTTTCCTCCGGCCGGGCCTTTTTTCACGGCCGCGGCCGCCGAGCCGACGTCCGCTCGACTCACTCCAACGTATTCGCTTTGTCGTTGACTTTATTCACGTTCGGCATTTTTTATATCCGCTCATACGTCACGTGACGCCACAACACGCGCACATCGTCGTCGTCCTCATCACAATGGCGTTTTCTTCCTTTCTCCCGGGCAGTGCTCTGTGACTCCGCCTCTCGCGTGCTGCGCCTGCTGCTATTGGCAGAGCTGCTGCGGCCGTCGCAGTGCGGCCCCGCCCGCGACGGCGTCCTCTGCAACGCGCTCAAGTCGGCCGCCGATCGAACGGACGCCATCGGGAGGACGGCGGAACGGCTGCAACGCGGGGTCGCGACCTTACTGCCCGTACTCTTTGGCCTCCTTTTCCTCCTCCTCCCTTCTTCCTCTTCCTCCTTTTCATCGTCATCTTCTTCCGCTTCCAGTGTTTCCAATTGAAAGTTTCCGTTTGCGTTTCAGCGCGACGAGGATGTGGACGATTTGCTGGCGGTCCGACTCGAAAGTCTTCCTGTCATAATGATGACAGCTGCTCACTTCCACACATTGAAGGTAAACCGCTTGAGGACTTCTAGACACGTTTGCATGTGCAGTGTATGTTTACATCAGACACATTTATCACATTCAAACATAAGATGAGTCATGTTCAGATGTGAAATGGATCCCACCGAAGCGTGAAATGCCTTACGTTAAAACGTGCTAGTCAACTTTTTTTTTTTTTTTCCTGGTGTGGCAGCCACGGCAGCTTAAGTTTTTCATCGTGTAGACCGCCGCTTGTGATTGGCGGGCAGATTCGATCACCGTACCGACACAGAGAGCCCGCAATCCGATCGCACGACATTTGTCGGGTCGCCACGGCATGCGCGCGTGACTCGCGTTTGTCGCCGCAGGCTAATGAGAGTTTGTCGGAGCTGTACACGCGCACGTGGATGCTGCGCGCGCACGTGGGCTGGCTGGAAGCGGTCACCCGCAACGCGGGTCTGCCCTCCGAGGCGGCGGGGGGCGCCGGCGCGCACCTGCTGCGGCTGGCCGCGCTCGTGGGGACGGCACTCCGGCAGGTGAGGCCCGCGCCGCCAGATGACAAACTGAACGCGCGTGTACCCACGTCCCGCTTTGTGTTTTTCAGACGGGAGCGGCCGTCCCTCCGCCGCCGCCGCGTCCGATCTTTCCCGCCGTGTCGTCGGCGTTCGACGCGCTGCGCTACTGCACGGAGATGGGTCGCCGGCTGAAGGTTTTCTGCGGGTGGTCCCGGCGGATCGTGCGCTACCTGCGGCGAACGGCGACCTGTCCCCCGAGGAGAGGGTGAACGGCAGCCGGAAGTCTTGATCCCTCCTCGCCAGCAGGGGCCGCTAGTCGTGCACACGCAACATTTGACAGGCCGTCGCGATAGTCACGTGACAGACAAAATCGGAAAGGCAAAAATCCGGGTGCATTGTTTACACAGTCGACCACGTAGACACGAAGACTAGATACGGCGGTGGCTGCCTGGCTAACCGTGCCTATGTGGCGGCCATGTTGCGTGGGGCAACGTTCCCATCGAAGGCAACACACGGATGTGGAAATCAAGTCGTAACTTGCGATTTTCGTGAGGTTTACTTTTTGTCCACGCCAAAGTGTACGCTATCAGTACATAAATAGACTTACATTATTTTATTCATTGTGATTTTGACACCTTTTTTAATTGTTCAGTGAAATAAAATGTATTACTATTAATATTCGAAAAAAAGATCCCCAAAAATATTTGTACATGTTCTCTTGTTTTAATCGTACGGCCTTTTATGCAACCGCACGCAGCGCAACGTGCCGTCATTCTTTTGGCTTCGGTTTTCTTGGCGTCCACGCGCGTGGAGTGCGAACTCGATACGCCGTCGCCGGCACGCGGCTCCAAATGGCCGTGTCGTATCCGACCGTACGTATCTGTGGTCAATCGTCATCTCGCTATTCACACAAAATCTACACGTAACACGGTACACGTTTCAAACATGTTACGCACACGTTTGTTTCAAACACACTTATGCTGTTGTTTACATCGATACTTTTTCTTTGATCGTATTTATGGTGACGATGAGATGCCGGCGTCTCATCGTCATGTCTGATGGAATATTTAATGAGTCATCTTGTTGTTCCTTTTGTACTTATTTATGTTTATTTGAATAAAGTTGACATTGAAAGAACGGTGCTACACACACAGTGTTGAACACGCACACGCACACACAACATAAATGAAGGATTTTGACTTTTGTCCTAAAGACACGTGTGCGTCCGATCCATTCCCGTTTGTCCGTTGGTCTCATCTCCCGTCCGTTACTCGTCCGTCGTTGATTCTGCTGCGCAAACTTCTGCGAGGACGATCACAGATTTAGTCACCCGATTAGTGACTCGTTAATCCGATCGCTCGTCGATAAGCGTTTTTTGGTCTCACCTGCTTTTCCATCGTAGATGAATAGTCGCCCGGGGGTGAAGGACAAACACGCGACCATTCTCGCCAGCTTCTCGTGTTCGACCTCCAACTGCGACGAGTCCACCCGATGCCCGGCCCTTGCTGCGCACGCACACACGTTTTACACTGTGTGTGCACGTGCGTGGGTGCGTGTGCGCATACGCTTACTGTAGCTGAGCAGGAAGTGACCCATCTCGCCAGCTTCGACAAACATCAACATGGCTTCCGACGACCTCTCGTAGAAATGCAGCATGAACGAAACGTTGAGCGTCAACAGCGAACCGTTGCTCACCACTCCTGGCACACACGCAGACGCAACGCATTGATTGATTCGATGGTCATCGAATCAATCATTGGTTCTCGGCGGAGGTTGCGCAACATTTTGTCATCCCGCCTCCCTCCGAGCGATTGCATTCCAGAGCGACGAAGTGAAATTCTGCGATATAGAAACACCCGATTTAAATAGACCCTCGACATGTTTTGATAGCATTTAAAGCGCCTACATTTTTAAGGTCTTTCCGCACACTTTTCAAACAATCCAAATACATTGAAACATAATATATATTGCGCAATGCATAACACAAAACAGTATCCAAAAATAGAAACAACTGTAATAAGGCTCCCAAAAAGCTGTGATCCAGCGGCGCCGCGGTAAGCGAACCGCAATGTGCGCGTGACTCACTGTCGATGACGGCCGGCAAGATGAGGGGGTCCGCGGTCGTCGGGTCAGCGGGAGCGGTCACGTTCAAGGAGTACGTAACGCACGAATGATCCCTGCAACGCACAAGCGCTACTTCGTCTCACACGCTTGCGCAACAGACTCACGCACGCTCTCACTTACCGGTACTTGTTCCTCTCGAGCAAGTGCACAATTTCGCGTTTTGGCCGCAGACTGACATGCGAGTGGGCCAGATCGTCAATCTGCAGGAACTCGGCGGCGCCCCAATGCAGTCGCCACTCGCCGAACACCTGCGGGAGGCCACGCCCACTCAACCTTCAGCGGCCCGTCACGTTCAAACGTCTTCGCTCGGCCCAGCCAATCATCAATGTGGATCAAAGCCTGCGTCATGGCTACGTCGGGATTTCTAGAGAGCGGACCTCGATAGTTCACCCGCTAAAACGGCGTTTGGAATCATTCGGCCTCTCCTGGCTGGCTCGCCACTTTAGCTGATTTGGAAATCGCCAAATAACCAGCGCATCAAAATCTCGGCGTATCAATTCGGGAGGAGGGGAATGATGCTGATGACGCGCGATGAATCACCGCAACAGGAACTTTACGTCGCGTTGCTTTGAGATACAAGCTTACCTCATTTGACGACCACACTTGTATCGTAAAACAGTCCTGTCTTAAATCTTCTGTCCCCAGGGAAACGAATGGAAATGCCATTAGCATTCGTATGTTCCAGAAGCCTAATGATATAGTTTTTCATCCTCGTTGTTATTATTGGTAAAGCGGCTATTATGGTCTACCACTGGTTTTAAGATGTCGTACCGATGATGTTCTGAATTTGTTCGCAGAATAAGAACAAATTCAAGTAAGAATTTATCGATGAATCACAGGTTAATCCATCAAATGCGCATATGCGTAATTTAAGTACAAATTTGTTTGTGAATGAAGTCTCATGAAGAAACGATACAAAATGGAAAGCTAGCGGAAGGCATCGCAGTAATAAGTTTACACCAACGAAATATGCATTCATTGTTGGCATAAGAAGTGTGTTCTTCCATGATCATTGTTTGCCTTTTTTTTGGTTTTTGAAATGAAAAACATATTGGAGACTCCTGCCTTCAAATGTGGCAAAACCAACGCGATGGAACGAGTACAGTAGCAAAAGTTTTGGAGTCGAGCTCATGCAGTTGAGGGCATGAACCGATTATGAAATGAGGACGGTCATCCAGGAAACGGCTTCCAAATCGTTTCTAAGACTTGGATGGTTTGGTTTGTCTGATTTGAATTTGAAAGATATTGATTTACTTGTAAAAATGCACAAGCATATATTGGCTTTTTTTCCTTCCTGTAATGAACAAAAAGAGGCTCATTGGGAGGAAGCAAGTAAGCAAGTAAGCAAGGAAGGACGTAAGGACGCCTGCTTGCCGCACATTCCGACAGGCCTACAAAATGGCCGACTCGCTAACTGGTGGCAAGGCCGCCTTGACCCAAGATGACCTACCTGATCCAGGTGCTTGGTGGGGAGGGGCTTGTAAAGGGCATCACAGGGGCGCGGCAGTTGCGCGAGTGCGCCGGACGCCGTTGTCGTCATCATCATCGTTATCATCATCATCGTCATCATCGTCGTCGTCACCATTTTCATCTTTGCGTTTTGTGCGCGTCGCCGGAGGAAGTCAAGTGGCGCCACTGGGCCTCACGTCGGAGGGCTTTTAAGGCAGACGACCCCTCCCCTGCCCCCCTCAAACTCCGCCCCCCCCCCCGCACACGCACACGCTGTGTGTGCGCTCAATGCTGTCAACCTTGTTTGTTTTTCCGATGAGGTTGACATATTCCAAAGTCTTATTTTATGGACGGACTTGTCCTATGTTCAAACGTAATTGGGTCGGGGTCTGCTGTGTGTGGGAGTGCTTACGTAACCGAGCGCCGCGTTACAAAACGGGAATGGCGAGCTCGCGAGACGAATGAAATTCAACCTCTCCGAAGCTGTCATGACAATGTCAATAAGCTACGGCAAACATTTTATTAAGTTGTAGCGAAGCTGTTATAAAACCTGTTAAAGATCTTAAGAAGCTATTAGAAAATGTTTTGTCATTTGATAAAAACGTAGTTAAGATGTTATAAAGTTGTTATGAGGAAATTGAACTGTTGGCCAGCTTTGATCAAGCCATTCTAAAATGCTATTCAAATGTAATCAAACTGTCGTGAAGCACTTCTCAAACTTTGAGAAAAATGTCATGAACAAAGCTAATTGGAAAACTAAGAAGCTCATTTCAACAAAGGAAGCTGCTATATGACTCTTACAAAACTGTAATGATTAAAATTGTAATTCAGCTGTTAGTAAACTGCTATTAAAGTGTTACAAAGATCTTATTATGCATCGATAAAATAGGGATTAAGAGTGTATATAAGCGTTATAAAGCTGTAATTAAGCTGTTATGAAACCTATGCAACAACATAGAATAGGAATGTTAAGGTTCATGCACTCTTTGCAATCGCGTGTAATGTGTGTTTTTTTTTTTTATGTATTGTGTTTCCTACACAATAACGACGATGACTGTGAACGTTAGTAGAATACGCGTAACCGCGCGGTGTAATTGTGTCGTGGACCTGCCCGAACGCCAATCGGCACGAATATTTTGACACCGACCTGAAAACGGAGTCAAAAAACATTCGGAAGACATTCTCAAAGTTCCCTATAGCGGAATGTGACAAATCACTGAATTCAATGTTCAAAGTGTGCATAATGCGACCGTTGCTGCAACCTTTTTTTGAAATACTTTTGTCAGCTACAGTTAAGTTGCATTGAACTTTGAACTATCATACATTTGCATTGAATTCTTTACAGCTGTTTGTTTTCAAGCATTTTTGGGGTAACATTTTATTGAAGCTTTTTTTTTCCCAATACATTTGAACTATTTTATTGAAGGTTTTTTTTTCCAATACATTTGAACTATTTTATTGAAGGTTTTTTTTTTTCAATACATTTGAACTATTTTATTGAATTTTTTTTTTTTCCCCAATACATTGGAACTATTTTATTGAATTTTTTTTTTCCCCCAATACATTGGAACTATTTTATTGAATTTTTTTTTTTCCCCAATACATTTGAACTATTTTATTGCATTTTTTTTTCCCCCAATACATTTGAACTAGGGCTGTAACGATTCATTCACCGGTGTGACTGTGAAATCAAATCGTGCAGACTGGAGAGTTCCTGTCATTTCTTAGAAGGGAATCGGGTTAAATTAATTATGGTAATTAAATATAATGAGGCGGCACGGTGGATGACTGGTTAGAGCGTCAGCCTCACAGTTGTGAGGACCGGGGTTCAATCCCCGGTCCTCACAGCTGTGTGGAGTTTGCGTGGCTTTTCTCCTCCCGCATCCCGGAAACATGCGCGCTCGGTTCATTGAAGACTCTAAATTGCCCGTAGGTGTGAATGTGAGTGCGAATGGTTGATTGTTTGCACGTGTCCTGCGATTGGCCGGCGACCGCTTCAGGGCGTGCCCCGCCTCTCGCCCGAAGATAGGCGGGATGGGCTCCGGCACGCCCGCGACCCGCGTGAGGAGAAGCAATCGCAGGGCACATCGAAACAAACAACCCTTCCCACCTACGGGCAATTTAGAGTGTTCAATGAACCGAGCGCGCATGTTTCCGGGATGCGGGAGGTAGAAAAGCCACGCCGGCACGGGGAGAACGTGCAAACTCCACACGGGCGAGGCGGGATTTGAACCCGCCACCTCACAGCTGTGAGGCAGACATGCCAATCAGTCGGCCACCGTGCCACCTGATCTAAAATGACGTATTCATTAGTTTTTATTAAACTAAGTAAAGTAATCGACGAACGGATGACCTTATGAAAGGGCTTAAATGGCTTTATTTCGTCCGAGCGTCGAACTTGCCAAGCGGGGATCCAAACGGATGGATGGTTTGGATGGGAATCGTTCTTGAAATCTTTTCCTATTTGAAGTCTGCACGCTTGTTGCCCGAGTACAAGAAATGTGAGCCAGAGGCAGTGGGAGACGTTTGTCCTCGATGACAACTTTATTGAGCGCCGGCTTCAGTTGATCATGACGACTTTGTGTCCGTCGCAGAAGTCTGCGGGAGCAAAAACACATGATTGTCCCGACCCGCACCGTCGCGAGGTCTCGCGCTGCGGCCCAAACCTTTTTCGGGGTCCATCGTGAAGTCGGGTTCTCCGGAGAAGCCCAAGCAGCCGGCCTGCTTCTTGAACCGTTCCATGTCCGAGTCCCTCACGTCGTTTCCTTTGAGACACGATTCACATTCGATATCGTTATGCAACCGCTTTTGGGGTTGATCTGCCGATATTAGCCCTTTTCAAACTGGCAAAGAGCAGACGATTTTAGATATATACGTTTTTTTATATATTTGTTATTTTATAACATGGATTCTTTTTTACACATTACAACATGAAACAAAGAAAAGGTCAAAAGAAAAGAAAAGAGTCAAATGCGCTGCCTTCACATCTTTATGGTTGTACGCATTATGCTAACAAAAAAGAAGTGATTTTATTCATTATATAGTTTTTCAATGCAATGAATCGGTTATTTGAAATGTACTCTGTCTGCCAAATATTGGAATCGGCCTCAAAAAGGTCCCTGTCGTTCGTGCCCCGCTGCGTACCTTCACTCGTTTCTTTCATTTGAATACACGACGAGTGTAAGACAACAATAGTTGCTGTTTGTTTTCAAATATCAATCGCTTCCAAAATCGCAACTAACGATGCTAACTGCTAGCCTGTCAATGGCGTTTTCCATTTTGTGTTAGCAGTAAGCTAGTGGGAGCCAAAGTTGTTTGTTTGTTTGAAACACACAAAGTGTAATTGTCTTTGTTTAATTTTGGAGTAAACTTCAGCTGGGAATGTCAAGAAACCGTTTTGGAACATTGTTCACTTTTTGCCTAACCGCCGCATATTGTCAAGTCGGTCGTGTTGAGTTCACAGCCGCCGTGCAGCGCTCGTATCTCAAGCGCGTTGTATGAAAAGCCGTGCTTGAGCAATCCCCCCGCCCCCGCCCCGCCTTTTGGCCACACCTTCCAGAGGCTGGATTATCTGACCTTGTTGCAAAGACAATAAACTGCTCAAGTCACTTTGCCTTCAGGTATTCAGAATGTTTGAACAGCTGGACACAGAATGCACCAACCATGTCACGTTACCATCCATCCATCCATCCATCCATTTTCTGAGCCGCTTCTCCTCAGCAGGTGTCGCGGGTTGTGCTGGAGCCTATCCCAGCTATCTTCGGGCACACCCTGAACCGGTTGCCAGCCAATCGCAGGGCACATAGAAACAAACAACCATTGGCACTCACATTCACACCTACGGGCAATTTAGAGTCTTCAATGAACCTGCCGTGCGTGTTTTTTGGCATGTGGGAGGAAAGCGGAGTGCCCGGAGAAAAGCCACGCAGGCAAACTCCACACGGGCGGGGCCGGGGATTGGGACCCCTGTGAGGCAGACGCTCTAACCGGTCTCCCGCCGTGCCGCCACGTCACTAGCTGTACCGAATATTCTGGATGCAAATAGGAGACGTGCAGCCAATCACGGGGCACATACTGACAAACAAGCGTTCACATTTACGGATCATTTCGTTTCTTCGGTAAAGCTAACATGCTAACGTGTATTTGGAATGCGGAAGGATCTTCTCCAGAAAAGCGTTTCGGTTCCTCACCGAAGAGGTAGATGGCGCGGATGCCGATCTCGTCGTTAACGGCGCCGTCTATGTGGAGGTTGAAAGCCTCCAGGAAGGTCTTGAGGTTGCGAGCTGTGCTGTTGATGCTCAGAACTTGGCAGCCTTCGCACGTCGGCAGCAGGTGGAACCGCGACGAAATGTCTTGTACTAAGGACGACAAAGAGCCGCGGTCACCGCGGTCAAGGGCGGGCAGAAGGCGCCGGAGACGGCGGCGTGTTAAACTACAAAGATGCCTGACTTTTGGCGGACGCCACATTGCCGTCGATGGAGACGTTGAGCCTGGTGCCGTAGCAGGTGCCGTTCCTGGAAAAGAAAACCCACCTTGACGCTCGTGCGCATAAAAGTGTCGTAAATAAGTTGTAAGAAGGAGCTGCAAAAAAAGGGGCAAAGTCTTGGAAGAGTTGTCCAAAATCCGTCCGAGATTGGTCCAGGGTGTATGGGAGTCAGCTGAGATAGACTCCGCACACAAAACGGATACACGGATGGATCGGCGGTCGTAAAAGAGGATGAAAACGCTCGTCGACGTGTAGAAAAGTCATAAAGGGGTTGCCCAAAACGGCGTGAAAGGTATCATCGAGAATCAATCAAGTCTTGTGTACGAGTTGTAAACATCTCATAAAAGAGTTCTCAAATTATTATGAGAGAATCTTTAAAAAGGGTCGCAAAAAGGCACAGTCATTTCAAAAAGTACAAAAAAAAAGACAAAAAGTTGTGCAACTGTCATCCAATCCTAAAAGAGTTGCAAAAGTCCTTTACAACACTTTTACGTGCTCAAAAGAATCACGAAAGAATCAGAAAGAACATGCAGAAAAAGAGTCGTTCAAGGCAGGAAAAGAGTCGGAAAAGAGTGACATTGTCATCAAAGAATCGTTAAAGAGTCGGAAAATGGTGGCAAAAATGCCAAAGGAGTCATAAGGGTGTTTGATAACATTGTGTGGGTGTGCGTTTGTGCGTGTTAGTGCGCACTCACATCAGCATCTCCTCGTAGAGGAGCATGTCTTTGTCGTTGTGGGTGGCGGCGCTCAAGTTGACACGAGTGCTTTCGGTGACTCGGAGGATGGCGTTGTAGACGCTGCTGTCGGTGAAGCCCGAGATGAACTTCCGCTGGCCCGACAACTGCCAATGTCACCCGCACAAAGCGACCATTTGTTGAAAACACTCTGTTTTTTGCGCTTGATCAAACTTGACGTCAGAAAAGTCGATAGATCGGTGGCATATCTGCAGCGCAACTCGATGAAATCGTTGTCAAATTGTGGAACGAGTCGTAAAAGTGTCACAAAAGAGTCGTACAAAAAGTCGTGGAAGTGTTGTAAAATTATCATGAAAGAATCTTTCAGGAATGTCGTGAAAGAGTCGTTAAAGAGTCGTAAGTATTGCAAACGCGTTTGCAGCAGTCCTAAAAGAGTGGGAAAAGGGTTGAAATCAATTTATTCAAAGTGTCATAACGATGTGTGTGCTTGACAGTTTGTCCCGGCAAATAAACGGCTGGAAGTTGATCGTAGCTTCTGCCACCTAGTGGACGAACGTGTAATTGTCACGCCTGTCACGATATGTCGCCATCGTCGATGAATGAACAAGAAAGGATCATTTTTTTGAATCCTCATTTTGCGTCGGAAACGACGGGGCGGCTCGCGGGGCTCACCTGTTGGCGGTCGTCGAGCGGCAGCGGCGCGACCAATGGCGCGCATTCGTCGGGCGTCGGCACGGCGACTGCGCCGGCGCACGCCAGCGCAAACAGGAAGTGGAGGCACGCAGCTTTCATGGCGACCGAAGACGAGTGGAGCGAAGAGCGCCGAGGACCTGGACGCCTTTATACCGCCGGGCCCTTCTTGTCACGTGACCTTTGACCTTTGCCAATCAGTCGCGCGCGCTTTTGGTGACGTTGACCAACGTTGGTCAACGTTTAGTAGCACCGCAGCCCTCATATTGACTTGCATTTGCTCCGAAAGTTGCGTCGAGACTACTTTGTGACACGTTATGACACGTTGTGACTCTTACGAATCTTTGATGACACTTTTCCACCTTTTTCTTTGCGAAGGCTTTTGAAGATTCCTTTGTAATCATTTTCCAAAGACACTTTAACCAGTCTTTTCTGATAGTTTTTTCACATTTTTACAAATATTTTACGATTCTTTTGGGACTCACACTTTTGCAACACTTTGACGTTAACGTTCACATAAGCAATATTGCTCATATTGAGACATACTTGGTGACATTTGTGAACACAGTAATATTAAGTAGCATTTTATAATATTTGTTAACATTGAGCAATGTTTGTTTCCATTCACGAACATTTTCGGGTCAATAGAGAACATTTGCTCATTTGATGAGTTTGTGTGTGTGTGTGTGTGTGTGTGTGTGTGGGCGGGGTCACCGGGTCTTTGTTTGCCGGGCTCAATGAACCCCCCCGGCGGCCCCCGGCAACCCCGCTCATCCGGAGGACTTTCACCCCGATTGCGAAAGACATCGCAGCCTCGACATCTTTTTGAGCGACCGGACGGAGACCAGAAAACACTTCGGGAAAACGTTTATTCGTCATTTTATTGTTATTATTATTATCATCATCATTATTAGTAGCAGTAGTAGATGTAAAGTGTGACTTTGTGGCTATGAATGAGGTGTAACATGCGCACAAACCACACGATAGTTATATATTCCGGACAGCGTACATTCGGGAGCAGACAGTTTCTAGCAAAGGTTTGCTTAACTCTTGACTGAACCACACGCACGTTTCCTCGTTGTTGAGGAGCGCGATCGTGAACACACAAATTCAAATTTCATAGCAGCAATATTCACACATAAAATCCGAATCAAGTACGTCCAAAAAAAACACACAAGGAATTTGTCTCCGGTCGTCGGAGCCGCTCGAGTACGACAACAGACAATTGTCGATTGGCAGAGAACGCTTTGGAGACAGAAAAAAAAACAGTCACTTGTGCAATAAAGTTTTGCTAGTTGTCTACTAATGCCGGTACAAATATATGGATTTATTTCTTTGGGGGACAATTGTGCAAAAGATGCAGAGTCCTCCAGCACTCGGAGCAGTTGGAATGACTCATCTCGCAATAGTCCGGTGCAACGAGCATCGTGCAAAGGGCGAGTAGCGCGATCATCTGGTCAACAACAGATATGCAAACAGGGCAGCGAGCGCACGACTAACGTATCATCGGCCCCGCGCAAACGCGACAACAAACTCAATGGAAATGTGCAATTGAGCGTTTTGTTTTGTACGCCCGCTAAACGGCTGTCAAAACGCTTTTAAATGGATTCGAATGGATTGCGTTGGGTAGACCGACGGGCAGCCAATGAAATGACGGCACGATGAAAGTCACCGTGGCGAGCGGAGGCGGAGACCGGCCGACAAATCACAAGCCTGCATTGATTGAGCAAACAAAATCGCAGACAAAGTTGGATGAGTCAGATAAAAACAAAGGGAGACGTAAGCCGTGCGATTGGCACTGGTTCAAAGGTCGCGGGGCAAGAGCTCAAGAGTTGGCCAACATTAAAGTGAACCCGGAGAGGGAGAGTCATTCGCTGCAGTTCATTTTTCAGAACCGTTTCAAAATCGTCCTACCGCGGCAATTCACAGCTTGACAACCAGCGTGTTGATCGGGGCGCCGTGCCGGCGTGGCCGCTTTAGAGCGCCTCGTTGTCGGCCTTGAGTGCGCGCGCGTCACAGAGAGAAGGTGGGAGTGCGAGGGGAAAAAAGATCATGTTGCATGTGACAGTCGGCTTATGTTCTTCTCCTCCTCACTCAGTCCAGTCCGAAACGGGCAGGTGGCGCTGCCAGGTCGAGGCCTCTCTCGCCACTTCCTCTCCGGCCGCCTCCTCCCGCGGCGCCACGCCCCTCTCAGGCCGCCTGTCAGGAGACGATGCGGTAGTCGAAGGCGTCCTTCTCCGTGCAGTCGGTCCAGTTGGAGGCCGGCATGCTGCGGTACGGGTCCAAAAGTATCCGGAAGCAGCGCACCATCAGCAGGCCGAGGAAGAACAAGAGGACGAGGACCAAGACCAAGGCGGCACGCTGCTCCGGGGTGAGGAGGGAGGAAGACCGAGAGTCCGGCTCCGGCGACGCCGCGCTGCCGTAGAGTTGCTCCGTCATGTGGGCCGCGAGGACGAGTCTGGAAACAAAAGTTGACGTGAGCAACAAAACGGGAAAAAGACAACGGATCGCGGTCGGACTCACTGATCCAAAAATAAGACAACTTCAAGCGGCTAAAATTAGTTTGACGGCTCGTCAGAGCGCCGCCAAGTTGCTGCTCGCCGCCACTCGGGACTTAAGACATCGCGTGCCGCGCGTCATCTGGCACCTGACGCAAGTCGCATAATACACATAGCATGTAACGAGACATGCCACACGGCACAAATCACATGGCATATGTCACACATATTCCTTGTGTGTTTTAACGTACTTGGCCAATAACGACGATTCCGATTCTGGGATGAAACACACATGTCACATGTCACATGAGCCAGAACATGCCGCGCGTCACCGGGCGCATAATACACATCACGTGGCACCTCACGGGCGTCAGATGTCGAACGTGTCACATTGCATGGGATGCCACGTGTCACACGACACCTCACGTGCGACGCGTCGCCAGGCACAAACACATCACGTGCCACGCGTCACATACATGCCACGCCTCGCGTAATGCACATCGCAGGTCGCACGTCCCGTGTCACAAATCACATGACGTGTCACGAGTCATGTGACACATCACGACTCGTGTCACGAGTCACGTGACGCACATAGCATGCCGACATGACACACGTCACCTGACACATCTTTCGACACGTCATAAGTGACGTGACGTGACGTATCCGACGCGTTTGCGACGTGCACGCGACACGTACGTGCGATGCGACTCACCTGTCGGCTGAGCGTGTTCGCGTCAAGAGCAGACGAGCGTGCGCGAGGAAAACTTCTCTCCTTCCCGTGTTCTTGCGTTCTTTCTTTCTCTCCATCCTTTGGCTGCCTCTGCGAGAGGGGCGGGGCCCAAGAGCAGAAACTGCTCAGAAGATCTGGGTGGTGGGATGGCAGGTTTGGTTTTGAGATCGGCACAGCTTTTGGGCTGAAGATAAAGATTAGGGGGTGGACCCGCCGATGAGGACGGAGAGAAAGCTGGAAGGCAGACAAGATTCGGCACCTCACACTCCAACACAGTACAGTGCAACCTCGATTTAACGGACCCCGATTTCAAAGACGGCAGAAAATAGTGTCCGGTTGAAACTCCTAATCACTCCTTTTATGCACCCGTGAGGTAAGTTTGGATAAACTTTTGAAACATTTGAAAACTTCCATCCATCCATCTTCTTTAGCGCTTCTCCTCGCTCGGGCGCCCATCCCAGCTATCATCGGGCAGGAGGCGGGGTCCGCCCTGAACTGGTCGCCAGCCAATCGCAGGGCACATACAAACAAACAACCAGTCGCACTCACAGTCACACCTACGGGCAATTTAGAGTCTCCAATGAATGCATGTTTTGGGGATTTGGGACCCCGGTCCTCAGAACTGTGAGGCTGACGCTCTAAACAGTCGTCCACCGTGCCGCCTGTTTTTAATCTTTATTTACAATCATTTTGTACTCTATTGGATGCTTTTAGATCATGAAAAAAGTACCAGACAATCATTTTCGACCGTACTGAACTGTGTTTTTCGGTCCAGGAAAAGGGCGCTTCAATTGGATTTGACGGACAGGCCCCTCCCCCTATTAGTCCGTTCAATATTTGCGCTATGAACAGCGTACGTGTTGCGGTAGGTAGTAGAAAGCCTGCGTCCCGATCGTGAGACAAGATGACGCAGTCCATGGAGCGAACGCCACTGACGTTCAACTTGAGACAGACGCGTGCTGACTCAGCATCACTCACAGCACGTTACTGAGTTGGACATCTGGAAGTCAAGGATTAGGATTAGGATTCTTAGTCTTGTTCTTGTTGTTTTATTGGTTGAGGTGTCACAAAAGCAACAAATATGAGCGTCTAAATCAGACAAAAAGCTCCTTTTCTCCACTTTTTGGTCAGAATCTGGTGTTTTGGGGGAAACCAAGCCATGCTGATTACTAAAGAAAAGAAAAAGCGAGAAACAAACGTTCTCGTCTGCCTTTTGGTTGGCTCTTGTGCTACTTATACTTATATTATTACACAATATTTTGGGGATCTCGCAAGATCAAAACAAAACCAAACGATGGGGAACGGCAGCCAGTCAACGGGTTAGTCAAGTACGAAAGAAGAAGTCAATGTTTTTGTGGGCGAATTTACAGTCGGATAGACACACGCACAGCGCGCATGCGCGCGCGTGTGGTTGCTCGGTTGTTGCGTGGACGGCGGCGGCGGCGGCGGCGGCGATGGCGGGCACCGCGTTGAAGAGACTCATGGCCGAATACAAACGTGAGCTCGCCAGCACCCACATCTTCGACGACTATTTGAAGAACAACAACAACAACAACACTCTTCGACTTTTGTCAAGCGTTCGTACACGGGCGCGCAGCTTCCAGAATGTTCAACAAAGTGGAGCGTTTGCCTGCTACTCGCGCGTTTTGGTGTTTGTTACACGCGTTTACTTTTCGCCGCACAAGGATGAATGAATAAATTAGCCTTGTGATTGTTTTGAGCTAAATGCTTATGCGTTAGCATGTTCGCTAGCTTGTCGAGCAGACCGGAAGTAACGTGTGCGCGCATGCGTGTGTTTCCTTGCAGAGCTCACCCTCAACCCGCCCGAAGGAATCGTGGCAGGTACGTCCTTCAGGTTCTTGTCCATCAAATAAATGCCCCTAACCTTCGGCGAGTAGCAAAAGACTGATAGGAACTGACGGCACCCAAAACAGTTGATGCTGTAGTCGCTCGATGCCACAAGATGGCGCCAAAGCGACACACGACGCTCCTGAACTCATTTAAACATACCGGGGGGATTCAAAAGTAACTCCCTATTTTTAAGTACTTGTCATTTATTTCTGAGCTATAATTCTTTTAAGAAATGAACATGAGAAGAAAGTGTATTGCATGGATTTTTATTTATGGGCGCCAGCATTAGCCAGCAGTTTCTCAAGCCGCCTGGCGACCGCATTCACTGATTTCACAAGGAACTCTTCTGGGATGGAAGACATAACTTCTCGTATTCCCCCTTCAAGTTCTTCCAATGTCGTTGGTTTGGTAGAATAGACTTGCTCCTTTAATCATGGAACATACAAATATGAATAAATTCTAAGTATTTTAAAATAGGGAGTTCCTTGGTTCCAAAATGTAATTCATATAGACAGATCTTTTAAAGACGATTCCAGTGATATCATTTTGCTGTGGTAAATCTTTTTAAAGTTGTTAAAGTAATGCAGATGTACCAATTTCTAGCCAACACCTCAAGAGAAATTCAATAGATGTCAAAATTTGGGTTGAATCCGAGTTTCAAATTTTCATAACTTTCGTCATCTTGATCCAATTTTCAAAAGGTTTGTATCATTGGATAGTTGCTAAACAGACACAGAAAGCATATAAAAACGATGTGAATTATTTTGTATTAATGAATTCCAAACTAGGCGACTGGTTAGAGCGTCTGCCTCACAGTTCTGAGGACCGGGGTTCGATCCCCGGCCCCGCCTGTGTGGAGTTTGCATGTGCTCCCCGTGCCCGCGTGGCTTTTCTCCGGGCACTCCGCTTTCCTCCCACATCCCCAAAACATGCATTCATTGGAGACTCGAAATTGCCCGTAGGTGTGAATGTGAGTGCCAATGGTTGTTTGCTTGTATGTGCCCTGCGATTGGCCGGCGACCGGTTCAGGGTGTACCCCGCCTCCTGCCCGATGACAGCTGGGATAGGCTCCGGCACGCGCGAGGAGAAGCGGCTCGGAAAATGGATGGATGGTTTACGGTTTGATATTTTGGAGGGGCGTTTGTCAACTATCAGTTGGGGAAATGTTGCCCGAGAATTGCAGCGCATGTGCTATAGAGAAATGTGGAGGTTGTGATTAAGATGAGGACTCGTGTTGCGCGTCATCAGTGGTGCTGTTTAATACTAAAGTGAATAAAGCCAGCGCAGCAAAACACGAAAAACATGGCTTCCATCGCTACTGAATTATTCGCCTAACAGCTGACCTAATTGCTGTTTTTGTACTCAGGCCAAAGCACTAAAATTCTTACTTTTGGGGCATCTTGGTGCCAAGGAACTACGTTGAGGTGAATTAAGCAATTTCATTTCAGCAAAAAATAGTGCTTTGCCCGCATCTACTGTATTGCCAATTGTTGTGTTTGGGGGGGTGTCGATTACTCACCGATGGTCGCTGTTGACCCCCGCCAGTAGGGGGAGCGCTATTCTTCTTTACATGAACTCCATTTCTGCATCGTTAAACGAAGACTTGTTTACATGAAGTATATATTTGTATGTACACATGAAGTGACTGCGTGTATTGCAGGTCCTGCCAATGAGGAGAACTTTTTTGAATGGGAGGCGCTCATCATGTGAGTTTCGGCTCCATTCGAAACATTTACATTCAGCCGTGCCTTGAGATGCGAGTTTGCCCGTCGGACGCTTAGTTATTTATTTACTTTGCTTTGATTTGAGAGCGCAGACATACGAGCGCTGTACGGTGGCTGTCAACTGGACTCGACTCACTTGGCAATAAGCGGCCGTTTGGCAAATGTCCTCAAGCTGTTTGTTGTCACTCCCAGCTGCAGTTTACTCGAAAACTGCAACACCTTGTACAGGGTATTGCAAAGAAACTATGTTGTCTTTTACGAACGGGCCGCTAGCTATCATGGAAAATCCCGTTTACATGCTAATAGTTAGCATTGATAGTCACAGGTTTAGAAGCAATGCATATTTGAACACAAACGGTGAAGCAACATGTAGACAGATAACGATCCACACAGGCATATAGTCTTTATCCTCTGGAAAGAACAACTAATATTACAGCAACGTACTGAGTCGTCGTAGAAGGAGTGTACTCTTCTTCGTTTGTGTCTGCTTGACTGTATTATACAACGCTACCTCCTGGTGGCCAAGGCGGGCACACCAGAAGGAGCCGCACAGTGAATTAATGTAATTTCTCGTGTCATTTCTTTGCGCACCCCCAAAGTTGACCTCAAAATTCTGGAAAACCCTTCTACCGATGTATAATGCATTTTTACAATGCTTGATTTTGCTTCTACCCATATGATGAAAACAAAGTATTATCTGTATTTTGTTAGTTTTTTTTCAAAGAATGATTCTGAAGTTAAGCACTTTATTTGAACACATAATACTTTCTTTTTATTTACTTGCTCTTACTTTGAAATTCACAGCCCAACTTTTATTTAGTAAATGAGAACACACAAATTTGTGCTCATATGTTTGATTATCCAGGCAGAATTTGTAAGATGTGTAAAATTCTTTTAAGAAAACATGAAGGGCCAGGCGAAAGACATTTCATTTCAAATTAACTGTCAAGCATTTCAGAAAAGCATTATCATTAAACAAAACGTAACCATAAAGAAATTAATGATGGTTCTTGTTCAGTCATCAGTCGTATTTAAAAAAAAAACAAAAAAAAAAAAACAATATTTCACGAATTCTGCTCGGTTATATAAACTTATGAGCACAATTGTACCTATATGCAGTCATATGTACCCCTGTCATATTGGAACGAAAGTGTCGGCTCCACCTTTTTCATAACCTCTAGGTGGCATCCTAGAATGAAAGTGTACAACTTTTTCATAACCTATAGGGGGCGGCATACATTTATAAAATTTGAGTCTTTTTCATTTTCTCCTATACCTATGTATAATGCGCACTATTGACTGTTGACCATTTTTGGGGTTAAAAAATGAGCATTATACACGAGAAATTACGGTAAATCGTGATGCACAAAATGTTTATCTGTAATTATGTTTTTACTGTCTTTTTATAAAGAACGTTATTAATGGGTTCTCCTGTTCCTTAATAATAATAATAATAAAAAAAAAATTTGGGGGGGGGGGATGGAATGGCTGAATGGCCTTTCCATTGCTTTCAATGGGGAAAGATGATTTAAGTGTTTGGAGAAGGAATTCAACTTGTGTCTCAAGGCACCGGTGTTTTCCATTGATGGCGTGAGAGAAGCGAAGTGGCGGAACGCGGCGTGCGGCTCGCAAAGTCGATGTCTTGTTGTGTTTGTGTCGTCAGGGGGCCGCAGGACACGTGCTTCGAAGGCGGCGTCTTCCCGGCCGTCCTCACCTTCCCCTCCGATTATCCTCTCAGCCCCCCCAAGATGAGATTCACCTGCGACATGTTTCACCCCAACAGTAGGTCCTCTTTGGTGAATGAGGTCAAATGAGCTTCTTTTTTTTAAATTTCTGCTTCCAGGTTAAAGAGAAACATTTTTATGGACGCTATTAAAGGGGGGTTAAACCCCCTAAAATGTTCTTTTCTTTCATCTATACCAGAGTTCAGCAACGTGGTACCCGTGGGCACCAAGTAGCCTCCAATGACCCCATGAGGAGCCCGTATCCCTTTTATAAATATAGTAGCTCACTCGTTTTGGGACCTTGTGATTATCTAGGAAGCTTGTAAAAGTAATCATTTGAAAATGTACACACTGGCAGGGATTTATAGTAATGCAGTGATGCATGTTCATTTTTCATGAACAAATTCTTCAAAAATGAGAAATTATTCAAAATAACATTAAAGGTGCTGTCATTTGAGCAAATTGATTTCCGATGTGCGTATCAACCTGGTAGCGCTTCACATGAATCACTACCCAAGAAGTAGCTCTGTTTCAAAAAGGTGGGGGACCCCCGATGGAATCTGTGTGCCCCCACTCGTCGAAACGTGGCATTCTGATTTCATTTGGGTACGTTTGGAAATTCAATCTGACGCTCTCAGAGAGGCCGAGCGCGCGCTCCCTTTTCTATGAATTTACGAGCGCCATACATCGGTGCGTCCACCGTATTCAACGTGTCAGTTCTGCCTGTCGACGTCTCGGCCCGCCTGACGCAGCGGCACGCCCAGAGCGCGGCGCTCGGAACGACCCAACGGCCCGCTCCGACGACCCTCTGAGTTTCCGAACGTTCCGGAGTGTAGAGAGTGCGCTTGGAGTACTATTTCTTCATTCGCACGAGTCTGTAGCAAAGAAGTCGCTCGCACTTTCGAAAAGGGTGAAGAATACAACGTCACTCCCACTCGTGTCGTATTGTGCAGTTCTTGTTTTATCATCAAACAATACCACATAAACAATGACAATCAGTTCATAAAGAGTATTTAAAAAAGGATTTTGTAATTAACTTGAATGCATTTTTTTCCTTCGATTAATCGATGGAATAATAGATAGAACAATTGATTCTAATAATATTCGCTAGTGACCGCCCGGGACAACTCCCCCAAAAAGGGAAAAGTCCGAAATTGTGACATTTCTACGAAGTGTTGTGCGTTGTTCCTAGCTAGATGACGGCACTCCACGCCAGGCTTAGACTCATTTGCAAATGACCGAAGTTCATTTCATTTCTAGCCGTCTCCTCAGCTCGTTAAGCCAGCGGCTCAGTCATCGTGTCCCTTTCCACCGCGGCTGTTTTCCAGGGCTCAATTTACCAAATGTCAATCCCACTCCAAAAATTCCTCTGTTGGGTCACTTTACCTCGGGTAAGGTCTTGCAGCAAATCATCTTGCAGCACTTTTCCGTGGCTCTGCCTTGTGCAGTTTTTGTTCACTTGTGGTGCCGTTGTCGAAGGCCACGCGGAAGGTTGTGTGATGTGATTCAGTGCTTTTGCCCCGCCCCCCAATAGTCTACCCCGACGGCCGCGTGTGCATCTCCATCCTGCACGCGCCCGGTGACGACCCGATGGGTTACGAGAGCAGCGCCGAGAGGTGGAGTCCGGTCCAGAGCGTCGAGAAGATCCTGCTGTCCGTGGTTAGCATGCTAGCAGGTAGCTTCGCCTCACTATATATATATATATATATATATATATAATATATATACACACACACGTACAAATAGACGCCGCCTTGGCGCCTAATCATACGTAGACGTTGCCACCATATTGAATGTGTCAAAGTGGTGCAATGTGTGAAGGTAACATGCCTCATTCATTCGTTTGCTGCTTGAGATATCGCAAATATTTTGCACTCAAAGCCAGATTTTGTGGGATTCACTTTTGACAATATGATGCGATCGTTACGACAATAGAATTTGCCGACTTTGTGGCCTGTAAAATCAAGTCTTGCGTGTGCTTAATACGGTGAATTCTCAGCCTCCAAAGAACGGCAGCCTTTCCTACGAAACTCAACTGTCCCTAAGTAATGACTCTGTTTTTGTTGTTGTTTGCGCAGCTAACTATTCTGACGCCTATGTAGGTTAGCAAAAAGATCAAAGGCTGGACTCGTAATCATCGACATTCTCAGTAGTTCAGCCATCCATCCATCCATCCATCCATCCATCCATTTTCTTCCACTTATCCAAGGTCAGGTCGCAGGGGCAGTAGCTTTAGCCGGGACGCCCAGACTTTTCCCTCCCCAGCCACTTCGTCCAGCTCTTCCGGGGCGATCCCGAGGCGTTCCCAGGCCAGCCGGGAGACGGAATGTGTCCAGCGTGTCCTGGGTCGTCTCCGGGGTCTCCACCCGGTGGGACGTGCCCGTGACGCCTCACCGGGCAGGCGTCCGGGAGGCATCCAAAACAGATGCCCGAGCCACCTCATCTGGCTCCTCGATGTGGAGGTGTAGCGGCTCTACTTCTTCTCACCCTATCGCTGAGGGAGAGCCCGGACACCCTGTCGAGGAAACTCATTTCGGCCGCTCGTCTCCGGGATCTTGTTCTTTCGGTCCCGACTCACAGCTCGTGACCGTAGGTGAGGGTAGGAACATAGATTGACCGGGAAATTGAGAGCTTCGCCTTTCGATTCAGCTCCTTCTTCACCGCAACGGACCGATACAGAGTCCGCGTCGCTGCACCGATCCGTCTGTCGATCTCCCGTTCCGTTCTTCCCTCACTCGTGAACAAGACCCCGAGATACTTGAACTCCTCCACTTGGGGCGGGATCTCATCCCCGACCCGGAGAGGGCACGCCACCCTTTTCCGACTGAGGACCACGGTCTCAGATTCGGAGGTGCCGATTCTCATCCCCGCCGCTTCACACCGCTCCGGTGAGAGTTGGAGATCACGGCTTGAAGAAGCCAGTAGAACCACATCATCTGCAAAAAGCAGAGATGCAATACTGAGGCCAACAGCCTTGGCTGCGCCTAGAAATTCGCTCCATAAAAGTTATGAACAGAATCGGTAACGAAGGGCAGCTTCGTTGGGAGTCCAACCCTCACCGGAAACGAGTCCGACTTCCTGCCGGCAGTGCGGACTGAACTCTGACACTGGTCGTACGGGGAGCGAACAGCCCGTAGCCCATACACCCGAAGGACACGGTCAAACGCCTTCTCCAAGTCCACAAAACACACATGGACTGGTTGGGCCAACTCCCATGCACCGTCGAGGACCCCGCCGAGGGTGTAGAGCCGGTCCGCAGTTCAGTAGTTAAATTGATCGAAATACCAAAACCAGCTAAACGGAAGCGTTCATGCTCTTTATTCGGAAAACCCATGTGTCACATCTACATTTCAGGAGCTTACATATTTATATTTACGATCAACATGACAATATCTCATCAAATTAATAGTATTGCATAAACTGGTAGCTGTAAACTCATGAAAACATCAAGGAAAATGCAGACGACGGTGGCCGTGCTTGTTTCTATACGTTTAGGATCTTCGGTAACTCAGAAGCGAAACCGGTATATTTTCCTTACGTTTTCAGGAGGGTTCACAGCAACCGACGAATATAAATATTAATATTCGAATATTAGACAAAAGTTCAGAATTCCAGCTTTTATTTCATGGTATTTACATTTAGATGTGTTAAACAACTCAGGACAACACATTTTTTCTTTGAAGCCACTGAACTTTTGTCTCATATTCATCTTTTGATCTGAAACCCAGATGTCTTAAGTAAAAAAAAGAAAACCAAAGGAATTAACCTTGCCGTTCCAGTACTTTTGGAGGGGACTGTGCAAGTTGTGACAGGGTTGCACCAAACCGACCTTTTTTTAAAAAGGCAGTTATATGTGTTCCCTAGGTTTTACACTTTGCAAAAATCATCCGACAAGCCAGACGGGACTCACTGCTGGCCTGGTTCTGGCTCGCGGGCCCTCCGTTTGACACCACTGTATTAGTGTGTGGGAGTGAGAGGCATTCCACTTTTTCAGTTGTCACTTTCTGGAATTCAGCTCGTTGAGACGCGTTCGTTTCTGGGGCCTGGCCGTGGCGTCACCATGGAAACTGATCAACTCTCTCCCCCACCCCCTTCCCCCCAGAGCCAAACGACGAAAGCGGCGCTAATGTGGACGCCTCGAAAATGTGGCGGGATGACCGGGATCACTTTTACAAACTGGCTCAGAAGATTGTACGCAAGTCCCTGGGCTTTTAGTGATGATGTCATCGCCCAGCACCGAATGAGTGAGTGAGTGAGTGAGTGTGTGTGTGTGTGTGTGTGTGTGTGTGTACGAGAGCTGCTTTGCCTCGGTCACGTGCTTATGCGCGCTGGGACAATGGCGCCGCGGTGGGGCGCACCACCACGTGTATGGGAGATCACCCCAAGCCACGCCCACAGGGAGTGAAGTCACGTCACGGGGTCTGTACTCCTTACTGCTCATTGGCCGTGTAGGACAATCACGTGACACCACGTCTCCATCCCGGAGCGCCGACGGGAAGTTGTCATGTTGCCGCCAAAGATATTTACTACGGAAAACCGTTTGCGCATGTATTTATCATCCCTGATATTCGGCTTCATGTCCACATTCTCGTACGCAATTCAGCGCACTAGTAGAATGACTGTCTTGTTAGTGATGTTGTACTAGTGCCATTTTAGGCGTCCGAGTACAACTTTAAACTAGATAGCAAGGAGAAATGTTCCAACTGCTTTAAGGCGGCCATCATTTACGCGCGTGTGCGTGCGATAGAGAGAGACATTATTTACTAATAAAACACATTTTTTTGTTCAATTTGTCTTGATTGAAGTTCAAAGCTGACATCCATCGTGACGGCAAGCGACTCTGTTTGACAAAGTTTGTTAAATAAACATCAAACAATGTAAATCCTGTTTGCCTTCTTTTTTGTCAACACTTAAAAATGAAAAGTAGAACACCAAAGTGTGATAATAAAAACAATGATGTGGCACATCAATAATAATATAACACGCACTATGAAATGCATTTATTTGATTATATTAGCATTCAAGGATTATTATTTTTTTTTTTTTGGGTCAATGGTCGTCATACCAAGAACATGAAGAAATGAAATGCTTTCTCTCTCGTGACAAGTAAGTCAAATGAAAAATATAGTAAAGTGAAAATGACCAAGTGTTGTGAAGTCTTCTGTATTGTTAAATTTTATGACTTGCACTATGTATAATTAAATTCACTCATTTGAGACAGGTTTGCTTTTATTTCAGGTCTTTGTACAATAAACAAAACTTGTTTAATAAGTAGAACAGCAACATGAACTATTACGAGACTCGTGCGAAATGAATTAATTTTATGACAGGTTTGCTTTTATTTATTTGTAAAAAAAAAAAAAAAAAAAGAGAAACGATCCAACTAGATACGCAAAGGCGCGATTTAGAAAGCCCACGGTTCTTCCTGGCAAGATACGCCTCGCTGCAACATGATTGGCTTCTGTCACGGAAAGGGCAGGCTTCCAGATTATCATACCAAACATGTCCAGTCCTACATTTGTACGAAATAAAAACAAAGGTTTGCTATAGTTAGGTTTCGGGCTGGGGTTAAAGATGGGTTAGTGAGAGGGATACAACAGCCAATCATAGTGCAGCAACGCGTGTCTTGGAGCAAATAATAGCGCAATGTCCTGCCAAGAAATGCCCTGCCAAGAAGCGCGTGAGATTACTTTAGCGCGTTGATGGCTGCCTTTGAGAGAGATAATGCTACGTCATCATCCCGCGCCGTCACCTGGGTTGAAAGGTCATGTTACCCGCTTCATTTGAATAAGTTCACAACACGAAGAAGGAAAAAAAACAAAGACAAAGAAGCGCAACAAGAAGCAGTTTTGCGCAACACCGACGACTAGTCGTTGCCCTCGACAGGTAAATGCTTTTTCATAAAAACTTTGTTCACCGCCCGACTTCCGGTTAGCTTGCTGCTGCTGCTAAGTCTTCGAGCAGCCAAACTTCTCCGTCCACGGGCCAATTTGCTTCATTTAAGCGCATTTATTCGTTGACTCTGTGGCTCTTTGTGAGTCTGATGTTTAATTTTTGACGGGTCGTGAGATTTAAGAAATGCACTGTACACGTATTTGTACACTAGTGTACAAAGGTAGATGGGGTTGGTTAATTATGGGAAAAATAATGACTGTATTTTCATTGATTTTGAAATCACGATTAATAAAAACGATTATTCATTAAGTTCAAAACTTTGTATTTATTCAACTACCAACATTTCACTTCAGATATAACCAGAAAGAAAATGAATATTTATATATTTGAATAATAGGAATTAAAAAAACTGAGTAAAAATAAAGGCTGCTCTTCCTGCTGTGTGTGCCTTGGCCTCTTTGGGCCATTGTGGTGCACACATGGAAATTCACTAACATTCAGACAAAAAGTGGCGAACTTAATTAATATTACCTATGTTTTACTGCAGCGTTTGTGTGTGAATATTTGTTATTTGAAGGTAAATTCCCCCCTGTGATGTAATGCTGATTTATGCCAGCTGTTGTTTAGATATATATTCCTATGCTGTTGCTTACAGGACCCTAGGACACACACACTAGCTTTTGTTTGTTAAAACTGACCACACTATGTTATGAAGACACACATGCACCACAGACATATTGATAACATTCAGGCTGAGAGCAGCCGAGAACTGGTTTGATAAGGAGCCGCTGAACGAACGAGGGCAGCCACTCGGCTTCGGGATCCCACGAGAGAAGGAAGAGAGATCAGCGGGCGCTGTATGCTTCGATCGTAACCTTTTAAATGTGTATTCTTGGTTTTGTTGTATTAAATACTCAAAAGACCAGTTTAGTGTATGAGGATTCTTATTTGAAAACAAAACAAGATTACCACCAAACTTTCAAAGAACCGGAAGGAAGGAATTCCATCAAGGACTTTTTGCTTCCTTGCGAGGCTGGCTGGCTGGGCAACTCCCGGGCCTCGCTGAATGACTTGCATTGAGTGCTAGCATTACAATGCAGTTGTCAAACGTAAATTATACCAGATTGATTTATATGAACGCGTGTCATCAGGTGTGTGTGTGTGTGTGTGTGTTGGTGGTGTGTGCGTGCGTGCGTGAGGTTCAACAGGTTATTTGGAGGATCGCTGAAGAAGATGACGATGATTGAGATCAAGATGTGCCCAAAGCGTGCCATGTAAGTCGCTCGTCACATGTTTTCATTTTTTGGTCAATACAGCAGTAGGTTGACTTTCAGATTTCTGGGGGAGGTACGAGCTGTCGCTTGGCCTATTTAGTTTTTTTTTTGGTCTTGAGATACGAGCGAAAATGCGAGTGCGCTTCAGACTCCCACCGCTAGCCTGCGAAATTCACAATGTGTGGCCGTCATGAATTAACATTGGTTTCATAGCAGAAAAGCATAAACAGATGAATTTATCTTAAATGTATGCAGTATATACTGTAAGCAACGCAGTGAGTGGAGTATCTGGCAAAACATTTATGTATGATTAATAAATGTTAAGGTCAGTAAGAATAACATGGACATCCTGGGTTTTGAGACATTTGCAAAATGCAATTGTTGTAGTTGTGCTGCCATCTTTGTGTGGGTGTGTTCTGCAGATTGCTTGTTTTATGCATTGTGGCAATTTTTGTTTTGTTCTTTATTTCCTGTATTGTGTTTGTTTGATGTCGTTATCTCAGGCTTATATTGTAATGTGTTTGAATTTTTTTTTGAAAGAAACCGAATTTTGCCGATTTGATAAGGGCTAATGTTCGAACCCGACTTTTTCGGAGGCGCTGCAACAGATGATTTGCGTTTCGTTCACTTCAATGGGGGGTTTGTGCTTTGAGATACGAGCGCGACCACACAGCACATGAAGTTCGTATGTCAAGGAACCATTGTACTTTTACGATGCGCCGCGTTTGCGTTTGAAATGCGCAACGTGACGACAGCAAACACGGGCGCTTTTCAGCTAGCGGCCGGCATGGACTCCAGGCTGCTGATTGGCTGGCAGCGGGAGAGGGCGGAGCTCCGGGAGGAGGTGCGCCTGCTGCAGGAGGAGCTGGCCGAGAGTCGCGCCGAGCGGGAGGAGCTGGCGTCCAGGGCCAGGGCGCTACGTGAGAGGGTGAGCGAGGCGCCAAAACGTCTCCGCAGCTCTCTCTCTCGAACTTTATCATTGCCGTCTCTCTTTCTCCCATAATGGCGTATATATCGATCTAGCTCGATCTCCCTAACTCTTTCTCTTGCTCTCTAACTTGTTCTCTCTCTCCCCAACTTTCTCGCCCTCTTTCTTTCTCCTAACTCTGTATATCTCTCCATCTAACTATATCTTCCCAACTCTCTCTAACTCACTCACTATCTCTCCCCCAACTCTTTCTTTCTCTCTGTCGCTCTCTCTTGCCCTCTTTTCTCTCTCGCCCCCAACTCTCTGCCTTCCTAACTGTCTCTCTGTAACTCAGTTGCTCTCTACTCGTAATTATCTCCCTTTCTCCAGCTCCTGTGTTTCTTACTCTCTCTCGCTATCTCTAAATCTCTCACTGTCTCCCCTAATTCTCTCTCTTCCCCTTACACCCGCTCCTTTTTCTCTCTCCAGCTAGAGCAGCCAGTGTCTCCCTCGCTCACCCACAGCCACCATGCGGAGGAGGAGCAGTGCGAGATGAGGAGGCGCAACAGGGAAGCCCGGGAAAGGGAGGCCCGACAGGCGCTACTTGTGTACCGGCTACAGAACAAGGTCAACACACGCAGACGTGCGTGCGTGCGTGTGTGCGTGCGTGCGTCTGCTGACGCTGTTAACGTGCAGGTGATGGAGTACAGAGAGCGATGTCAAAGTTTGGAGTTTCAACTGAAGTCAGAACACGGCCAGCTGATAAACACACAGGTGAATACGTATATATACAATATTATATGCACATAATATACTTAAAACTACTATGGCACGATCATTTACAGTTAAAAAGTTTCTTTTTCTCAGTGACGTGAAGTCAGACTAAACTTTTCCTGTTTTAGGTCAATTAGGATTCCCAAAATTATTTCTATTTGCTAAATACCGGAGTAATAACAGAGTGACATTTTGAAGGTAATTTTTCATTACCTTCGGCAAAATGTCCGTACAGGAAGTTTACTCTGCCTTTAAGCAATTTGGGAAAACCCAGATGATGCTGTGAGTTCTGAGTTCTTTCATATCTTATTTCTCATATCATATTTCATATCTAGTTCTTTAATATCTTTCAGCCAAGATATTGGGAAGAGAATTGTGGGGATGCAAAAGTCATCCTTGGGTGCAATTTCCAGGTGTCTGAAGGTGCCACATTCATCTGTTCAAACACCACGGGAATGTCTCGCCATCATAGTGCTCATGAAGGAGATGTGCACATTTGGGACCAAAGCACAGCAACCCAATAAGAACTGCAAAAAGACCATGTGAAGAATATGTCATTATCCACAGTGGAACGAGTACTGTGCCGACGTGGGCTGAAAGGCCACTCTGCCAGGAAGAAGCCATTACTCCAAAAGAAAGGGACAAAGACCTTCATTTTTGGAGATGTCCTGTGGTCTGACCAAAGTAAAATTGAACTTTTGGCCCATAATGAGCATCGTTATGTTTGGAGGAAAAAGAGGGACGCTTGCAAGCCTGAGAACACCATCGCAACTTTGAGGGGTTGCTTTGATACAGCCAGGACTAGTGCGCTTGACAAAATAGATGGCATCACGAAGAAAGAACATGATGTGGAAAAACTAAAGCAACATCTTAAGACTTCAGCCAGCAAGTTCAAGCTTGGGCGCAAACGGGTCTTCTAAATGGACAATGACCTGAGGCATAGTGCCAAACTGCTTGCAAAGTGGCTTAAGGATAACGCACTCGAGGTTTCGGAGTGACCCTGATCGAAATCCTATTAAAACTGTTTGGGGAGACCAGAAAAGGCATGTGCGAGCAAGGCGGTGTGCAAACTTGGCTCAGTTACAATAGTTCTGTCCAGAGGAATGGGTGAAAAATTCCTGCCAACTATTGCGAGAAGCTTGTGGACTTTCAAGGCAATGCTACCCAAAAAATCTCCTGACTGCCGACCAAAAGCCTTCTCTCATTATTCTGACATTTAGCAGATAGAAATCATTTTGATAATCCTGATTGATTGAAAACAGGAACGGTTTGATCCGATTTCATGTCAGACAGTGACCGGGTGGGGGGGGCAGCATTTGTCTTGTTATATAGTGTTTGGAAAACTTCTGCTTTCAGCTGTCTATCTGTAACTACTACTACAATGCCATACTCAGTCCAAATATGTCTAGCGCAGTGTCGTAGTAAGCTTTACATGATTCAAAGGTATTTAAAAACAAAGAGCGAAAGATTCAAATATCCATGTTAACAAGGACGACTGCCAATGAATGAGTTTAAAAAAAAAAAAAAAAAGTACAGCAAAATAAAAGACAGACCAAAAAGGTTCAGTGCAAGAAAGATCATTTAGGCTACGTTCACACTGCAGGGCATGAGGCCCAACTTGGATTTTTTGGGTTAAAGCCGATCTTTCTTTTTTAATAATTGTTCGCGTTACAAAATCAAATATGTCCGTGAAAACACGAGGGCTGCGTTGATGGAAGTAGATCTGGCCCCGCCCTCGCGTCACATTTGTGGCAATTTCAAGGATTTGGGGAACTTTTTCTTCTATTCATCAGTTTAAAACCTCTTCTTTTCGCCACTGACTGTTTTCTGCTCTTTCCTCTGCCGTTGCTTTTGGGGCACATTTGTGACGTTGATCACCTTTTGGTGCTGTACAGGTCTGATGAGCGACATACTGGCCGATTTGTCTCCACATACGAAAGGGGCCCGGTCGGATAAGAAGAAAATGGAATTGTAGCGTTCACTATGACATGAAAAAATCCGATACATGTCGCATTGGGCAAACAAATTGGAAGGGACCTGCAGTGTGAACATAGTCTTCGTGTAGTACAATGGAAAGTCCGGATTGGTTGTGTGTTTTGTAGATGAGTATGAGAAGGGACGCTTCTGAGTCGTTGGAGAGCGCCCTCATCAGCCTGGAGGAGGAACAGCAAAGGTGCGCGTGGGCTTGCGTGCGCGAGCGTCATGTCGCGCGTGTATGTGCGCGCCTCAAAGTGCGTTTTGTATTTTGTTTGTGCGCGTCAGGGCAGCGGGCCTGGCCCAGACCGCCTCCGTCCTGCGCCTGCAGCTCAGCCAATCGGAGCAGGCCAACGACATCCTGAGAGATGACGTCCGCAAGCTGACGTCCGATTTGAAAAGAGCTCTGGAGGAGGCGGAGCGGCGAGCGGCCCGTTGGCAGAAAGAGCGAGAGGTGAGCGCCGCGACCTTGCGTGTGCGCACGGTTTGTGTTGTAAATGTGTGTGCGCGTGCGTAGTGTGCGTCAAGTGAGATGGCGCAGCATCAGGATCAGCTGTGGTGTGTGTGGAGGCGCATGATGTCGCTCAGACAACATTGTCGCGCCGTCAGGACCGCCGCTGACAGGTACGCTATCGTGCACGCCGTGCACACAATCATGGATGCTCACGTGTGCTGTAAGTGTGTGTGTGTGTGTGTTTAGGGATCTGTTGGAGATGAGGGGGGAGTTGTGCCGCGTGCGCTTGTGCCTTCAGTCCAGCTGCGACTCGGCCTCTTTGGACCTCATCAAAATGTACCGTCCGCCGCCGTCGGCCCTCGCCTCCTCCTTGGTGGCCTCCTCCTCCTCCTCAGCGGCCCCTCCCTCCGCCTCCTCCACTCTCGGGACCTTCACTGTGGGAGAAATGCTGGAGGCCGAGTCAGAGGACAGGTGAGCTTTCTTCTGGGAAAGAAAAATCAAGAAACTCTACTCGTATAGTCTTGTTCAGTGACAACAAAGGCCATGTAGTACACTTGGAAAAACAACCATAGCCACACACTTAGTGCGGTACATTATGTCAAACTCAAACCTAAAACACTGTGAAACCTAGGACAATCAAAATAATAATGCCGCATTTAAAACACTAAAACAGTGCAGGTTCTCACGCTGAGTTAAAAGCCAACGAATGGACAGTGAGGGGGCTAGCCTAACGTTCAGGGGTAGGTTATTCCAGAGAGACGGACCGGCAACAGAAAAAGCTCGATTTCCCCGTCTGAGCCACCGGTCAGTCCTCTGTACGCTCAGAGAGGTGAGGTGGGGCCAGACCATTTTTCAAGATTAAAATGCCGAGGAAGCCAGTAAAGGGAGGCCAGAATTGGCCTTATGTGCTCCCTCCTACGTGCTCCGGTTAGGAGGCGAGCAGCAGCATTTTGAGGGAGGACTGGCTGACTCCAAAATAAAGCAAAGGCACGGATTACTGTTTCCAAGTGCTGTTGAGAGCGAAGAGACTTTACTCGAGCCAGGTGCCCAAGATTGAAAACAAGCTGGCTTGCAGTTGAAAACCACTGCCCAGTTTCAAACTGGCTTTTGAAAGTGTTTCAGGGAGCCCTAGTCATCGGGGGGATTCAAAAGGGCCACTGCTTCACCAAGCGGGAGAGGCCAGCCCCACTGCGCCCCGTTTGTGAGACTTGTGGCTTGGTTGCACCGGATTCAAATCCCTTTCTGTCCTGACGTTGTCTTTTATTGTTTGTGTCCTTCAGGATGCGGGACAGCGAGGGCTCGCCGGAGGTTGTGGCTCAGGCTGTCGGCAAGCCGGTGATTGCGCTCGCTTTCTGTTTCCACGGCAATTGGTCAACAACTATGTGACGTCCCGTTTTGTTATTTGTGAACAACTCCATCTCTTTTTTTGCGTCAGTGCGGCGTGTTGAAGGCGAGCGCCCCGTTGCAGTCCGTCCTCGGTCGGGACTCGTCTTCCCTGCTGTCGGTTCTCTCGCAGACGGAGAGCGCCGTGCAATGGAGTCGGCGGGAAATGCGGGTCAGTCAGCCGTGCGTGCCGGAGCGGGGGTCAGAGGTCACAGAATGAGAACATGCTGTTGTTTTTCAGGATGACACCCGCAAACTGCACAAACAACAAGACGCGCGCACCGCCGGCAGGTTTGCAGCTGTCAATCATGTTTTTCTACTTTGGATGCGTCACGCAAGCTGCATACATGCATATAGTATATATCACATGTCACATGTAGACATTAAATAAGTGCTTCTAGTTGAATTGACAAACACGATAAATGAGTGACTCGTTTCGCTGTCGAAATGAACTAGTTTACAAATGTTGAAGTATTGAATAAATAATTCGATACCTTTACATATTGAAATCAACAATTTCGAAATAATTCATGACGTAATTATGTATTTAATTTTGGCAGTTTTGGTCCTCCAAACATTTATAGAAAAAATGGTTAATTTACTTACTGTACATCATAAAATAATTTTTTTTAATATATATATATATATATATATATATATATATATATACTCCATATAAAATCGTTTTATATGGAGTATGCACTTGATTTTTATTGTTTAATGCATTACGATTAAATAATCAAATGAAAAAGGAGCGAACCTTTGCTATTCATGGGGGTGGGGACCACGTCGCACCGCCAATCGCATTGGGAATTTTTTATTGTTTTTTTCCCCCCAAAACTATAAAAAAATAAAAAATAAAAAAAAATGTAATACGTGGGGATGAAGCGCCAATAAGCTTTCTCGGGGTTGGTCAAAGGTCAGTATTGTTGGTGTGTATTCACGGAGACGAGATATTGAACGACGACGAGCTGATTTGTGTGTTACTGCATCAAACTGGAAGTAGCCAAGAAGTAACTCCGTTTCCAAAAAGGGTGCTAACACGATCTACAACGTTGGCTGTACTTCAAACGCTGTCAACATTTTGAATGCTGTTTGACCGGCGCAGGCAGCAGGAGGCCGCACCGCCGGTGGAGGCGGAGCTACGCATGAGGGACGAGGAGCTCTGTAAGGGAGAAGCGGAGCTTCGCGGCAAGGAGGCTGAGCTCCAAAAGATAAAGGAGGCGCTGCGGTGGGAGGAAGAGGAGGTGCTCGGCAAGGAGGCGGCGCTTCACAGGAGAGCTGGGGAGTTGCGGAAACAAGAGGAGGAGCTACTGGAGCGAGAGGACGAGGTAGACAAGAGAGAGGAAGAGGTGCTAGCCAAGGAGGCGGCGCTACACAAAGGTAAGGAGGAGCTGCAGGAGAGAGAGCAGGAGGTTCAGAAGAGGCAAGAGGAACTACAGACCAGAGAGGAGGATGTGCACAAAGGACAGCAGGAGCTACACAAGAGAGAGGAGGTGCATAAAGTACTAGACAAAAGAGAGGAGGAGGTCCTAAAAAGGGAGCAGGAGCTACAGGAGAAATGGGAGGAGGTGCAGAAGAGAGAAGAGGGGGTGCAAAAGACTGAAGAGGAGGCACATCAAGGAGAGGAAATGCTAGATGGAAGGGAGCAGGAGCTACAGATGAAGCAAGAGGAGTTGCAGAAGAGAGAGGAGGATGTGCAAGAAGAACTGGAGGAGGTGCAGAAGAGGTATGAGGGCGGTGCACGACAGTGGACCTCCGAGTGATTGGTTGTTGAGTGGTCATGTGACTTGTTGTTGTAGTTTTGACGCCGAGCTGCTGCAAAGAGAACGCGTCGTCCGAGATGTGAAGGTGACCTCCGCCCCGGCGACGTTCTTCGTTCTTCCCGTCCGCCGCCCGCACTGACAGGCGTTGTCCCGCAGGGGGCGTTGGAGCGAGAAGAGCTGGCCAGGGTGAGAGCAGAAGAAGAAGCGGCGGCCGTCAGAGACTCCCTACTTAAGGTACGGTCGCAACTGAATCCCAACGATTCCCACGATAAAAGTCAACAAAATCATTCTTGAATTACTGTAGCAAAAGGCCATATCATTATTCTTCTTATTATTATTTTAAACATTGGTGTACCCCTCCCACACGCTTCAAACTTCTAAAAAGTACTCCATAGCGCCTGCTCTCTGTCCGGCTGTCAAGAAGTGTGTCGTGTCCCCTCAGCGCTCCTCCCAGCATGCCTCGGTGCTACAGGAGCTGAAGGAGGCGCAGGAGCAGCTGCAGCTGGCGTCCGAGGAGATGGCCAGGATAGAACGTGTGCACGAGGAGCAGCGGCGAGAGAGCGGGAGGCTGCGCGAGGCGCAGGACGCGCTGCGCAGACAGCGGGAGCTCCACCAGCAGGAGGCGCAGGAGCTCCGGTAAGAGGGCGTGGGAGGGAGGGTCCACACAAGTGCAACTTGCAAGCCTTAGCCTTCCAGTTATTTTGAAGAGAACCCCAACCGACCAGTTTTTTGACTGAGTCGTCGGCGATTTGCTTCGTGTCGCGAGGCAAAACTTCAGATTCGCCGCAGCTCGCCTTGAGTTGGGGAAAAAAATGAGTACTGTAATGCCGGAATGCAGCTTTGGTGGTCGCTGAAGCCAAAACTCGGGCCTGGGAGGAGTTCGGTGAGGCCGTGGACAAAGACTTCCGAAATTCTGGTCCACCATCCGGCGTCCCGGGAGGGGGAAGCAGTGCCCCATCAACACTGCGTATAGTGGGGATGGGGCGCTGCTGACCTCGACTTTGGACTTTGTGAGTCGGTGGGGAGAATACTTCGAAGACCTCCTCAAGGCCACCGACACGCCTTCCCATGAGGAAGCAGAGTCTGGGTTCTCTTGAGGCGGGCTCTCCTATCTCTGGGGTTGCCCTTTAGCACTGATTCTGTTCATAACTTTGATGGACAGAATTTCTAGGCGCAACCGAGCCATAGAGGGGGTCCGGTTTGGTGGCCTCAGTATTGCATCTCTGCTTTTTGCAGAGGATGTGGTTCCGCTGGCTTCATTGTCCCGAGCCAACGATACGATTGCGATATTGCAGCCTCGAGTATTGGCCGTTCCCATATCGATCCAGTACGGTATAGGCACAAATAATACTTGGAATGTTAAAAAGGGCTTCAATCAATGTTAACTCAGAGAACGATAGTCAGCAACAGGAGGTATGAGGAAAAACTGACCCATTATTAACCAATGGCATACATAAAGTTGAACCTACAACATAAGAATATAATACAATAGAATCAATTCAAGTATATTCTACAACTGAATATAATAACTAATTAAAAAATGAGAAGAACCATGGTCGTAACATTTGTAATTGTAACGAGCCAAAACAGCGGCAGCTGATGATGTGGGCACTGCGTGCTGGATGGAAGTTCTGGAGCCCAGTCTGGAATCAAAGCTTGTATCAGAGTGCTGATATCGGACATTTACAAGCACTCCGATATCAGCAAATACTGGTAGCGTTGCTGATATCAATATCAGATGGCGGGCGCATCTCTAATGGGGAATTCTGCTTGAAACGCGGCTGGCGGTGAAGCAGTTAAAAAGTGGCAAAAACATTCGGGATGTTTCGGGGGAGCTGGAATGGATGAATGGAATTTCAATTCCGATATTATGATTGTTATTATCTTGCTATGTAGTAAATTTCGAATTTTTTTTTTTTGTCATCAGGAGTCGCTCGGCATCCCTCCAGGAGCAGCTTGAGGAGCAACACACGCAGCTGTCGCACGCCAACCTGGAGCGCAGCCACCTCAGCGCAAACGTGCGCACCCTGCAGGAGGCCAAGGAGGCGCTCAGTGGTCAATACTAGACTTTACACCGATCTGATCGGCTTGATTGATATGGGAGATAATTACAATTTTTATGCTGATCGGCTTTGATGTCATCATTCGCCGATCCGATCAATGACGTCATTGATCGGCTCCGCAAAAGACATTTACTCCGCGTCGCCGTCGTGTACAGTATATTTGAATCCAAAAGCTAGTTTATTTTTAGCCTTGTCGCGTGTTTTTTGATGTAAATATCTGACCACCGATAAAGAAAAAAGAAAAAAAAACAAAAAAAAGACAGGTCGGCGGTGTGGGACAGACAACATATAATCCCCACGTAAAGACACATTTGGTCTTTCACGATTGCACTATGTCAGACTACTGCAATAAAATCTTATCGGTTTTATAAAGATTTTATACCGATAAGATTTATACCACCACATCCCATCTTTTACGATCACTGGGCTCTGTCTCTCAAACTCAAACGCAACCGGATACAACCGTTACCATGGCGTCGACAACAACAGTGGATCGCGCCGTGTTTATTATAAGAACAAAATGGGGAAAAACGTGTGCTGGTGGTCACCGGTGCTCGGGAGAAGAATTTCATTCGCGGATTGCTTGAGGTATGTTCACGTACTTTGAATTTCAATGACGTTGGGACGTTGTGTTAAACATAAATAAAAACAGAATACAATGATTTGCAAATCCTGTTCAACCTCTATTTCATCGAATACACTACGAAGACCAGATATTTAATGTTTAAACTGATAAACTTGGAAACAGGTGGGTGCCATGATTGGGTAGAAAACGAACTTCCCTGAATTGCTCAGTCATTCACAAGCAAAGATGGGGCGAGGTTCACCTCTTTGTCAACAAGTGCGTGAGAAAATAGTCCAACAGTTTAAGGACAATGTTCCTCGGCGTACAATTGCAAGGAATTTAGGGATTTCATCATCTGCGGTCAATAATATCATCAAAAGGTTCAGAGAATCTGGTGAAATCACTGGATGGAAGCGGCAAGGCCGAAAACCAACATTGAATGCCCGTGACCTTCGATCCCTCATACAGGTTTTGGAGAAACATATGCTGCCATCCAAGCAACGTCTTTTTCACAGACGCCATTGCTTATTTCAGCAAGACAAAGCCGAACCACATTGTGCACGTGTTACAACAGCGTGGCTTCGTAGTAAAAGAGTGCGGGTACTAGACTGGCCTGCCTGCAGGCAGTCCAAACCTGTCTCCCATTGAAAATGCGTGGCGCGTTATGAAGCGTAAAATACGACAACGGAGACCCCGGACTGTTGAACGGCTGAAGCTGTACATCGAGCAAGAATGGGAAAGAATTCCACCGACAAAGCTTCAACAATTCGTGTCCTCGGTTCCCAAACGTTGATTGAATGTTGTTCAAAGAAAAGTTGGTACGCATGAGCCTGTCCCAGTTTTTTGGGAACGTGTTGCTGCCATCAAATTCTAAGTTCATGATTATTTGCTAAAAGCAATCAGGTTTATCAGTTTGAACATGAAATATCTTGTCTTTGTAGTGTATTCAATTCAATATAGGTTGAACATGATTTGCAAAATATTGTATTCTGGTTTTATTTATGTTTAACACAACGTCCCAACTACATTGGAATTGGGGTTGTACGATACGGCTCGCAAGCAGGCAAGAAAACATTATGTAGCCTAGCAAGCTAGTTGTACGTAAACATGCCAGCGATATGTCCAATCATGCTCTAAAGTTTCGGTGTGTGTGAAGTAATTTAATTCCAATCAAGTAATGTTATTACAGTAAGTTAGCACCCATTATTTCTGTCATGTTGTAATGTTGGTTTGCCCTGACTGATTAGAACACATGACCTGAATGGAGAATACTTTTGAAGATACTCAGTGTACAATACACAAATATTTACAGTAAGTCATTTAAATAGACACACTGCTCCATCTTGTGATCGGATTGGAGATCAGTTATCGTTTTTTTAAAATCAGTGATCGGCCCCTAAAATCCTGATCGTGTAAAACCTAGTAGTTTTCTCCGCCCTACTTTCCCCCGCCCCCCCCACTCGTCCTATCGCCCACCACCGCCAGTCACAATCCATCTTTGTTCTCCTCCAGGCGAACTCCGATGTCTACGGGAGGAGCTGTGCAGAGTCACCTCCAAAAAGGAGAACCACCAGACGGAGAAAGAGGAGGCCTGGAAGAGAGAGAAGGAGCAGCTAAGGAAGGAGTTGGGAACCAAAGACGGTGAGGTGGACACTCTGAGGAGGCGCGTGGAAGGCCTACAGGAGGAAATAAAGGAACAGGAGGAGGTGGCGTCCAAGGAGAAGAAAGCTCTGGTAGCAGAAGGAGAAATGATGCAACTGGAGGAGGAACAAAAGATGAAAGAGTTGGAGAGCCTGAGGAGGCGCATGGAAGTGTTACTGAAGGAGCGGGAGGAGCAAGTAGAGCAACTGACGAAGGAGTTAGGAACAAAAGACGGGGAGATGGAGACTCAGAGGAGGCGCGTTGAAGGACTACTGGCCGAAATGAAGGAGCAGAAGGAGCAACTCGGGAAGGAGTTAAGAACAAAGGGCGAGGAGGTGGCGACCCTGACGAGGCGCATGGAAGGCCTGCAGGAAGAAATAAAGCAGCAGGAAGAGGCCGCGTCTAAGGAGAAGAAAGCGCTGGTGGCAGAAGGAGAAAGGAAGCAGTTGGAGGAGGAAACCATAGCGAAGCAGTTGGAGACACTGAGGAGGCGTGTGGAAGTGCTACTGAAGGAAATGAAGGACCAGGAGGAGCAGACGGAGCAACTCAGGGACGAGTTGGCAATAAAGAACGAGGAGCTGGAGACCCTGAGGAGGCGCGTGGAAGTGCTACTGAAGGAAATGAAGGAGCAGGAGGATCAGGTGGAGCAACTCAGGGACAAGTTGACAACAAAGAATGAGGAGTGGGAGACCCTGAAGAGGCGTGTGGAGGAAATGAAAGAGGAGCAGCTCAGGGAGGCGCAGAAAGCTGTGGTGGCAGAAGAAAAAAAGCGACTGGAGGAGGACGCAAAGGGAAAGGAGGAGCTGAGGAGGGAGCAGCAAACAGAGTTGCTCCGCTCTGGCATCACGCAGCTGGAAAAGGAGAAGGAGAAGGCGGAGGAGCTTAAGGAGGCGCACATGAGGGAAGTCCGGGAGAAGGAGGAGGAGCTGCGGCGAGTTGGAGAAGGCCTGAGGTTGGCAGTGCTCCGGCAGGAGGAGCAAACCGGCGAGCTTCGGGAGGCCGAACGAAAGCTGAAGGAAAAGGAGGTCAGAGCGGAGGAGCTGGAGCTCCTGCTCGCAGAAACGCAGTGCAGGAGCAACAAGGAGGAGGCCCGGAAAACTGTAGAGCAGGAATGGAGGGAAAAAGCTGAACGGGAAGCTGCCAAGATCACGCGTGAGCTGAAGGAGCGGGAGCAGGAGGTGCTGAAGCTGAAAAGTATGCTGGTGGAGGAGCAGCAGTTGAGAAGCGCACAGGAGAAGCGGAACGAGGAGGAGGTCCAGAAGCTCAGAAATGTGCTGCAGAAGCAAAGAGAGGAGAAGGAGGAGGAGGTCCAGCAAGCAAGTAGCATGAAAGAGGAGCGAGTGGAGGAGGTCCAGAAGCTCAGTAGCATGCTGAAAGACCGGGAGGAGGAGGTCCAGGAGCTCAGAAGCTTGCTGCTGAAACAAAAAGAGGAGGAGAAGCAAGAGGTCCAGCAGCTGAGTAGAGTGAAGGAGGAGCGAGAGGAGGAGTTGCAGAAGCTGAAACGTGTGCTGCGGGAGCGGGAGGAGGAGGTCCTGAAGCTCAGGAGCATACAGGAGAAGCAAGAGGAGGAAACTCACAAGCTGAGAATGGTGCTGCAGGAGCAGGAGGTCCTGAAGCTCAGGAGCATACAGGAGGAGCTGGATGAGGAGGTGCAGGAGCGAAAAGAGGAGGAGGTCCAACAGCCAATTAGAGAGGAGGAGGAGGAGCGACAGGAGGAGTTGCACAAGCTCAAAAGCATGTCAAGAGGGCAAGAGGAGGAGAAGGAGGAGGCCACGAAACTGAGAAGCTTACAGGAAAAGTTTGAGGAGGAGGTCCAGAAGCTCAGTAGCATGCTGCAAGACCGTGAGGAGGAGGTTCAGGAGCTCAGAAGCTTGCTGCAGAAAGAAAAAGAGGAGGAGGAGCAAGAGGTCCAGCAGCTGAGTAGAGTGAAGGAGGAGCGAGAGGAGGAGTTGCAGAAGCTGAAACGTGTGCTGCTTGAGCGGGAGGAGGAGGTCCTGAAGCTCAGGAGCATACAGGAGGAGCTGGATGAGGAGGTGCAGGAGCGAAAAGAGGAGGAGGTCCAACAGCCAATTAGAGAGGAGGAGGAGGAGCGACAGGAGGAGTTGCACAAGCTCAAAAGCATGTCAAGAGGGCAAGAGGAGGAGAAGGAGGAGGCCACAAAGCTGAGAATCTTCCAGGAAAAGTTTGAGGAGGAGGTCCAGAAGCTCAGTAGCATGCTGCAAGACCGTGAGGAGGAGGTTCAGGAGCTCAGAGGCTTGCTGCAGAAACAAAAAGAGGAGGAGGAGCAAGAGGTCCAGCAGCTGAGTAGAGTGAAGGAGGAGCGAGAGGAGGAGTTGCAGAAGCTGAAACGTGTGCTGCGGGAGCGGGAGGAGGAGGTCCTGAAGCTCAGGAGCATACAGGAGAAGCAAGAGGAGGAAACTCACAAGCTGAGAATGGTGCTGCAGGAGCAGGAGGTCCTGAAGCTCAGGAGCATACAGGAGGAGCTGGATGAGGAGGCGCAGGAGCGAAAAGAGGAGTGCCAGCAGCCAATTAGAGAGGAGGAGGAGGAGCGACAGGAGGAGTTGCACAAGCTCAAAAGCATGTCAAGAGGGCAAGAGGAGGAGAAGGAGGATGCCACAAAGCTGAGAATCTTACAGGAAAAGTTTGAGGAGGAGGTCCAGAAGCTCAGTAGCATGCTGCAAGACCGTGAGGAGGAGGTTCAGGAGCTCAGAGGCTTGCTGCAGAAACAAAAAGAGGAGGAGGAGCAAGAGGTCCAGCAGCTGAGTAGAGTGAAGGAGGAGCGAGAGGAGGAGTTGCAGAAGCTGAAACGTGTGCTGCGGGAGCGGGAGGAGGAGGTCCTGAAGCTCAGGAGCATACAGGAGAAGCAAGAGGAGGAAACTCACAAGCTGAGAATGGTGCTGCAGGAGCAGGAGGTCCTGAAGCTCAGGAGCATACAGGAGGAGCTGGATGAGGAGGCGCAGGAGCGAAAAGAGGAGTGCCAGCAGCCAATTAGAGAGGAGGAGGAGGAGCGACAGGAGGAGTTGCACAAGCTCAAAAGCATGTCAAGAGGGCAAGAGGAGGAGAAGGAGGAGGCCACGAAACTGAGAAGCTTACAGGAAAAGTTTGAGGAGGAGGTCCAGAAGCTCAGTAGCATGCTGCAAGACCGTGAGGAGGAGGTTCAGGAGCTCAGAAGCTTGCTGCAGAAACAAAAAGAGGAGGAGGAGCAAGAGGTCCAGCAGCCGAGTAGAGTGAAGGAGGAGCGAGAGGAGGAGTTGCAGAAGCTGAAACGTGTGCTACGGGAGCGGGAGGAGGAGGTCCTGAAGCTCAGGAGCATACAGGAGAAGCAAGAGGAGGAAACTCACAAGCTGAGAATGGTGCTGCAGGAGCAGGAGGTCCTGAAGCTCAGGAGCATACAGGAGGAGCTGGATGAGGAGGTGCAGGAGCGAAAAGAGGAGGAGGTCCAACAGCCAATTAGAGAGGAGGAGGAGGAGCGACAGGAGGAGTTGCACAAGCTCAAAAGCATGTCAAGAGGGCAAGAGGAGGAGAAGGAGGAGGCCACGAAACTGAGAAGCTTACAGGAGGAGGTCCAGAAGCTGAAATGTGCACTGCAGGAGCGGGAGGAGGAGGTCCAGAGGCTGAGAGAGGTGCACTGGAGACGTCCCGAAGGGAGGAGCCAGCAGGAAGACAGTCCTGAAGAAGAGGAGCGGAAGGAGCCCGAAGCGGAGGTGCCGGGGCAGGGGGATGAGTCGGAGAACGCCGGGCCGGATAATCAAGTGACAAGGGTCAGGGAGGAGGTGCATGCAGCTCAGGAGGAGCTGATGAGGACCAAAGAAGAGCTCTCCATTCTAAGAGAGGAGGTCCGCAAAGATGAACGGCAGAAGCGAGAATCACGGGAGGAGTTACGGCGGCGCGAGGAGGAGGCGCGGCTCCTCGAAGCGGACGTGAAGGCCAAAGAGGAGGAGAAGGAGGAAGCGCAGGAGAAGCTGCTGAGGACTGAAGAGGAGGCCGAGGCTCTCAGGGAGGCTGTGAGGAGGGAAGCCACGAGGCGCCAGGAGGTGCAAGAGGAGCTGAGAGGAGCGCAGAACATGCTACACGACATGGCGCGCAACTTCCGGGCCCTGCAGGAACAGGTACGCCTCTCTGTGGCTAGCTTTGAAATCCTCCCGCAGCCCCGCCCACGTATCCCACAATGCACCTGGAAAAGCAGTAGACACTTCGAATTTAGCAGTTTGTTTTTTTATGCCACCTTGCTTTTCTATTTCTGGATAACAGGAAAGACATAAACGGCTCGATAAAAATGGTGCCACTTGCGCAATTGACACGCGTTGCCCTTCAAACTGCGGATACCAGTGCATAAATGATCCCAACTACTATTTATAACGCAGTTACACGCAATAGTTCCTGCACATTGACAAATTCGTACATATTCATTCATATCAGAATCATCTTTATTGGCCAAGTATGTCAAACACAAGGAATTTGTCTCCGGTAGTTGGAGCCGCTCTAGTACGACAACACACGGTCGATGGACAGAAACGGGTCGCTGAGCAATCAAAGTTTACCAGTAATGTGGTAATGCCAAGAAAAATGTTTTTGGGCGCAATTGTGTAAATGATGCAGAGTCCTCGAGCAATTTAGAACACTTTGAAATGACTAACAGAGCAATAGTTTGGCACAGTCACCATTGTGCAAATGCTGCAGAGACTTCAAGAAATGTAAGCACTTTCAAGTGGTTAGTAGTGCGATAATCTGGAACAGTGCAAATGGTGCAGATGCTTCTCAAGGACATGAGGGGCCAGTATTGGTCCACAACACAACACGTGCAGAGTGGCGAGGCTGCGACAGCGAGTGCATGAATAATGTATACTTGATAGCATTTATTTTGCTGTCTGCTGTTGTGTGAATGCAAAATGGCTGCCTCATCACAGATGCCTCAACAACGCTAAAGGCGCGCGTGCGTTTGCTTTCATGGAAAAGACAAAAATGGCGTGCGCCGTCGGTTGCTTGAAGACTCTAAATTGCCCGCGCCAACGCTTGTTTGTGTGTGCGTGCCCTGCGATTGGCTGCCGACCAGTCCGGGGTCGGCTGGGATAGGCGCCAGCACGCCTGCGTGACAAAAGCCATACGGAAAAAGGATGGGTGGATCTTCACAAAAGTTAACCTTAAAGACATTTTGGCATTAAAAGTGTGACAAATATGACTTGAAATATATGAATTTTTTTTTCTTTCCTAGAAACAATGATGACCATAACAACTGCCAATAATTCAAATACTCATATTAGTCAAATTGGTTTTCCAAAAGTAAATTCGGTGGGCCATGTCTTTGTCGTTATCGATCAAATGATATGAAACTGAGCCATATCCGGTGACGCATTGCGCCGATGCAGAAAAAGGATTTGGGCTTTATGTGGCGTTGCGGTGCCAAAATATCTTCAGCGCGAGTCGATTCCCAACACTGCCGTTGGCTCAAAAAGCTGCACCGCGCTATCCTGAAGGTGGCGCTAAAACTGCACTTACTCCACTCGCTCCTCCAGGTCAACGACAGCCGGGGGAAGGCCAGGGACGAGGAGGAGGAGGCGACGGGGACGCTGCGCAGACTCCTGCAGGTATGGCGTTACGACGGTTTCCGTGACAGCTGTCTTCTCCGTCGATCCCCGCTTTTTAGCAACGTGACGCCGCCTCTGTCTGAACCAGGAGAGCCGTGAGGAGGAGGAGCATCTCAGGAGTGCCCTCGAGAAGGAGGCGGGCCAGACCGACCGGGACGGAGGAGCTGAAGTCCAAGGCGAGGAGCGGGGGAAGACGAGGAGCAGAGAGGCAGGAGAACGGTGGAGCACCGAGGAGGAAGAGAGGTTGAGGCCAGAGGAAGAGAGGAAGTTCCAGGAGGAGAAGAGGTGCCGTGAGGAGGAGTATTTGACCACAGAGGAGGACAAGCGCAATGAAGAGAATAGTTGGAGGACGCTCCAGGAGGAGGAGCAGATGCTGGAGGTGGAGGTGGGCCATGAGAGGAGGTGCATTTGGGACGAGAGCAAAAGCAGTCCGAGGAGCTCTGAGGAGGAGCAGGAACACTTGAAGGAGGAGGAGGAGGAGTTGAGAAGCTCCACGGAGGAGCCGAGGAGGCGGCACAGGCAAACGCAGGCTCGGGTAAGAAGTGTCAGAATGCTGAAGTTATTCCACACCCAAAAACAGGATTATTATTATTATTACTGCTACTATTATTATCTCCACCTTTTTTTCACACTTAGCTACCTGCACATTTCTCAACCCATTCCAACTTCAACATTAAGATTCCAAAAGTCGCGCAATCCAGGAGATTTTTCTTATTGCTACATTTCACACCTTTTCCACCCCAAATATTCCCCATTCATTGCCCATAAAACGATCTTCACGTCTTTCCCATTCACAATTCAGTTTGTCAAATTTAACAGTACAAAAATTCCCATTGAGAAGCTATTCCATCGCGAGCACAAAATATTTCCCATTCCTGAGATTCCGTCAGCTTTTCCACGTTGAACGACACAGCGTTTCGTTTAAGCTGTGGATACCAACTAAATGTATTTGTGTTTTGTGGAAAGAAAGTATAAATAAAAAAAACAAAAACAAATTAATAAATAAATAAATAAATACATATAAATAAAAAAAAAATAAAAATAAAAAAAAACTACTGTACTGTATATACATTTGATTTCCAAATGGCGCCCAAATGGGCCCACGCGCACACGTTCGCCTTCCGGACTGACGTGACGCTCGCTCGCCGTGTCGCCGTGAAGGTGGCGAGGCCGAGGCAGGACGAGGAGCATCCCCGCCGGGCTCCGGGACGGCCCGAGGCCGAGGCGGCGGTCCACGGGGAGCGGTGGCGGCGGCGCGACGGGGGCGGAGCTAGACTGCTGCTGCTGCAGAGTCGCGTGGCTCGCCTGGAAATCAAGCTGGAGCGCGCGCACAACAAGAAAGTCAAACTGAAAGAAAACAACAACAAACTCAAGATGGAAAGAGGCACGCTCAGACAGGTACGAACGTACACGCACACACACTCAAGTCAGCTGCAATACGCCCCATCTCTTGGCAATGAATCAAAACATTCGAATGAATGAATCAATTGGGATGCGACTCGCTTATTTTAATCATTGATTCATCTGTTGATATTTTGGATTAATTAATGTATCAGCTAAAAAACATTTGAATTTCCATCCCTTTATTCAAAAACAGGACCTGATTTCAAATTGACAGGAGGGCCTGGTCGATATGGATTCTTTTCAGGCCGACGCCGATTCCAATATTTGGCAGAATAACATTCCGATAACCGTTTAATCAGATGATTCATTAAAAAAAAAAGAATAAAATGTATTTTTATTTTCTTGTCCCTTAACGCTTAAAACAATAAAGATGTGAAGTACAGGCAGAACAGTTGAGGTTTTTCTAAAACATCCTTCAGGATTTGTTTAACAACAGAGAGAAAATCGCCACATTTTGACTAATTTGTGGGGCAAAATCGTCCGAGGGTGGGATGTTTATTTGGATGTCACGATCGTTGTCTTATTTTTCAATATGTGAATGTGTTTAGAAAAAAATTCATCTGCAAAATTTGGCCGATTTGAAAAGGGCTAATATTGGCTAATTAAATCAGCCAACCGATTAATCGGGCCCTACTTGACGGTGCTGGAAATCCACAAACATAAAGCGATAATGATTCAGTTCCTGGTTTGGTCTGTCAGAAATTCAGAAAAGATGTTTATCATTGTTTCCCAAAATAAAAGCAGACGTTTGCAAATGTTTTATCTTGAGCTCAAAATGGTTGTCGATTTATCGATTCATTGTTGCCCCTCTACAATGAATGAACGAACGAGTGATCGGCCAAACGAATAAATCGACAAACGATGGATAGATTCATTTATTGATTGAAGAAATGAAGGAACGAATGAAGAGTTGGTCCCGCTTCATCCTCAGGCGAGCGACCTCCACGTGTCAATGTCACTGGATGGCCACCAGCGGGCGCCGGCTGTCCATCCTCCCCGCAGGCGATGCGGCGGCGGGACGCTCCGTGAGGATCTCAGCCAATCGCTGGCCGCCGTCACGCTGCGTCCGATGACCGCTTCCGTCTTGCGGGTCGAGACGCAGCGATTGGACCGCAGCCTGAGGGAGGAGGAGCTACGCCTGGCACTCGACCTTTCGTGACGCAAGCAAAGTGTAGTCTGAGGAGAATGTTTTTTTTTTTCCTTACATTAATTTGGACAACATCACGTAACAGTAGTCCTCAACTGTATGTGTCATTTTCATATCAATCAGTAGCGATGAAGATGTGGCACACTGAATTTCCTTTTGAAAATCAATTAATTTCACTGATATGAGTGAATTATTATATATGCATTATATTATTATTATTATTTTGAGCTCATCTTGACGATTGTGGACCAAAATGTGAAAATAACTTTTCATTGTTGGAGACAATTACACACACAAAGCCAGAGCGCCAGCAATAATCATCCATCCATCCATTTTCCGTAGCGCTTCTCCTCCTGATGGGTCGCGGGCATGCCGGCGCCTATTCAAGCTGACTCTGGGCGAGAGGCAGGGTACACCCTGAACTGGTCGCCAGCCAGTCGCAGGGCGCACAGAAACACTCGCGTTCACGCGTACGGACGCTTCAGAATCTTCAATGAACCCACCGTGCGTGTTTTGGGATGCGGGAAGAAACCGGAATACCCGGGCACGTGCCACGCGGGCACGGGGAGAACATAACATAACACAAACTCCACGCAGGCGAGGCCGGATTTGAATGCTAAGTGTCAAATGGACTGCACTTATGTAGCGTGCTAACCGGTCCGCTACCGTGCAAATAAATCAAATACAAAGTGTGCCATATTGATGATTTACTTGAGCTTTACGATTCCAGTAGACGTGTTCAAATATGTTGATAATTTAGGTGATGTTTATCAATCAAATGTCACGTCTAATTCAAGAGCCCGTTCCAGCAGTACGCCATCAAAGTCTGGTCTCACGCCTCGGTTAGGGTTCTCGAAAATGGCCAGTTTGCTTTAGAGGAGTTTTACGTTATGTTGTTTATGTATTTTAGATTCAGGTTTTTTAAAGTAGGCTTTCAAGCCTGGGTCAGGGTTTCAAATTCGGCTTTTGAAGTTTGGGCAAACATTTCAAAATAGGCTTCAGCTTTACTCGTAATCATTTCCTTTGTTTAACCAGGTAAGGCAATTGAGAGCGCTGACCTGGAAGCCATTTCGAGTTCGTCTTGCCCGAGGACAGCCAGTCGCGGCCGGGATTAGAACTGCAGACGCTTCGGCCGCTAGACGATGCGCTCCCCCAACCGCTTCGCGGGTTAGTTGGACGTGAAAGCCATGGTTAGAGTGTCGTCGTAGGGTTGCGAGTCGGAATCTGCTTTTTTTTGGTCCATTTTCGAAATCAAACGCATCGCTTGAGCTCCAAACTTTGTCCTCGTCTTCGTTTGGCCAGTTGTTTAAAACAAAAACAAAAAAACTCGTGTACACGTGATAGCCGGTTATTACATAAAATACAAATAAAAAAAGTTGGTGTCGCCGTGAACTTGCGAGATTGCGTCCACACGTGGACATTCCCGCTCTGGCGGGAAACAAACGCCAGTCGTTTGTTTTGCTTCTGGGAGCAAAGTGACAAGCTGACGGGAATGATGGGAATGCATCCTCCGCGGCCCCTCTCAACGTATCCCACAATGCAACGCGACTTTTCTACAAAATTCTAAGCTGAGATGCGAGCCTCTCCCTTGTCAAACGGCAGCTAAATATCGGACCTCGATAGTTCCTCAAATGGCCACTGAAAATCCCAACGTAGTGAGTCGACAAAGAGCGAGTGACTCGATCAGCCAAACAGTTTGAACATGAAATATTTGACTTTGTGGTGTATTCAATTCAATATAGGTTGAACATGAATTGCAAATGATTGTATTGCGGTTTTATTTATGTTTAACACAACATCGCAACTTCATTGGAATGGCGGTTGCAAAAGTACGGGAACATACCTCAAGCGAGCCTTAAACGAACGTCCTCTCCCGTCCTGAGCACCGGTGACCACCAACACACGTCTTTCTCCATTTTGTTCTTTTAATGCAGTCGGCGCGATCCACTCCTGTTGTCCTCGCCATGGTAACGAGTGTATCCGGACGCAGCAAGATGGCGCCTACCCGTGTGGTCGCCTCGGTGACGCGCTCTCTAGTATTGTTTTTGTTTTTGTGTTTTTCGTTCGTCTTTGGAGACATGACGCGACTCACTCACACAAGGGGAGACTTGCCAACCATCAAGGAGGCTACTCCCGACTTTCTTTCACCAACTTTCGCAAATCCGCTCAGTTTTTCCCCGAGTTACTCACCGGAGCGGCGACCGCGGTCTTTGGCGCGTGGAGACGGAGGCGGCGCCACAGAGGGAAGCGAGCCGGCATCCAGGTGAAACTCCGCAAGAGAGGATACGGATTGGCGTTCCCGTCGATCCACCTCGCGAATCTACGCTCCCTACCCAACAAAACGGACGAGCTTCATCTTCTGTTAAAGACCAGTAAAGACTTCGGACGTTCCGCCGCCACGCGCTTTACGGAGACTTGGCTTTGTGAGGCTGTAGCCGATGGCGCCGTCATGCTTCCGGGCTTCCATCTTCACCGGGAAGACCGCCGCATGGGCTCATCGGGGAAAACAATATAATAAAGAGTGAAAAATTGAAGAGGGTCTGAATACTTTCCGTACCCCCTGTAGATGGTTCCTCAAATGTCCACTGAAAATCCAGCCTCGTGATTCGGGAGTCGGGATTGATTGAATGATTCCGAACAAAACGACCACGTTCCGAATCATTCGTCATTCCAGATCCCCGAATCACTTTCATTGGGATTTTTAGATCGTGGACTACATAGTTGACTCTCGGGCTGAAACGATCACTCGAATTGCGGACAATGTATCTCAGATGGCGGCACGCTGTGCGACTGGTTAGCACGTCCGCCTCCCAGTTGTGAGGGTGCGGGTTCAAATCCGGCCTGGCCTGCGTGGAGTTTGCATGTTCTCCCCGTGCCCGCGTGGCTTTTCTCCGGGCACTCCGCTTTCCTCCCACATCCCCAAAACATGCATTCATTGGAGACTCGAAATTGCCCGTAGGTGTGAATGTGAGTGCCAATGGTTGTTTGTTTATGTGTGGAAAATCACTACGAAGGGATTTCCATTTTGGGGAGCGTCTAGGTCCGCTATATAATATAGCAGCTGTTTCACAAGGGAGAAGCTTGGAGCTTATCTTTGATATGCTAATGAAATATGCAAATAAACGTGTGCAGAAAGTAAAGCGGGTCGCGGGAAGTGGATTCAGGCTCACGCTTGTCTACGCTTTGTGTTGCCGGGCAGATTTGGGAGGACACAATGCGTTAGTCGATGCTCACTTCTTATTACTGGTCAGATTTCACAAGTCAGCTTGTTTTTACCAGAAAACAAAAAAATCCGTCTTTGGAATCCCAGTTATGGGATCCTTTTTTCTTTTCCTACAGTAAACCCGGCCTTCTTTTGCAGCTCGGCGGAGCAGGAAGAAACTAATTCTTGCTGGGGGAGTTTGGTCATGTGACTCGCTGAGGAAAGCAAAACGCAGCAAACATTCGGAACATGAACCAAGTCGCAGTGTCGCGCGCATGTCACGTCCGTGCACGTTGCTCATGTCGAATTTCAAGCCATTTGCAATCTGGGTTCAAGCAAATTTCTCCCACAATGCAACACTTCAATTGGACAATTCAAGGTTGGAACGCCGAGTCCGTCGCGAGTAATGTTTGAAAAAACATTTTACGATCCAAATGATAATTGTCAATGTTGTTTGTTGTAAGGGATGAAGACGAGGATGAGGAGGACGCCAGCGGGACCCGCTGTGACGTGGCGCCGAGGCGTTGCCGTGGTAACGGGCCAACCTTTCCCAGCCACGATTAGAACACACGCAAAGGCGGTTTTTCAAAACGCTCGACGTCACAAACTTTACAAGCTCGGGCTGATGTTCGCCTTCTCCCCTCGAACGTCTGCGTGCTTGTGTTGGCGTGCGCGTGCGTGTGCGCGCGCAGTTCGGTTCAATATGTCCCAGAACTGTCATGAAACTTGCACACGTTGGCTGTGTGTGTGCGTGTGCGTTGTGTTCCCAGAGCAAAACGTTGGCTTGGTGGGCGGGGCTTCAGTGTGACATCACAACAACTGAAACGATCTTAAAACAAAACGAGGATGCCACTTGCTTTGACCTTGACCTGTACTGCTGGACAGCACACACACACGCGGTGGCTAGTCATGTGTGTGCATGTCATTAAAACAACAACACAGACACGACATATTTCATAAAACGAGCAGGAAACAGCTGGCGACGACTTCCCGCTTTTAATCCTAAAGTCGGCCTCGGAATGTGTTTGCAAAGACTTGCCGTAACGCAACAAAGTTTGGCCGGCCAAGTTACCCAACCTACCGCTTCCTGGAACCGGCCGAACCGACCGGTCACTTCCCGGGAAAGGTGAAAGCCAATCGCGAGCTGTCAACGCTTTCTCCCTGCCTCAGAAGGAGAAGTGGGGGAGGGGCCGGCTGGGGGCCTCGTGTGGAAGTGAGACGCATCAGCATCAAGCGATTGCACCTTTTTGTTCCTTTTTCCGCAGATCACCACATGGGACACGAAGATGAAGACGAGGAAGACTGGTGTCATTTTTTTTCCCGCATGCTGGTTGCCGTAGCAACGACATCTGCTGAGTAAAGGTCAACTCGCATGACCACGATGACCGCCTCCTGTCCGCTTACGGCCAGCGACGTGACCTTCGGTTGACCGGGATGGTTGCCAGGCAACGCCCAAAAACACGGGCCTGTGTGCGAGCGCAGATGAAGAGCAAAATTGGGGATGAGCACCTCGCCTCCACGAAAGATGCACAGTCCGCAAACACACACACACACACACGTACACGTGCCAGCTTATGTGGCACTTGCCCATAATAGCAGAACAATATGTTTCAGATTTTTTTGCCAATTCAACTGCAAGAGTCTGAAAAAGCTTGTAAACTTCTGAACAAAGTGTACGATATTGTTTTTTAGCAAACTACTTCCATAGAAAAATAACCAACAATCAGAGTGAGGAAAAACAAAATATTTTTATGACCAATTTACAGCCAAAGGTTGACAAGTGGTTGAAATAAATATTCCCACACTTTTATATATATTTGTGTGTACATATGTATATAGATACTGAACAGAAATGTCACCAGGGTGTTCGTAAGGTAACAAGCACGAGTGCGCAGACATTGCCAGCAGCTGTGCGTACCTCTGCCAGCCGCTGGGGGCAGCAGTCTCAATAATGCCGAACATCATCGCGGTGAGCAGCGCTCGAAACAACACAACAACAAAACAGCCAAACTTCGCAAAATCCTCTTGTCAATACCAACATTCATTTTGAAAACGGGAATCAATTGTGAATACTTTAATGGCGCATGTCCTAATTCGTGGCTGTGGGCAACCAATAAATAAATAATGACAAGCAGATCTCATTCAATCAAGATTGAAGAAGGCTGAAAGGTCAAACTTCTTTGAGGTCTGGCTGCTCGCTCGAAACCTGAGTCGAACCCAATCAAATGGATTCCGACCGAAATGGACCAGAGGAGGCGGAGCCAGACGCCCGTCGTCCTTGCCCTCCTCCGATTGGGCCTACGTGTCGGGGGGCGTGGCCTGCACTGGGAGACGCCGGGCGGCCGTCTGAGCCGAGAGCACTCGAAGTCTGCGGAGCTTCCCGTTTTTGTCTGAGAGGAAGGAAGGAAGCAAGGAAGACCTTTCGTTTACGCTGCTCCTTCTTTTCCTCTTTCTCCAGTTTATTCTTTCTTGATTCTCGTGCACTCAAAAGCTCGTGCTCGTGGAGGCGGCTGATGCTTCGCTCTGCGGGAGGTGCACGCGCATCGGTAAGTCGGCCCGACGGGAGGCGCGCGCGCGCGCGAGGAAGGCAAGGCGGACGTGCACGACTTCAAGTCTTGGGAGGCTGTCAATCAAAGGCGCACACGAGGAGTCGCGAGCCCTCGTACCGCCCGGAAAATGTCAGGGACGTGACGTCATGCAAGCGTAAGGGCGTCATTGACGGCCCAGATCGGGGTTAGAGGTCACCGGAGTTCAACATGGAGGCAGGAAATGATGGCACTTTTGCTGTTTGTTTGTTTTACACTCCAACTCGGTGATTAAATGCGCCAAGATTCATTCTGGCAGCGGTTTGATTCGTATCACGATTTGCGGTTGCCGATTCAGTTCAAGGACGACGCGAGCCGAAACGATTCAGTCTTTGGAAACCGATTCGGTAACTTTTTAGCCCAAAATTCAACCAGTGTGACTGTGAACTAAATACCTGCATATCGGATAGTGTGGTTGGAATTTTCTAAATTACTTTTTGTGTCTTGAAAGGTATCAGGTCAAATGTATTATGGAAAAAGCAAACAAGAAATAATCATGGAATGGAATTGCATTGACACTTCATTGGAATAAAGTGCAACTAACATCTCTTCAGCTTGGAATTGCAGCATGTGGCTGGAGGAAGGGGGCGGGGCTTGTAGATCTCATGACATCACAACAGCAACAAAAACGAAAACTGACCTGAAATTTCTCGTCTTTCCAGATTTGGCGAGCGTGTCGACTAAACTTCTCTGATTGGCTGACGCTTCCCGAGCGGGCGGTGAGTTGTACGTGTGTGTGTGTGTGTGTGTGTCGTTGTAGTCACTGTCGTGACAACAGGGTGCGAGTCAGCCGCCGCTGTTTTTGTGTAGTTAAGCGGTGACGTCTTTGAACGCTTCGATTCATTTCTGACAACTTGAAGGAGTTGGCGGCCATCTTGTTTTGGATCGGTGCTGCCTGTTGCCGAGCAATGAGCATGTTATCCTCAGTAACCATCCCAAAGGTGTCATTCCGTTCGGAAGGAAGACCCTGAGGGACGCCGTCCAAATCAATAATTAGCTCGTTAATAGACGCCTTCAGAGAGGAAGTGAAAGTAAAGGTCAAGGTGGAGATTGGAGGAGGTGAGTTGGGCGAAGTAGTCAATCAAACCTGGAAGGTGCAACTGGGGGTCAAATGTGCAGCACAGTAAGTCAAAGGTCATCAGGAAGAAGGAATGCAGTCTAGCGCCGAAGATGGACCGCCAGCGATATAGCGTGGAGGGGGAGGGGCTAACTGCCCTAAGTGAAGTGGGGTGAATATCGTGGGCTCGTCTGCCTTTGGATTAAAAACAGGAGCGCCCCCCCCCGTTTCCCTCCACTGGTTATCCCTTGATCCCCCTGACCCCCACGCTGAGCCCTCCTTCGCTGGTGTGTACTTGAGGAGCAGACTTTGACTCCCGCTCCCGAGCCAAATTGGGACAAATCCTGCTCCGTTTTGATTCCGTTTGTCATATTTGGAAGCCTCGAGTTTGTACTTCCGGCTGCTGTCATTCAGCCAATCACAATGAAGGACTTCACCTGTGAGGGCGGGGTCAGTGACCTCATCGGGGGGGAGGTGTGGCACAGACGTGTGACGTGTGTGGCCCTCATCCCTCCGTCCATTAGTCCCTCCTTTCTTTTTTCTATTTCACTTTTCTTTCACGTCATTCTCTCTCTCTTTCTTCCTTTCCCCCCCCTCACCTTTCCTTCCTTCTATCCTTTTTCCTTCCTCCCACTCTCACTCCCTTCCGTCCCTCCTTCTCTCCTTCCCTTTTTTCATTCTCTCCGTCCTCCTTCCTTTCTCTTCTTTTCTTCCCTCTCTCCCTACTTTCTGTTTGTCCTCCCTTGCGTTTGATATTTGTGAAATGAGCGACTGAGTTGCGTTGCCGACAGATTCCATGTCCATTACAAATCCTCATTGATTAGCGTGTGTGCGCATCTGTGCATGTGTGTGTGTAAAGATTTAAGCCTCTTAAATCCCACGTGCACGCCGATCCAGTAATTAGCCTAAGTGGCTCCTTTCCGAATGTCCTTTGTTTTTTTTGTCCTCTTCCTGGTTCCTCCTCCCCCTTGCTTCCTTCCTTCCTTCCCTCCTTCCTTCCTTCCCTCCGTCCCTCCCGTCCGGATGCCTCATCACATTTGCACATATGCTCAGTTAACAGTGTAACGGCGATGACGTCATTGACTTACCAGGTTTGACCCCGCCTCCTGCCCGACGATAGCTGGGATGTACATTTTCCCAACAGTGCGCATGTTTGCAGTCGTCGCTGACGGCGTCGCGGTCCACTCACGTGACTTTGGTGCGGGCAGCGTGGTGACGTTGAGAATGTGAGTGCGAACGGTTGTCCGTGTCTCTATGTGCCTTGTGACTGACTGGCGACCAGTTCAGGGTGTAGTCCGCCTTTCGCCCGAAGTCAGGCGGGATACGCTCCAGCGCCCCGTAACCGCTAACCGGGATTAGCGGTGTTGAGAATGGATGGCTGTTTGCTGTTCGGCGTTACTTACTGACATCTTTTTTTTTTTTTTCTCCGATCCACTGCTTATTTGTCTCTATTTTTCCTGGGAATTTTTTCTACCGAGCAATTATAATGAGTGTCAGTTATTCGGAGATTTTCGCTAGTCACGGTCAGGCCCAGTTCCTAATCCCCCGCGAATTACAGGGGCCATTGACATGCGTGCACTCACGGTGGACGATGAGGCACTCTAAACTAGGCGTCAGCGTGAAGCACCTGTTCACGTGCTGACTGGCTGTTTTTTTTTTTTCAATTCCCCGTCCTCGCTCTTCCACCTTTCTCACTGTGATGTGCACGCACTCACTGCCGACAACGAGGCGCTCTTAAGGGGCCACACCAGCAGACTATCGGAGCGGAAGCTACATTTTCAGGGTTGGAGGTATTGCTGCTTTTTTTTTTTCATGCGCGGGAGTCGACTCATTTCGTGCTGTCGATACGTCCTCCTCCTCTTCCTGTCCACATCCTACTTCCCACTTGTCTTCCTCATCCTGCTCCTCTTCCTCCTCATCGTCATCGTGGTTGCTATGTTGGTTGCTATGGTGCGAGTCATGCGACTCGGTTTGTACTGAGTCATCGTTGTTCACCGAGACACTCCTGTGCAATGTCGGCCGGACTGTAAACGGGCACAACATGCAAACTCTACCCAGGCGGGGGCCGGGATTTGTGCTAACCGGTCACCCGCCGTGCCGGCAGGTATAATATAATAATAATATGCGTGTGTAAGGATGGACGAGTACTGATACCAGGTCGGCCGAGTTTGTTTGAATGTCTTATGTTGTAATATGTTTATGCGTAAAAAAAAAAAAAAAAAAATCTAATCTGCTAATTTTTGCTAATATCGGCCAATTAATCGTCCGGCCCTACTCCTGAAGGCCGCCGATACGTAAGGCAAAAAAACGCTACAATGTGGCGTTTTGTCACATCGACGAATCATCATGTGGGTCAGAAAGAAAGAAACAGGAAGCTTTAGTTCACAATCATATTGTGGACATTGAAATGTTAGGAATCAAAAGTACTAGTGGAATCAGTACGCTGTATTCGTGTCCGTGAGGACTCAAGAGCGAATACACAGGTTGGTATCGCTCCCAAAGAAAAGGCCGTATCGAACATCCCGACTCGGGTTTGCTCCTTTTTTCACTTCACTCAAGGGGGAGCATTATTTGACCTCAATGGGCGGAATGATGCCAGATAGGGATTAGCATCCAGGTCGTGTGTGTGTGTGTGTGGGGGGGGGGCCTCTTTGGGGGTCCCGCTGTGCCGTCACATCTCCGCTAATCGGATCTCGTCGAGGTTTTTCAGGTTTAGAAGTACCGTCGCCATCTCATCTCCCGCTCTGCGTTTCCCGCCGTGCTCAGCAGGGCTCCCGGCCCAAAAACGTCCGCCGCCGCTCATGTGCCGTCGCTTAAAAAGCAGGTCAAAGGTCGGCGCATGCGTCACGTGACCCGAGCAGGCGCGAGCAGATGGCAACGCTAACGTTAGCGCGCCGCTAATGCAGCAGATGAGCTTCAGAAGATTAACAAGAGCTTCCTGTTTTTACAGCGAAACGACTTTTTGAGGAACCTGGGAAGGAAGGAAGGAAGGAAGGAAGGTGTCACTGGAAGTAAATGGGAAGCAGACAGGAAGTCATAAACAGGAAGTCAACAGAAGTGCGTAGAAAAAAAGGAGGTCCACCCAAGAAGTAGAGTTGAAAAAATGAGAAGAGGGGAATAATAAAGTGGAAGTTAACGCAAAGAAAATGGGAGTTAACAGGAAGTAAACATACAGTAATATGCAACACACAGGAAGTAGACTGGAAGTCGACAGGAAGACAACATTACCTGGAAGGAAACTATTTGTAAACAGCAAGTAGAATAGGCATAAACAGGGATCAAACAGGAAGTAGCAAGGCACGGATTGATGGCGTAATGGTGTTGTTGCCATGGTGACATGTTGCGGTGTTTGTCATGTCATTATCAGTAATGTCATCGTCACGTGACTTTTATTTGATGTTCTGTGGAAGGATCGCGCGCTTAGTGGTCGCCATGGAGAGCAGCCAGCCAATCCCGTGTTCACATATACGTTTGGGTCACGCCCACGCATTCTTCGACTGGCTAACGAAGAGGAGCTAACGAGATTTTGTTTGTCGTTGAGTTCGACCCCGCGCCCGCTTCCTGTTCAACCTGCCCCCACTTCCTGTCAGCTGACCAACTCCGCTGCTTGTAAGTACGACACACGTTTGCACATACTGGCCACAGCTGTTACCGCGGCAACGGCGCAACGGGATGCTGCCGAGCCGACAAAGTCACCTTTGAGGACGAGGAAGCGCTCGCAACTTGTGCGTCCACAAGTGCTTGCGCGCGTGTGAATGTGCGTGTGCCTGCATGCGTGTGTGTACGCGCTCATGAGCACGCGTGTACTGTGTGTGTTGCTGTTAATTAAATGAAGAGTGTTGATTGGTTGTCAGCGTGCGTGAGATTCACGGCCGAGCGACGACGCACGTTCGGACCCGCGCGGCTCCGATTAGCGTTGTGCGAATTGGTCTCTCCCGTCGTATAAATGACGCTTCGACCCCGCTGAGAAAAATTGTCGCTAGCGGAGTCTGGCAGAAACACACGCACGCACACGGACTGACCCGTTTCCTGGTTCCTCTCAGCCGACGACGCCCACTATGACCCGCTGACCCCGGCCCCTCCTCCAGCAAGATGTCCCCGACCGGTCGGTCGCCGGAGCAGACGCCGCCGCGCACTTCGTCTGTGCTGCTCCTCTTCGCTTCCTGTTTCCTGTGCGCCTCGTCGTCCTTCCCGCGAGACCTGGACGCCATCAGCGTGGTGGAGGGTGAGCGTGCGTGCCGGCGGCGGGTGTGTTCTGGTGGACGCGTCCTCGTGTTTTGCGGGCGTGTGGGGGCGAGTTACGCTCAACGCGTGCGTGCGTGTCACCTTAGAGTGCGGCGACTTGGTGAGATTCCGAAGTCTGCTGCGGGACAACGACACGCTGCGTCTGGGGCTCGACTTCCAGGGGATGATGCGAGTCAACCGCATGCTGTTCATCACGGCCAGGTCGACACACAGATACAAGCGCACACGCGCACAGAATGTGTGCTGATGCCTGTGCATGTTTGTGCGCGTGTCAGGGATCACGTGTTTGCAGTCAACTTGACGACGGCGGCGGAGGCCTTCGTACCTCAGATGGTGAGTTCCAAAGTTGATCTGGTCACGTGACCTTTTTACATCGTCCGGAAAAATGTCCACTGCAAATCGGGACTCGGGCACTTGCGATGTCACCGCTGTCGTTTTATTGTCACGTTTGATGATGTCATCATCCGGTGTGACGACGTCACAGGAAGTTTGACGAGACAATTGTGTGCGTGCGCTTCCTGTTGCAGAAGTTGACGTGGCGTTCCACAGACGTCAGCAAGTGCGCCGTGCGAGGGAAGAACAGCGTGAGGTTCACCACTTCTTCAAATGGCGCGCACACACATTGACACACACACACACGCTCTCATATACTCCCGCACACACAAACAAACACACGTGCGCACACAAAGTGCATTCACGTGTGTGCGCGTGTGTCAGGGATGGCGTGTTTGCGTTTGTCAAAGAACGTGCGAGTGTGTGGGCTGCTTCATCAGCTGGCATTAGCCACGTGCTAACGCAAACACGGCGTTGCCCGTTTGTCAGGACGAGTGTTACAACTACATCAAAGTTTTGGTGCCGCGTGACGACGAGACGCTCTTCGTGTGCGGGACCAACGCCTTCAACCCGTCGTGCCGCAACTACAAGGTAGACACGTGACCTTTACGCTCCACCTCAGAGGATTGACCTTGCTGCGTTGTTGCGGGAACCTTGTTTTTTGGCGGCAGACGAGCACGTTGGAACAGGTGGGCTCGGATTTGCCGGGTCAGGCTCGCTGTCCCTTCGAGTCGGGTCAGTCCAACGCGGGAACGTTCGCGGGTAACGTGGGCCCATCCGCTTTCTGCCATTTCGCGTCGGCCGGCGATCCTGTGAACTCTGACCTTTACGCTAGGCGGCGACTTCTACTCGGCCACCGTGACAGACTTCCTGGCCAGCGACTCCGTCATCTACCGGAGTCTCGGAGAGGGCCGGCCCGTCCTCCGGACCGTCAAGTACGACTCCAAGTGGCTGAGAGGTGGGTGCCGTCACGCCGTCACGTCACGTACACGCTTGGCGATGTTGTCACGTGACATCATCTCGACATCATGTGACATCATCACGCGGCACGATCAGGTGACGTTTTCATACGACATTGTGTGTCATAAATACGTGACGTGATCGTATTGCATGACATCACGTCATGACACGTGACATAAAGACATGACATTAATACATCATGGCATCATATCACGTGACATCACGTGACATCACGCGGCATCGGGACACGCTCACTCACATGCCGCTCACCCGTTGCAGAGCCTCGCTTCCTGCACGCCGTGGACTACGGGAGCTACGTCTACTTTTTCCTGAGCGAGATCGCGGCCGAGTACACCACCCTGGGGAAGGTTCGAACGAACGAGCGGTCGGTCGGCCGACGAGGCGCTCGCGTTGCCGTGACCGGACGCCGCTGGGCTCTGTCTGTCTGTCACCCGCCAGGTTGTCTTTTCTCGGGTGGCCAGAGTCTGCAAAAACGACAACGGTGGCTCTCCCAGAGTCCTGGACAAGTACTGGACTTCCTTCCTCAAGGTGAACACTCACTTGCACAACAGGAAGTTGATGATGGCGGCCACGTGACGTAAAACGGGAAGTGTCGACGTGACGTAGAACCGGAAGTTGATGACATGCATGTGAGCTAAACAGGAAGTTAATGGCGCCCGTTTGACGGATAACAGGAAGTTGTTTGTGTGCGTGTGACGTAGAAAAGGAAATGTCGACGTGACGTATAAGAGGAAGTGGCGTTGTCGTGTCGTCTTAGGCTCGTCTGAACTGTTCTCTTCCCGGAGATTCTCTGTTCTACTTCGACGTTCTCCAATCGCTGACCGGCGTTCTGCAGATCAACGGACGGCCCACCGTGCTCGCTGTCTTCACCACGCAGGCTAACAGGTCAATGCTAGGCGAACAATGCAGTGCTAACATAAGCTAACAGGTGAATTTTAGGTGAACAGGCAAGTGCTAATCTAAGCTAACAGGTCACGTTAGATCAACTACGTGAACAGGTCAAGGCTAAGCTAACAGCAACGGACGGGAAGTGAGCTGCGGCTGACCGACTTCGTGTTGTTGCAGCATTCCCGGCTCGGCGGTGTGTGCGTTCTACATGGACGACGTGGAGAAAGTGTTCAGTGGGAAGTTCAAAGAACAACGCAGCAGCGACGCGTCGTGGACGGCCGTGCCCGAGGGCGCGGTGCCCAGGCCGCGGTTAGAGCTCACGCACTCAACACGCAAAGTGATTCGGGAGTCGCGAATGAGTGAATGAAGCGACTGCGTTGGGAATCATTCGCTCATTGCGGACTTCCGAATCGCTAGGACAGGATTTTCAGGGGTTCCACGAGGTGAAGATACCCGCTCCTTCTCGCAGGCCCGGCACGTGCGCCGGCGACGGCCCGGCCGCTGACTTCAAATCTTCGGTAGACTTCCCGGATGAAACGCTGTCGTTCATCAAATCTTTCCCGCTGATGGACGACGCCGTGCCCGCCGTCAACCGGCGGCCATTTTACACCAGGACCGCCGGCAGGTAGGAAAATGTTTTCTTTTGAAGTCTAGCGCGCCGTCTCGTGCGCCGTCTCCCCGGCAGGTCCAAGCTGACGCAGATTGCGGCCGACGTGTCGGCCGGTCCGCGCAAGGACCGCACGGTGGTGTTCTTGGGCTCCGAGGACGGCCGAGTGGCCAAGGTCCTGGCCTCCACGCTTCCCGAAGACACGGCGGGCTCCAAACTCCTGGAGGACATCCACGTCTACGACCGCGACAAGTGAGACGATTTGTGAAATCGAAATCCACCCTTGGCATGTTTTTGTTGGATTTGAGGCACGTAGATTTTTGGAAACGCAGCTAAAACAATACGAACACATTTAAACAATGTGTTGAGAGACAGCGAGAGCAGCGGATAACCCCAAAAAAGTATCCAACGGTATGAAAAATAGAGTTACAACTGTAATAAATATAGTGGGACCGCGAAGCATGAATACCCCCGCCACCCACGTTTCTTTTCCCGTTGAATAAACGCAAATAGCGTCAGTCCGTTCCAGCCTCTCACGTCTTGCTCATTGCGCCTGGTGTATGCGCCTTGGCCACCCGGGGCCAGTATAACACAAACATGCCAAATCTTTCGGAGGAGAGTTCGGCAGTGCCCCCGATGCACGGAGACGGTCGCAGCTCCTCAGTTAGCTGCTGGGAATCAAGAACATGTGCCTGTCAGTACTGGTCTATTGTCTGTCTACATGTGTTGCTCCGCCATTGGTGTTCATATAGCTGTTGTGGCTATCGACGCTAACAGTTAGCACGTCAATGGTATATTCTGTTGTATGTCAGCAAACAAGCTAATGCCAGGTCGCGGTAGCACTGTATTGGATATCAAAGGTGTCAAAATGTGCTCAGGTGTGACCTCGGCATCCAGGAGGAGGACCGCAGGGTTTTGGCTCTGGAGCTCGACAAGGAACACCACGCCTTGTTTGTGGCATTCAGCAGCTGCCTCGTGCGCGTGCCCCTAAGCCGATGCGGGCGGCACGGCGCGTGCAAGAGGTTAGGTCGTCACGCTACAAGCCGCAAGGGAGCGCGCCCGTTTTCACAACAAAGGCGCTGGGTGGGTGTGCTGTCTCGCAGGGCGTGTCTGGCCTCTCGCGACCCCTACTGCATCTGGCTGCGCACAGGAAGTTGTGCCGACATGGCGCCCGGCTTCAAGTACGTGTCGCTTCCTTTATGGCTTTGTTGGGAATGATTCACTCCTTCCTCTCTCCCTGATCAATGTATCGATATTTTTATTTCGACATAGGGGACCCCCGCGTACTCCGCGTACTCGCGGTTTGACACCTGCGGATTCACCGATTTGCAGATTTGGATTTTGCCCCACAATAAAAATCGCTCAGTTCCGATTTTCTAATGGGAGTCAATAATCTGCGGATTTGGGGTATTTGCACACGGCGGCAGGGTGTGCAAATACCGTACTCCCTCATCACTAGATAGGTGACTATTTTTATATAGTTGAATAAAAGCAGCCAAGTCAATCCTCAGTGATGGGAATATTTGGGAAAAGGGTTCCGTGAGCTCATCCATCGCTAAGCTAAACGTCATCAATACACGACAGGACGGGAACCAGCAGGATGCGGAAACAGGAGGATGTCGCGGATGTTCGCGGTCTTGACTTTGCTGTGGTGCCGTTGACGATTGGCTCCTTCTCTCCTCGGCAGGGCGGGCTTCGAACAAGACATCGAGGGCGACCGCTCCGACGTGACCGCCTGCCACGGTGAGACGCGGCGCGCACGTATACGTATACGTGAGCGTGTACAAAACATAAAGGTCTTTTGTTTTGGCAGCCGACATCTTGGCGACGTCTCGCGACCGGGACGCGCCCGCTGACGTGACCTACAGTAAGCCCCGCCTCCCGCTGCCGTGCGTGTGTTGTGCTATTTACGTCAAAACTGAGGTTCTCGAGTGAGCGAGGATGTTCAACCCCAAATATTTGTGGAGTAAGGTTTTTTTTGAAACGGTTGAACCGGGAAAGCCTCATGAAAAGATGAAAAAAGATTCTTTTTTTTGAAGAGAGTGTCCTGGGGCCTCATGTACGCACAAAAACGTGGCGTGCGTTCCTTTTCGTTGCAAAGTTCAGATGTATCGAGAGTGAAATTAAGGACCGTGGAAATGTGCGGCGCCTCGCGGTTGCGTGCGGCCGTTGCTGCTTTGGCGACACCAAGAGAAACATCATACATCTGGATGTTTTGGAGCGGACGCCGTGTTTCTTTGTACGTGCGGCAGTCGTGGAACACGAGCAACATACGACCAAACACAAACAACGCCAAATTAAGAATTCAACAGCATCGTTAATTCACAAAGGGGAGGCCCGATGTTGGGCAAAAGGGTCCTCAGCTGCAGACCAAGTGCCAGTCGAGGGCTCGCTCACTCGAACTGTGGCCGGCAAAGTCCATCTGGATGGTTTCTTTCGAGACAATAATAGTTAGGCTAGCTCCATTTGAGAAGCTCCGCTACGTTCGGACCGGATCGCCGACTTCATTTTCCCCGGAAAAGTATTCGGACGGCCGTCGTGGGCCGAGCGTTCGGAAATAAAGCCGCGGAAAACATTCTCGCAACTTTGCGCACGCGAGAGTGGAATGATGTCAAAATGGTGGCCGCAGGTGAGCAATTGCATTTGAAATCATAAACAGCAGCAGATCAAGTTTTGACATCTTGGGTTCAGTTCTCCTTTAAAAAGTTGAGAGGTTTTGAAGTGAAATATGGTTTGGGGTAAAAAAAAAACAAAAAACGGAAGCATGTTTGAAAGTACAGAAGGATGTTCAGAAGTCCAAAAGTCAGAAAACGTTGTTCCCCGGCCAAGTCCTCCTTTGACAGCTTTGGGCTGAGCAGGCGAGTTTCCCGGCAATGACGGCGAATCCTCTCGTCATCGGCTCAAAACCGAGCTGCTCCCAAAAATGGGCGGGCGGGTGCGTGCGTTTCAGGCGTCGCGGGCGCCGACGATGATCCGGCGTCTCACGTCCACTACACGCTGCTCATCGCCTGCGCGCTGCTGGCCTTCTCCTTGGGCGCGACGCTGTCGGGCCTCCTGGCGGCGCGCTTCCGCGGCGGCGGCGCCCGCCGGAACGGGAAGTTCGGCAAAGACCCCGAGGCGCCGCTGCCCCGCGCCTCGTCCCCGCCCCCCCCGGTCGGGCTCCCGGACGCCGCGCCCGCGTTGCAGGTGAGCGCAAAGCGAGGAGCTTGTGAGCGGCAGACATAAACAGGAAGTGATGAGCTTTGTCTCCCTCAGGAGGACAAAACGGGCGCATCGCCGCGTCCCAAGACGTACGTGTCCCGCGACGCCGACGACCGAGCGCCCGAGCGCCAGCGAATTCCTGCGGCGGAGCCCCGAGTCGGCCCGAAACAGGTACGCGGTGCTTCCTGCTGCTCGCGTGCCTCCGCCAATCTCTCGGAGCAGCTGCAACGTGAACGTTTACGTGGCGCGTCTGATCAAAACGACAGCGTTGACTTCGCTCTGCGGCTTCTTTACACTCCCGCGCCCCCGTTGCATCACGTGAGCGACGAATTGCCCCGCGCAAAAATGGTTGCTGCGCGGAGATGGTCTCTCGCGATTGGTCCGATTGGTACGTCCACACGCTGTGATGACGTGCTCGGCGTTCCACATAGCACCTCCGCCGCCGCCTTCTCGATGGATTTTGCAGCATAATTAAACGTCCGTTTGTTCTCGCGGTCGCCATTGCTGTTGCTTTGTTCCGGAAAGGAAAGGACCGGAATTGGCCCAAAAAATGCAGCCGGAAGTCCACCCTGTGGCGTCGTCGCCAATAGCGGCCGTCGCTTGGAGGAGAACTGCAGCACATTTTCAAAACTGTACACAGAAGCCTTAACGTTTTGGGGACTGGGACCCTAACTTCAAATTTTAGGCGTCCGCACTGTAAATCAAGTCAATATTCACATTGATTCTCCTTTTCACCGTATTATTGATAGATTCCTTGACAACAACTGCGGAAAGTACGTTTTAAAGCTCCCGTAGTTTGCCAAAGCAGCTTTTTCGAGACCTGGAGATGTCATATTGTCTCTCGCCGATGCCGCAGTAAAAACGAGTGAACTGTTAGTCCAAATGGTCCACGCGACACGTAGGCGACCGATCAGAGCAAAGGCCAAATACAAAACCGGGTCAAACAGAAGCGGACGCCAGAAGGGTCTTTTTCTGGACACTCGTATGGCGAAAACCAAACGGACACTCTGATACGACGTAATCGTATTGGAGTGGCTCTACGGAGGCCCAAATAGCAAAATAGGGCAGCTTTCAGAGCTGTAAGCGCTTTTTCTCTCTCACGGGTTCGACTTCATTTTCTCCGGACGAAAGAGGGCCGATGATTCTTATTTTCACCTTCATCCTGAAATTTGCCCCCGAAGCTCAACACGGCCGAGTTTTTGCGAGTCGAGCGCGGGCCGAGATTACGAGAAACCGCTCAACGCTTGGCCCGCCTTCTTCTTCGTTGGGGTCCGCCCCCTTTCTTCTTGCTCTTACTGTGGGTTGGCTAACGGACTCGTTTTGCATTATCGCCAATAAGTGCGGAGCGCAAGTTAGTCAGCAACTACAAATATCGACAACATTTTAGAAGCGGCAAATGTAATGTTGCCGTGTCACTCGGGGCAGTCTGCCGAGGGCGAGCTCGCAAGCCGCATTTCGAGGACGCTCGCCGCCGACATCTCAATCAAAATGGCTGCCATCGGCTGCGTTGCGATGACATCGCGAGGCTCTCTACGTCGCGTTAGCGCTAAAGACGGCCCGAGTGACGTCTGGGAAAGAAGCACAAAAGCAACTCGGCTGCCTTTGTTAGTTTTCATGGGAAAGAGGCAAAGACTCCCAAAATGTCAAACTTCATTTGGGACACCAAACGCTCAAGAAAAATAGGAATTTACAACGGTTTTTTTCCAACAACTGCCAATGTCACATACTCATGAATGGATTTTCAAAATGACGATATGAAATGAATTTCACGAACTTTTTACTGTAAAGTTTCTCGGCCAAACTTTTGTACAGCTGGCGTCCTCCCGCGTGACGGACGGCGACCCGTCAGCTCCTCCCACGCCGAACTCCGGCCCGGAACGCCGCCGCGTGGACGACCCCGCCCCCTTCCCGGCGGTGACGACGGCCGACTGCGTGACTCCGCCCGTGTTCCCGCCCCCTCGTCGTCACGGCGACAGCCACACGCCTTCGGGGGCCGGGGCCGACGCGTCGGCTGTGTCTGCGCTGGACGAGCTTCTGAAGCACATCCACCAGGTCAGCGCCCAGGGCGTCGGCGGCGGCATCAGGGTCCTAACGTCCACCTCCGGAGGACTTCATCATCATCATCATCATCATCACAGCGGCAAGACGCGAGCCCACAGCTTCAACCACAGCCATCACCGTGGCAATCGGCAGCCAGTCTCCGAGACCCAAGCGCTACCGCTAAATGCTAACACCGCTATCCCGGAGGCGATCGCCCACCCCCGAGGCACTCCCCTCATCAAGATGGGCAGCGGCCCGCCGCGTCGTCATAATTGCCACCAGTGGGGGGCGCCGCCACTGCACCGCTTCCTGGTCAGAATAAACACGAACGCCAACAACGGACCTCCTTCCCCGCCCGCCGCCCGCGGGGGGCGCCAGAGGGTGGCGGCGGCCAGGGCCTGCCTGACGCGCCAGCACAGCTACAGCGAAGGAGTGCGCGCACAGCGCGGTAGCATCTCTCAGGCTAACGCCGTGCGCCGCGCTGTCTCGCTCAAGCCCAAAGTGCCGCCCAAACCTTTGTTCCTGCCCAACATGTCCGCCTCGTCGGGACCGTCCGGGTGCTGAGGCGGCAAAAGGGGCCTCACTGACACACTTCACCTCCAGCCGAGGACGCTATGCTAACGTCGCTCGCACTAACGGCATCACTGTGCGCTGGAGCCCAACGCGTTACCCTCGTCTTCTGGGACGGTCCAGGTGCTGAGGTGGCAGGGCGCCCACAAAAACACATTCTGCCCACCCGCAGCGACAGCAAAGGATGCTATGCTAACGCCCGCGGCGCGGCCTCACGAGCGGACTCGCCCCGCCCCCCTCCAACGTCTGTACCGTACTGGTTATGTGAAACCCCAGCGGGAAGGGCAGAGCTCCTTGTGCAGCTAATGGCACACATTAGCATGCTAAGCTAATGGATTTGAAAACTTAAGTCATCTAAAAAAGTTTTTAAGCGCCAACCACGAAATGTTTGAAAATCAATCAAGATGTCACTTTGTATTCAAGCTTTTACTCTGAAATCCTAAACAGGAAGTTGAAGTGGGCTGAACGTGATTTCTTTGGCTGATGAGCCGCAGCGTCCCCAGTGGCCATGACGGTAACATCAACTCGTAGCGTTTGTATTCTTATGTTTATGAACCGGTGAATATTTATGTTAGTAATAACAATGATGCAATGGTGCGAATGTAAATTTAAAGAAAAAACATTTACACTTCCAATAAGTCTCAGTTTGTATTATTATTATTAAATGTGTTTAGTTCATGCGAGCGCACACTTCAGTTGCAGTACTTTGAGAGGCCACGGGGGGGGCACCATGAACCTGCCAACATGTTTAATGCCGCCGGCGCCGCCCTCTTCATTATGAATATGTACAGTTACTTTTCATGGCAGAAAAATTATGTAAGCAAGCCGGCGAAAGTTAGCTTTAGCACATAGCAAAGATTTTGCGTCGGCGTGACTGACAGGCGACCAATCTGTTTGTTCGTCTGCGCTGCGATCGACGGGCGACCTTTGGTTAGCTAAACATGTTTAGGGGTGGTTACCTGAGCTAATCGTCTTCATTTTTTTTCGTTTTCGTCGTCGTCGTTGCCTTCGTTAGCTTCTCATCTTCTTCATGGTTGGGATTATTTTAAAGGCTCCAAAGGGGGCTGTTCCCCTTCCCGACCCCCGGTGGCAAGTGGCGTTCCCCAACCTTTGTGGACGTTAGGCACATATTTGACATTCGAAAAATGTCAACAACAAAAAAAAACACGGATGGAAAGTACCACTTAGCCTCCGGTAGCTGCATGCTAACACATAATGGGAAACACCATAGGCACGAGCTAACGAATAGCATTAGTGATGCAGCTTTCTAATACTTTAAAGCAGAGCTTGGCAACTAGCGGCCCGCGGGCCATAATTGGCCAATTATATCTGGCCCGCCAGATGACTTGACTAAACAAAAAATATAACGGATTAAAAAACTGAGCCGGTCTGCACTTCGCTTCCTTGTTCCAGTATTGAAGCACCTGATTGGCCACGTAACCCACGTGATGTGACGGCGTGACAAAAAAATACACCGATTGGCCGACCGATCTTGAGCTAATGACGCACGTTATCCAAACATAAAACGTCATCGTCGAGATGCCACGCGAAGATAGGCAGACTTGCTAGTGGACAGCCAAATCATAAAGAACGTCACTTCAATTACAAAAAAAAACATTGTTTAGGCTCAGGTAAGTGTTTATTATTTAGCCGTTAAGTCTGAGAAGAGAATGTGTGTAAGTGGTTAAAGACTGCCGTCTCGTTACGGCCAGCACGACGCCGTGAGGCATCGACGGCATAGACAAATCAACAAAGATACATTTGAAATGTTAAAACCATCGAAATTCTCAGGTATCAGTGGGGAGGACAAACCTGGGGACACGTGACTACGGTTTGTTTTCTTAGTGAACTTTGCAATGTCTCCCCCTGCTGGTCACCACCTGCAAAAAAACAGCACACCCGCGCTGTCGATCGACAGCTCATTTTATTGACGATCGATCGATCGATCCCGCTCACCGCCAAGGACGTCTTCGCCGGCGTCTGTGTACACGCAGAGGCCGGTGTTTGCGTCTCGCCGCGTCGCCGCGTCCCCGCGACGCTCATGTCGTCTCTTCCTGTGGACGAAAATGCCGGCGCCCGCCGACGCCGCCAGGGCGGCGACGAACACAACGGCGGCCAGGATGACGACGGTGTGATCCGCTGGCTTGACTGAAACGGGATGTTCACTCAGTCATCCCCCACGCAATCGGACTTTGAATCGACTGCTATTTTGATCATCGGTTCATCATTTCGAGACCTTTTTTAATGTCGAATTCTCCTAATTACGACAGACTAATCAATTCCGAAAATAATGGTGAGGTGCAGCTCAAACTCGATTTAGGAGGCATCGGTTCAGTGACCGAGCTTTTAATGAAATGTGCTCGTGTATCGAATTATTGAAACGTTCCAGGCCCCCCAAAAACACCCCAGCCCATACTGTAACATATCAGAAGAACCATTATTTCAATCAGCGACTAATCTGTCATTACGTTGCTCGATGAATAGGATGTTAAAAACACATTTGATCTTCCATCCCTTTATTGAAAAGCAGGAAATTCTTTCCAATTGACAGCGCAGAAAACGCACAAACAGAGATTGATGATGGATTCACTTTCTGGTTCGGTGCGGCACATCGGTCAGAAAATCGGCAAAAGTCGGTGATTGCTTTCCAAAGTCAAAGCAGATGTTTGCAAATGTCTGACTTTGATAACGGCTCTAGAAACACGGAGGACGGCAGGAATCGGAGATTTCCTGCTCAGAGGCTGAAATTTGGACAATCGCAAGTGAAACGATTCATCAACTATCAAATCAATGGTCCATTATTTTGACTTACTAAACCATAACAACAAAATATAAAAATAAACATTTTATAAAGTGCAATTAAGCCGAACGTCACATACTCGCACACTCTAGAGCATGTGCGTGCCTTTAAGGGGTGTGGCCTAGTGAGCGACATCAGGACCTCCGAACGCAGATCCGGTTGGCCATTTACCACGCCATTAGTTCACTGTTATCCTTTCGTACGTGCGCGAAGGGCGACCGCGGCTCGGGTCTCCTCGCCCGCACGCCAGAGCGGCGACCGCCCCCACCGCGCCGCCCGTCCCGCGCGCGCCCACTTACCGTAGTTCGTTTTGATCTCGGCGGCGTCCAGCGCGGTGACGATCGTCTCGGCAAGTCCATCGAGCCGGAAGACGCAGGCGTAGCGGCGCCAGTCGGCGGGCGGCACGCCGGCCACGCGCAGGCGGACGGCGAGCTGGAAGGTCCCGTCGTGGTTGCGGAGCAGCTGACCGTGCTCCACGCGGTCGTCGTGGAGCTGCTCGTCGTCGTGCGTCCAGAACACGTCCGCCTTGCCGGGGTGGAAACCCGTGGCATGGCACGTGACGGGCGCCGACGGCTCCGTCTGCAGCAGAGATACCAGGGGGCGTTCTGGCGGGGCGAGACGCAAGCCGTCCGGTCATTTCCGTTTGCGACGACAGAAGACGACGAGGCGCAAATGGGAAGACGTTCCGCCGCCGCCGCCGCGTACACGTGACGTCTTAGCTTCAACGAGAAACGTTTTCATGCTGCCGTGTGAATCATTTCAGTTTGGGATCAATTTCTTGATTTCTTCCTTCTGCATCTCCAACACATTTGCAAAAACCCGTGTTGTCACGATGGGACCTTCTTTCTGGACTTCGGAGAGAAACAATTCATCGATTTTCCAACGAGGCCATAAACGTTACACAATGTGGAAAAGCGGACAGGCTCGGAATACTTCCTGGGAGCGCCCGACATTAGACGCACACCTTTTCTTAGTTCTTAATGATATCATTTGCAAAAAAAAAAAATAATGAAAAAACAACTTCGGCCCGCTCAATTCTGTGCTTGGGCCTGCCAAGCATTTACATCTTAAAGAGTCCTGTTCATCCACTGAATATAAAAAATGGAAATAAAGAAACATCAACATTTAAAACCCTGTTTCTATAAAAAAAAAAAACAAGAATGAATATTATCCAAATACGTTTGTTGTTTCCATATTGTACACTGCTGCGAATACTTGAGATGGTGGCTTTTTATTGGGAATATTTTGATATTGTTTTTGAACATTTTAAGCCGCAAGCTGCGGCAAACGTGCACGGCAAAGCGCGGGCGGGCAGCGCTCCACTTTGGATCGACTTTCGGCGCGGAGCGACTCACGTATCCGGCGCAGGAAGTCCTTCCCGTATTGCAGCGTCTCGCGGAGGCGGGGCGGACATTCCCGGAGCAGCCGGTGCTCCATGAACTCCAGCCAGCCCTCGTTTAGGTTCCACTTGCGGCCGGTGGGCTCCAGCTGAGGTTTGAGCGCCATCCACATGCGGCGCTCCACGTCCAGAACCAGCGTGGTGTCGCCGTCGTAGCTGTGGCGGTTGAAGCCCGACTCGTCGCCGCTCTCGTCGTCGTACTCGCAGCCGTGCAGCACCTGGAACACGTGGACGCCTGACAGCGCGCGCTGCCGTTAGCTTAATTCGTTAGCAAAGAGGCGGCGGGGCTACGAGGCGTACCGTCCGATTGGTTGAATCTATTCAGGAGTATTGCCATGTTGATGTTGCCAAAGTGTTCCTGTCCTTGCCAGAACGCCGTCTGCTCCTTCCAGTAGTCGGGATGACGGCGGACGACGGCGTCCATCCAGGCCTGCTTGGCCACCGCCGTCCCGGTGCGGCTGTCGTAATATTCCGTCGTCACGCCGTCCACCAGCACCGCCGCCGTCACGGGCGGGAGGCGCGGGATGCCGCTGCTCACCGTGTACACGTGCCACAGAGAGTGCAGAGCTGCGCGCGCAAAACGCCAAGGTTAGCATTTGCCTAGCGTCCCGTGCACGAGGAGAGGTCACCTTCGGACTTCCTCGGTACCGACTTGCTGTTATTTTGAGCAGGTCTCGTTCCACTCTCAGATTGACAAACATGCCCGTGTGACTTCTTCAACAGCGAAGCGGCGATTCCATTGCGACATGCTGCCAATTGGGTTTTTTTGTCTCGAGTTTGTCGTCGCATTTCTGTCGGGCCAACGATACATGACTCGTGCGCTCGCTGTCGTCGTCTCGCCGCGCTGCGCTATTTGCATATCTGTTGTTGACCGATACATGCCAGAGTAGCATCTGCACCATTTGCACAATGGACATTGTCCCAGATCATCGCGCTATTCGTCACTATAAACCGCATACACCCCTTGAAGTCTCGGACTATTGCTATACGAGTCGTTCGAACTGCTGGAGGACTCTGCATCTTTTTGCACAACTGTCAAAAAATAACAAATGTAAACGTGGAATACGTGTGTGTGTGTGTGTGTGTGTGTGCAATGGCCGGCTGGATGTTGGGTTGTGTGCCAGGTCTTTCTGCAATTGAAAAGGTTTCGTGGATATCTTTGGCTTCAAGTAGCCCGAGTTACAAAATGCGAACACACCTTTTGCTGTCTCTTCTCCTTTCGCTTGTTTAGTTTGGGACTCGACTAACGAACCCCAGAAGGTTCGCTTTTCTCTTGTGAGTTGCAAAAGCTAGCGGGGATCCAACAAAACTAAACTTACCGGCAGAAGCGACGTGAGAGCAAACAAGCAGAATTTGAAAAGAAGCCACTTTGTTCATGTTGCGAGCTCGCCACACGCGTCGACGTTACGCCGAATAAACTTCACCTGCCGAAGAAACTAAACGACGCCACACTCGCCATGAAAGTGCTGCGCTAAACAACCGCTGACGTCATCGCAAGGCGACCGTGACAGGTTGGCGGCTTTTGTAAAATCTTTATTGACAAACTGTCATTCATCTATCTATCTATCTATCTATCTATCTATGTATCTATCGAGAGAGAGAGAGACACAGAGAGAGATAAATCAATACATGTGAATACTAGATTCGCCACCGCCCTGTAGCATCCAGGCCAACTAACGTGCCTACGGGGCGGCCATGTTGAGGAGGGCAACGTCCCCATCGAAGCTCAATGAAGGTAAAGCGTAACTTGCTCATTTCTCTTTTTTTGTTTGTTTGTTTGTTATTGTTTTGTCCTGCGCGGCTGTTAGGTCAAGCAGAATGGAAAATCGGTATCCCTTTCATGCCGGAACAGTTTTACTGTGTCACAGTGGAGTTTTGAAGATTCCGCTGTGGTATTAGAATTGAGCTTTATTGAGAATCAGACTTGATCAGTCGAACAGAACAAAGTTTCTAGAAGGGAGAGAGAAACAAAGACGAAAGACAAAGCACTCATCGTAAACAGGATGAGAGAAGTCAATCATTACATTATCTACAACAATGACACATTAAATATGAGTGCGGCGAGGGAAGGACAGGACAAGAAGCATGCGGGACAAAGGTCGTGAACCCGACTGTACAACTGAAATGCGGTGGCATTAATTACGTAAATTATAAAAGTCTACAGGACGAGAGTATAAGTGAGGGGATACACAAGCGATTTGCATATTCCTGAGTTGCGTGACCCCACACGCGGTGAAAGAGTCCCAGGGGCGTGTGTCTGCGGATACATGCAAGTGAATGGACATCGTTTTACATGCACAAAGACTGACTGACAGAAGGGTCCTGCGATTGCTGCGGCTGAGGACCCCAGCCGATCAATCGCCGAGGCCACCCGGCGACCCGCCGCTCCCCCAGAGATAGGCGTATGTGGTGCATTACAACATGGGGAGTGTGTGTGATGCATTTCAAATCCAGGGCGCACGGGACCGGGAAACAGCACAGACGTGCTGGAACCCGATCCGACGCCGGCAGCCTCCCGATCCCACACCGGTCCCCCGGGAACCCTTGGAAACGTGTATGTGCCCAGATGCGTTTCGGGAGACAAATATATACCGTGAATGGCGCGAGCGTTGCTCGTGTTGCCCAGTGGATTTTCAGGACTTTGTCCTTTTTTTGGGTCAACGCCCACGCATGTGCTATGAGTACGCAATATTTGTCCCTCATTCCCGGGGTCCTAATTGGACGGCGTTTTCCGCCACCGTGTGCAGCCCGACGTGCGGGCATCCCTTTGCGCTTCCGGTTTTCTTCGCGCCGCCATCTTGAACCGGGATTGACCGGGAACCCGGTCAATGCGACTCCTCCGACGGCACTATACACACGCACAGCCGATCCCAAGACGTTTGCGACGACTTTGTAGTGCGACTGCAGGCAGGAGTTGGACTCGGCAAGTCGGCACGTTGACGCGAGCCAAAGATGGCGGAGCGTTGCGCGGCTTGCGAGTTGCGCAAGTAAGAGCAGAACACGACGAGCGAGTTCGAACTCGTTCGCGTGCGTGTGCTTTGTTTTCCGCCCATCAAAATGGAATCTGCGAACGAGTCACTGCGCGGCGGCTCCTCCCCCCGCGCCTCGCAGTGCGCATGCGCCGACTCACCTGCTCGGGTGTGTCCGCGCGGAGGAGCGGCTCGCCAGCCCGCATTTTGCTCTCAGCTCCAGCGATGGCGACGGCGACGGCGGCGATCGTCGCGCTTCTGCTCGGCTTGTCGGGTAAGCGTACGAGCGTCCGCTTCCGGCGACGCGCGCCGACTGACCCTTCCCGTTCCACGCACGCAGGGTGGCGGGCCGCGGCGCGGGACATCCTGCCGCCGGGCCCCGTGGACGCCGCGGTGGGCAAGAACGTGACCCTGGCCACCCTCTTGCAGAATCCCGAGTACTCCTTCATCATCTGGAACTTCAACGACGGCCGCGAGCAGACTCACGTGGCCACCGTGGGCTCCGCCGGACTCAAGGTGAACGCGCCCTACGAGGGGCGCGCGTCCGTGGACGCCACCAGCGGCGCGCTGCGGCTGAGCGCGCTCACGACGGACGACAGCGGAGACTTCAGCGTCAGCGTCGTGAGCGCGGACGGCGGGACCGAGACCGCCGAGATACGGCTGCGCGTGCTGGGTGAGTGGGTCGCGCGCGCGGGGCCGTCGTCGAGCGACAACGGAAAATGTCAAACTCCCTGTTAAAGAGTGGCCAACATTGCATCCAAAAAGCTCGAAATAGGAACCGAACCCACGATTGAAATGTGTCCTGGAAAAGAATCGTGTACAGAAAGCGCAAACGTTTTGGGCCCCCTCACAGAGTGAACGAGAAACGTCCGACGCCTTCCTCGCCAATTCAGTGAGAACGACCGGAGATGTGTGAGCGTAGTTTTCATCGGAGGCAAACTGCACTGGAAAGAAACCCCAAAAAGCTGAAAGGTCTTTTTCCACGTTCCAAGTTAGGGTGCAATTCCATCGGATTGCTCCTTGACGACGGGGACTATTTCCCCGGGCGGAGGGATCGCTGCGGTTTGCGGTCCGCTCACGTTCGGGGAACAAGTCCCAACATTCGCCCAACCTTTGCCCTCCGTTCACGCTTCCGAATGCCGTCGTTTCCCGCTCCGGCCTCACTTTTGGCCCTGCCGCGCCCCCGTCACGCTTTAGGCCAGGGACTACTTTCCTTGGCGGAAGGATCGCTGAAGTGTGAGGTGGCTCTCGTTTGCCTGCGCGTACTTTTTTTTTGCGTTTGTATTTTTGAACGAAAGGTGGCCAAAAGTACGTAAACGAGACGTGGCAATTCGGAGACAAATGGCCACGTGAGCGCCGAGAGGCTGACGGAAAGCGAGCGGGGCAAAGTGCCAGCAAATTGAATGAAGGCGGTCAAATCGCCCGAGATAGGGAGGACAAATGTTTGTTTCCGAAATTTGGGGGCGGGCAACGAGCGAAATGCACGAGAACGAAACGCAGTCCGGCGAATGGACGACGACGGCTGCGCACGATTGGAAAGTGCTAAAGTGACATCGTTAAAAAAGAAAAGCCTTTCTTGTCCTGGCAAATTACATCGGTTTTTTGGGGGGGGGGAAGTTGAAATGGTTCGAATCCGGAGGTGGAAAAGTCAGAAATGAAAAATGTGCCATTCTTGGCATGATGCCGGGTGGAATACTTCCGAGGGTTCGATGGCAGAAAAGCGGGAAGATCGAAACGTCGGAATAGCAATTTCGGGAGGGACGGAGGGAAGCAAAACGGCGACGGCACCGCGGGTGGCCGGGCCGCCGCTGACGACACGCGTCGCTCCTCAGAGCCGGTGTCGGGCGTGCTGGTGAGCGCTGACGCGGCCGAGGCGGTGGAGCACAACAGCACGCTGGTCCTGACCTGCGCCGCCAACGGCTCCTTCCTCCGGTTCACCTGGCTCAACGAGACCCGGCCCATCGTCGCCTCCGACAGCGAGCGGCTGTCCGTCGAGGAGGTCGGAGGTCGCCGCCCGCCCACCCCCGTCCGCACGTGCGACCTCTGAACCCCGCCCGTCTTTTCCCAACAGAGCGAGGCGAGCAGTCGACTGACCATCGCGCGCGTCCTGCGCACCGACCTGGCGCGACCGATTTTCTGCAGCGCCGCCAACCAGCTGGAGACGGAGAAGAGCGCCCCCTTCACCCTGCCCGTCCACTGTGAGTGCCGCCGCCCGATGGTAGATTCCCGCCTCGCGTGTACATTTGGCGGTCGCGCGAGGGTCGACGTTGCGCCGTTCTAGCCACGCCCCCAATCAGCCGGGCTTCGTTGTACCTCGTCGACTGGCCGACGCGCCTCACCCGACCTCCGTTGCGTCCAGACGGTCCGGACGAGGTCACCGTCACGGCCTCCGACCCGTCCCGGTTCGTCCGGGCCGACTCCGACTTCAACCTGACGTGCGCGACGCGCTCCAGCCCGGCGGCCACCTTCACGTGGTACCAGAACCAGACCCTGATGGACTCCGTCGGGCCCGTGCTGCCGCTGGAGGCCGTGCGGCGGCGCCCCCTGTGGCGAGAGACGAGCCGGTACACGTGCAGAGCCACCAACGCCGAGACCGAGCGAGTCGTCGCCTCGCCCGCCGTCTCCTTCGCGGTCGTGGGTGAGTCGCCGCGCCACGCACGCACGACTCCCAAACACACATTGGAAATACGCAAGAGACGCCCACTGGGTAGGTGTGCCGCGGCCCCTCCCCCCGTCCTACATTTCTTTACTGCTTCTGGAAACCTGCTCAGCCAGTGTCGCCGTATGTGCGGCTGTGTGTTTTGCGGGTGTGTGCGCTGTACACTTGAATTCTGCCCTGAAGAGTTTGACTGCTTTCTTTGTCCGCCGCTCGTGTGCCTTCATGCTCACACACAAAAGTAGCGTTTCACTATTTCACGACCGCACGACTCGACCACTGTGATACTACTTCACTACGACAATACGAGGAAAGGAGTGCGTGAAATTTTGAAATTAGGGACACAACTAATAATTCTTTTAATCATGGATTGATCTGTCGATAATACTATTTTTTTCCCGGTCACCGAATGGATAAAAAAAACATTTCTCGATTTCCATCCCTCGATTGCAAAACAGGACTCGATTTGAAATTGACAGTGCAGAAAATGGCCAAAGAAAAATCGATTCTGATTCACTTGGGCAAAAATGTTGATCGATTCTGATTCACTTGGGCAAAAATGTTGCCGGTTGCTTTTCAAAGTCACAGCAGACGTTTTTTTTAATTTTTTTTGAAGAAACAAAAGCGAATCGGTCTGCAGGATTCAGAGAATAATTGAGAGGCCGAAATGCCAAAGATCGGGACGGAAAAATGGTGACCCAAAACAATCGTATCTTGATTCATTTGAACTATGAGCTGTCGATAAATTGTTTGTTGCACTTCTAATTGAAATAGTGTACGAGTCTTCCGATTGGCTGTTTGAATTCCAGTCGTACCACAGCGATGTGCTCTTAGTAAGAACATGAAAGTAGCATTGCCGTCATGTGTCGCTAATGAAATATTGCTCATTGAAACGAAAGCAGTAGCACGAGTGCTGAAGCGTAGCGGTCGGCCCCTCCCCCTCGTGTCTCCAGAAGCGCTGTCGGGCGTGGAATTGAGCGGCCCGGCCGTCGGCGCCGTCCTCCTGGCCGGCGAGGACTCGGCCAACCTCAGCTGCGCGGCGGCGGCGGGCGTCGTCGACGAAAGGACGTGGCTGAAGGACGGCCGGCCCCCGGCGATCGACGGCGGGCGCGTGACCGCGGCGCCCGACGGCTCCTGGATCAGCTTGGCGCCGCTGCGCGAGGACGACAACGGGCGCTACGAGTGCCGCCTCGCCAACGCCGTCAGCGAGCAGAAAGCGGCGTACGAGCTGGTCGTCAACTGTGAGTGCGCCCGCCGCGCCGCCCTCGTGATCCCGTCGAAGCAACTTCCGCCTTGGCCTCCAAATGCCCCAGCGAGCGCAAACTTGTCAAATTCGTCTTTGGAACGCAAAAACAAGGTTGCAGTATAAAATTGGAGCGAAAATCTCGTCAGAAATGAAAGAAAGTCGTTACGTTACGATCGGGTTGACGGAAACAAAGATTTGTTGATCTTTTGTTGACGTCGAAAACATTTTTTCTTTTCAAGTTGCGAGAGTCAAATTGGATTTTTTTCCACGAGAACTAATCTTAATCTTTTCCAAATCAAAGAAGGATTGGAATTTTGGGATGTCCCATTTTAAATATCAGCTACAAAAATGACTTTTATTTCTTGAAAAATAGGAATTTATTCTCCTTTTTTTTCATTACAAATGGGAAATTGTTATCCTAATATTGCAACTTTTTTTTTTCCTTGACAAAGTACGAGTGTCGTTTGAACTTTCCGACTTTCTTCCTCCAAATCGGCTCCGAGGGCGTTCGGGGCGCAAGGTGGTTGCGTTGAATCGGGATTCCGAGGCGTCCTCGGAAAAGGTCCGCGCGGACCCCAAAGGTTTTGCGATCTTTTGCGGTCTGTCATTCGGCCGCCGGGACTTCCTGTGCGCAGACGGTCCCGAGGCGGCCGCGGTGAGCGGCGAGAGCGCGGTGGAGCTGCGCGACGCCGTCACCCTCCGCTGCACGGCCGCGTCCGTCCCGCCCGCCAACTTCACTTGGAAGTTCAACGGGACGCTGACCGGCGTCAAGACGCCCACGTACGCCATCGCCGAGGCCGTGTACAAGAACACGGGCGCGTACACGTGCCAGGCGCACAACGCCGTCACCGGCAAGAACGTCTCGTCCACGCACAACCTGTCCGTCAAAGGTGAGACGCCGCCGCCGGTCCGTCGGCGCTCGCTTCCTGTCCCTGCCGAAGGCACCGCCGGGTGTGCCCGCCCGCTGCCGCAGGTCTTTTGCGCCCGCTTCCTGTGCTTGCCAAAAGACCCGCGGTGGCGGGCTCGAGCCTGAAACCGCCCGGGAGCTGCGGGTCCTTTAGCGCTCACTTCCTGTCTTCGCTCAAAGACCTGCACTGATGGGCGCATCCCGGGAAGGCATGCGTCATTCGGTGCCCACCGCCACCGGTCCTTTTCCGCCCGCCGCGGGTCGTTTTGTGTCCCTGTCCTTTTGCGCTTCCTTCCCGTGTTTGCCGAAGGGGCGGCGCGGCGGGCGGGCGCTCGAGGCACCCGCCGCGCGGCCGCCGCCAAAGCTTTTGCACCCGCTTCTTGCCCCTGCTCTCCGTGCACGTGCCCCCACCCGCGGGTCCTTTGCCGCTCACTTGCCGTTGTTGCTCAGAGGAGGGCGCGCTGGATGAAGGCCTGTCGGACGGCGCCATCGCGGGAATCATCATCGGCATCCTGGCCGCCTTGGGCGTGGCCATCGGCGTCGTCATGTACTGCAGACAGAAAGTTCCGTAAGTACACACAAACGCACGCAACACGTGCATGCACACACAAGCCGCTCACACATGCGCACCAGCGCAACAGGTAAACGCAATGGTCTCATTTCTTTGGTGCTGCTTGTGCCAAACTGGAACCTCCCCCAAGGCAATCTCCAAAAGCTGCCCGACCGCCTCGCCGCGTTCCTGACAGGAAGTGTGTGTCCACGCCTTGTCGGTGCCACGCGCGCGCACACGCACGCACACACACATTTGACCATAGCTTTTTATTTATCACTCATCTTTATTGTGTGTGTGTGTGTGTGTTTAGGGTGGAGTCACCGTACTAGTGAACTTCGTGCACACAGCCGGTAAGTCTTTACCGGCACACACACACGTACGTTTTGTGTGTGCCCACGCATGCGTGTGTTTGATGAGCAAAGTCAGTTTGATTGCCATGGTTACCATTCAAATAGATGCATATCAGCCCGTTCGGGGCAAGTTAATGCGTGTGTCACATGACAACCGCGAGCCGCTTTGAATTGTGGGAAATGTTTGCTCCTTCGTTCAGACGGACATGAGTGGTGCTTTGCCACCTGTCGGCAATCGGAAAGCTCAATTTAGTGGCGTGTGTTTTTGTAGGAGGTTCCAGTCCGACCATCGAACTTGTGGCGTCTCCACGCGGGGGGGCTGCATTTCGGATCTGCCGCGCTGGCCACGACGCGGACTTCTGTTTGTCGGGTCCGTTGCGGCGATCTCCTTCGCTGTCCATTGTCTTTTGTTCGTCGCCTTCAACATGACCGCCTCCGCCACCTGACCGCCTTGTTTCCGCCCCGCCCACCCGCCGCTTCCCACTGCCACGAGCTCTTCGCTGAGCCGCATACCAACAGCTTTGCTGACTGCTGGAAACCTGACACACACACACACACACACACACACACACACACACTGTGTCGTGGGTGGAGTTTGAAGTTTGTCGACATTCCGTCTGTTGACTTAGTTATTTTTTTTCTTTTTTTGCCTCCACATCCGACTTGAATTGCGACATCTGACTAACAAAAAGTTCAAAATGTGTTTCGAATTCGTGCAACATGCTGAGATCCTTCCATGTAATTCCGCTGTTCCCCTTGAGGGGCAGCACTCAGTCCAACTAAGCAAAGTGCGTACAGTGACACGTGCGGGCGCCATTTTGTCACCCGACCTGACACGACCGTCGTCACAATGGAACTCAATCCGCTAAACGCGCAATCTACTTCCGCATTCGACAAAACGGGTCGAGATCGGATCAAAGCGACCGTAGGAACTTGAAACGTCCACCGTCTTTTTTCAACGTGAGCGGTCACCGCGATTGGTTTAGGTTTGATTCGTTTAGCTTTTGTACATATCGACGTTTGAAATGACTTCAGGTTAGTGTGTGCGTCTTTTTGTGTGGGCACTGAAGTATTTATTGTGTGAAAAGTGGAGTTATTAGTCACCGCGGGTCACACGCTAGCTCGTTAGTACGTTGTCATTTTGTCATGTGACCTGTCAATCAACATCCGTGCCGCCTCTCGTGTAGCGTCATGCTAAGTGTGGCTAGCTTCCATCAGTTTATTTCTTTTTTTTTTATGGCTTTGAACACGCAAAATGTCTGCGTTTTTAGTTCTGTCTACTTGTGGGTAAAAGAGAATAAAGAAGTTGTTCCCCACTTTGACACTGACCCACCAATCAGAGTGCGTGTGTGTGTTTGAAGCAGCCAATGGCAGCGTGCAGCAACACCTGCATGCATTCCTCAGCGAGCGTGTGAGAATGTGTGAGTGTTCATGTGTTGTGTGTGTCTCTCCTTTGCTTTTGTATGCAAGTGTGTGCGTGTGTGTCTCGGAGTCAAGTGGGAATGTTGAAATGTTTGTCCCAACATGCCTCACGATTAAGTCCGGAATGTGCGAGCCTTCATGTTTGCGTGTGAGTCGCCATGATGACGAAAGGTGTGACATGATGCGCAAGTTTTTATGATTTGTGCTAATTGCTGCCTGATTAGCACGTGTGAGCTCAGTGGCCTACAAAGGTCACGTAATGCGCGCGTGTGTGTGTGTGTGTGTGTGTTATCGGTGTGCCCTCTAATCGCACGCGCGCGCGCACGCACACATTCCCGCATGGCGTGTCGCGACTTGCCCTTTTTGGTTTAGCTTCCGTGCCACAATTTTCCCACAGCCTCCTCTTGGGGGGCACGAGCAAGGCAACTTGTTGCAGGTTGCCATGTTCTTTATCAGCAGCAGGGAGCGCAATGGCGGTTGCGCAGAAGAGGAAACAGGACACCGCAATTCCACTTTGTTCCTCAGGAGGCACCAACGACTTTTTTTTTTTTTTTTACTCCAAGTTTGCTCGCAGTGACATCTAGTGGACGACCACGACTACGGATGTGAGGGCGAACAACTTCCAGGGTGTGACCAAATGTCTATACAAATTGGTGGCCACTAGAGGGCGCACGAGCGGCTGTCTAATCGACCCTCTTCAGCACCATCGTAACAGTGAAATGTTGGAGACCGACCCGCATTCGGTGCAACTCTGCAATAAAGACAGACCATATGTATAAACAAAAACTTTTGTCATAGTTTTAGCCCACACACATGCTTGAAATCTTTAAACCTCTTAAAACACACCTAAAATCGTTTCAACTTGTGAAGAAAGACTTTTGACCGTGCGCCTATTCTCACTTTTGTTGCTTCCGCTTGAAGTTTACTGTAAAACTGAACATTTTAGAAAGTTGTTGTCATTCAACTCAATGACTTTTGAACTAACTGTCATTTTCCAAGATTGTAAATGATCTCAAATGTAAGCTTGATATGTCTGTGTAGATTGTAGAATTTCAAACTGAGAAGCCTTTTGGATTAAACCTGAAATGTCTTCAATAAACAAGAAGAGTCCAACTGCCTTGATAATGAGAATGATCTTTTCAAGATACTCAAAGACTCTTCCATACGTACACGCCTTCATACGGAATGCTAACGCTTCCTGATACTAGTTTCGTCTCGGTTTAGTAACTGGATGTGGTTCGGTAGATGCTTCTACCGAACAGTGCAAGTTAACAACATCCATCCATCCGTCCATTTTCTGAGCCGCTTCTCCTCACGTGGGTCGCGGGCGTGCCGGAGCCTATCCCGGCTGTCATCGGGCGGGAGGCGGGGCACACCCCGAACCGGTCGCCGGCCAATCGCAGGGCACATAGAAACAAACAACCATTCGCACTCACGTTCACACCTGCGGGCAATTTAGAGTCCTCAATCAACCTAGCACGCATGTTTTGGGGATGTGGAAGAGGAAAGCGGAGTACCCGGAGAAAAGCCACGCAGGCACGGGGGAGAACATGCAAACTCCACACAGGCGGGGCCGGGATTTGAATCCCGGTCCCCAGAACTGTGAGGCAGAGGTGCTAACCAGTCGGTTACCGTGCCGGCCCCAATATAAGTAGAGTAAGAAAAAGAATATCGAATTCAAAATAAATAGAATGTTTCTTATCCTATACCTCACTGGCAGAACTTTTATGGTAAGCTTAAATGCATACTCCTCAAATAACGTGGTGTGACCCAGGGATCAATTTTAGGCCCTGTACTGTTTAACTGGTACACGCTCCCCTTGGTGGTGTCATCAGACATCTCCGTGTCTCTTGGTGACACCAGTCCAACGGTTGCTCTTTTTAATTGTCTTTTAGACATCAAATCCTGGACGCCAGAGAACCTTCTCCTGCTTAACATGAACAAAACTAAAGTTTGAGTCATCGGTCCTGAGGCCCAGAGAAAGACATTTGAACTAAATGACCAGTTAGATTCTTCCTCCCAGGTCAAAAACTTGAGCGTCAATTTATACTCTGAGCTGTTTTATTCCACACATTAAAAATATAACAAAAAAGTTATTCTTATTCTTTTTTTTTTAAATCACCAACAGAACATAGCCAGAGTCTGCCCTATTCTCTCTTGGACCAACACAGAGACGCTAACACATGTTTTTTTTTTTTTTTTATCACCAGTCTGCTTTCTAGTCTTCCCAAAACGTGTATTTCAGGTTTGCAATTAGTACGGAATTCAGCAGCACGTGTCCTGACGAAGACCACAAGGTGGGAACACATTGCACCGATTTTAAATTGAAATCAGAATCAGAATCATCTTTATTGGCCAAGTATGTCCAAAAACACGCAAGGAATTTGTCTCCGGTAGTTGGAGCCGCTCGAGTGCGACAACAGACGGTCAATGGACGGAAAGACAAAAACAGTCACTGAGCAATCAAAGGTTTCCAGTTATCTGGCAATGGCGGTACATTTCTTTTTTTTTTTTGGACAATTGTGCAAAAAGATGTAAAGTCCTCTTGCACTTCGAGCCGTTGGAATGACTCATATCGCAATAGTCCGGCGCAATGAGCGTCGCGCAAAGGGCGCCGGGACTCCAAGCGCTGGATGCGGTTGAAAGTGACGAGTAGCGCGATCAATGTCGCTTGTGCAAATCACTGCATTGGCTAAGTATCAATTTGGAGGTGTCTTAATGGTCTGAGACCTCGTTATGTTTCAGTTGCTTTTATCCTGTGAACCCCCGCGGGCCCTTTCAGTCATTCCTAAAGTCAGGACACGCCCACGATGAGGTCGCCTTCCAGTTTTACAGGCCCCGGCCGTGGTATCGCCTCAGGCTTTTTAATCAGAATCAGAATCCTCTTTATTTCCAAAGTACGTCACAAACACACAAGGAATTTGCCTCCGGTAGTCGGAGCCGCTCGAGTACGACAACAGACGGTCGATTGACGGAGAACGCTTTGGAGACGGAAAAACATTGACAAAAACAAAAAACAGTCACTGAGCAATCGAAGGTTTTCATTTAGCTTTACACAATTCGCTTTTGATTTCTTTTAACTTTCATGTTATGTTGATTGTTTTATCTTTCTGCTGTTTTATAGCGTACAGTCGTATTTGTTTTAAATGGTTTTGGTTTTCATTGATGTTAGTGCATTTACATTTGTTCAGTATTCTTTTATCTGTAAGCTGTGTGGATGAGTGGCAGGAGGGCGCGGTTTGACCTATGAAAAGTGCATGTATGAAAGCACTTTCTAAATAAAGTTTGATTTGATTTATTTGGTTTTGACCTCCTCTGCCTCTTCTTGCTCTTAATGACGCCGCGTCTCTTGGAGCAGAGCTCAGTGCTGCCCAGCACCTTGTGGTACAATGTGGTATTACACTTATGGTGCGCAAGTCGAAATCGGGAAACCCGTGAACAAAAAAAAATGTCGCTTAAAAGAAACCACCATACAGCAGGGGCTCACGCGAAGGGCAAAATTAGCTGCAGTCTCATGGCTTGTTGAACTCAAACAAATGGTCATGGATATGAAGGTTTGTTAGTACCAACTGATAGCGCCCTCAACCGATATTTTCGTAGACTGGCAATTGGAAAGAGACTACATGGACGCTCTAAACATGCATCCATGTTCTGGAGCACTAAGGTTTATCCCAGCTGTCGTTGGGAAAGAGGAACTGGTCACCCATGGCGGGGCACGCTCCGGAAGGCGCTCAGTACCACCCGGTGGAAGACCCACCGGGGATGGGCACCAGTAGCACGCTGTGAAAGACCCACTCAGGAAGGCCTTTTGGAAGCTTCTCGAGAAGACCCTCGAGATGGCCTTCTGAAAAAGGCTTTTAGAATAAAATAATCAGTGGCCAATGATATAAAACAGTTGAACTAGTTCATAAAGGCACCTGTGAGAGCAATGGGGTCCAATACACCGGAAAGTGGTTCCTGTGACAGTTCGTAGACAATGTGCAGCTTCTGTGGTATTTGAGACCCGTGCAAATTAGCGTGGCTACCTCTGCAGAAATGTTTCAATCTCGACTTAAGACCTTCTTGTCCACTCTCGCATTTAGTTAAAGCACAGGTCATTTGCAAATTGCTTCTCGTGCTGCCTTCCCCACTGACATTTGGATTTTGGCCTGTTTTACTGTCGCTTTCCCCTCTGCCGAATTATTCTCATTGTCCCATTTGACGTTACCGCTCACTGCGCATACTGTCCACCGGGTGGCGCTGAGGGCCCCGAGCTTGGAAGTCACGGAAAGGATTGAGAAGTGCAGGCCACCGCGGTGGCCTTGGGGGAGGCTCAACCTGCCCAGCCTTCCGTTCTTGTTTGGCATGTGCTCAAGATCACGAGGACATGACGGCCACATTCCTGCATGGTCATGCCAAACGATCCCTTTTTCTTCACGTCGTCATTTTGCACCTTCATTCATCTCACACACACACACAGTGTTGTTGTTGTTGTTGTTGTTCATGATGTTGGTCAAGTTTGGTATTATACATAACGTTCCACGTTTGGCAGCATAGATCAGAGTTACTGTATACGATACTATTTTCCGTACCGCTTATTCTCGCTATACCGTTTTAAATAATTAGTGCAATGAACCACTGTTTATTGCAGGTGATACATTCCAGACCCGCACGCTTGAAGCACATTTAAACGTCATAAAACACTCTGAAACAAAAAAAAAAGCCCCCTTTTAAAGTATTCCATAGCATACAATTCCTCACAGTAAGATGTCACGCGTGCTTGCTTCAAGCTGTTGATTTGTCACTCCCAGTTAAAAGTGGCACATTCAATAAAAGAGAAATAAGCATTGTGCAATTAAACACCCAAATGTTCAACTCAAACATAATTATGGCTACCTTAAGTCTGCTATCTCAATGCTAACATGCTGTATAATACAAAACACCAAAGAAGGGCGAAGTGGAATTAGCATCAATGTTGAAAGAAACCTTCAAACTGCCATTGTAACACACACGGAGCAGCAGAACATACAAAGAGAGCTTACAACAATGTTGACAGGCATCACTTCCCTCTGCGACGTGGGAGCAACCGCTACGAATGGGAAATGGACTGCACTTCTCGAGCGCTTGAGCTACACCATCACAGCGCCCGAAGCGCTTTACAAAGCCTCACGGCCACTTTCGTACACCGAGGGGCGCCTGCTGCCATGCAAGGTGTTGCCAGGCCCACATCACGGGAGCCAATTAGGGCTCAGTGTCTTGCCCAAGGATACTTCGACACGCGGGCAGTCGTAGCCGGGATTTGAACCGCCGGACGACCTGCTCTACCTACTGACCCACAGCCACCCTTAGTTTTACTAGTCGAGGACCTTTTCTGCCACTTGGTCGAGCTGTTAGTTACTCTGAATGTCTTCCATTAGAGTTCTGTGCTGCCCGGCACGTTGTGGTACAACGTGGTACTACACTCAAGGTCCGCAACTTTGAATTTGGACTTGCCCGTACACTGTAAAAACCCATCAAAAATCATTCTGTAGAAATCTGTGATATACAGTATAGGGATGTGAATGACGAACGGCGAATAACGGAGTTTGACATTATGACCTTTTCAACTCCTGATTGTGGCGGCACTGGTTGACTGGTTAGAGCGTCTGCCTCACAGTTCTGAGGACCCGGGTTCAATCCCCGGCCCCGCCTGTGTGGAGTTTGCATGTTCTCCCCGTGCCTGCGTGGGTTTTTTCCCGGCACCCCGGTTTCCTTCCACATCCCAAAAACATGCATTAAGTGGTGACTCTAAATTGCCCGTAGGTGTGACTGTGAGGGCGATTGGTTGTTTGTTTGTAGGTGCCCTGCGATTGGCTGGCGACCGGTTCGGGGTGTACCCCGCCTCCTGCCCGATGACAGCTGGGATAGGCTCCAGCACGCCCGCGACCCAAGTGAGGAGAAGCTCGTGACCTACCCTCACCTATGGTCACGGGCTGTGGGTCGAGACCGAAAGAACGAGATCCCGGAGACAAGCGGCCGAAATGAGTTTCCTCCGCAAGGTGTCCGGGCTCTCCCTTAGAGATAGGGCGAGAAGCTCGGTCATCCGGGAGGATCTCAGAGTAGAGCCGTTGCTCCTTCACATTGAGAGGAGCCATATGAGGTGGCTGGGGCATATGATTCGGATGCCCCCCGGACGCCTCCCCGGTGAGGTGTTCCGGGCACATCCAACCGGGAGGAGACCCCGGACACGACCCCGGACACGCTGGAGAGACTACATCTTTCGGCTGGCCTGGGAACGCCTCGGGATCCCCCCGGAAGAGATGGATGAAGTGGCTGGGGAAAGGGAAGTCTGGGCGTCCCTGCTAAAGCTACTGCCCCCGCGACCCGACCTAGGATAAGCGGTAGAAGATGGATGGATGAATTACAGTAAGTTAGCACCCATTATTTCTGTCATGCAGTAATGTTGGTTTGACCGAGAGAATATTTTTGAAGGTACTCAGTATACAGTAGACAAGTATATACAGTAAATGTCATTTACAGTGGCTACGGAAAGTTCATTCTTTTCCTCATTAATGTACACACAGCGCCCCATATTGTCAGAAAAAACTGAATTGTTGAAATTCTTTCAGATTTATTAAAAAAGAAAAACTGAAATATCACACAGCCATAAGTATTCAGACCCTTTGCTGTAACACTCATATATTGAACTCGGGTGCTGTCCATTTCTTCTGATCATCCTTGAGATGGTTCCACACCTTCATTGGAGTCCAGCTGTGTTTGATGATACTGATTGGACTTGATGAGGAAAGCCACACACCTGTCTAGAGAAGACCTTACAGCTCACAGTGCATGTCAGAGCAAATGAGAATCATGAGGGCAAAGGAACTGCCTGAAGAGCTCAGAGACAGAATTGTGGCAGGGCACGGATCTGGCCAAGGTTACAAAAAAAATTCTGCTCCACTTCAGGTTCCTAAGAGCACAGTGGCATCCATAATCCTTAAATGGAAGCCTTTTGGGACGACCAGAACCCTTCCTAGAGCTGGCCGTCCGGCCAAACCGAGCAATCGGGGGAGAAGAGCCTTGGTGAGAGAGGTCAAGAAAAACCCAAAGATCACTGTGGCTGAGCTCCGGAGATGCACTCGGGAGATGGGGGGGAAAGTTCTAGAAAGTCAACCATCACTGGATCCCTCCACCAGTCGGGGCTTTATGGCAGAGTGGCCTGACGGAAGCCTCTCCTCAGTGCCAGACGGATGAAAGTCCGCATGGAGTTTGCTAAAAACCCCTGAAGGACTCCAAGTTGGTGAGAAATAAGATTCTCTGGTCTGATGAGACCAGGAGAACTTTTTGGCATTAATTCTAAGCGGTATGTGTAGAGAAAACCAGGCACTGCTCATCACCCGTCCAATACAGTCCCAACAGTGAAGCACGGCGGTGGAAAGATGAATGCGGCCAAGTACAGGGATATCCTGGACGAAAACCTTCTCCAGAGTGCTCAGGACCTCAGACGAGGCCGAAGGTTCACCTTCCAACAAGTGCTCCCCTACGGACAAGTGTGACCCTAAGCACACAGCTAAAATAACCAAGGAGTAGCTTCAGAACAACTCCGTGACTGTTCTTGAATGGCCCAACCAGAGCCCTGACTTAAACCCAAATGAGCATGCCTGGAGAGACCTGAAAATGGCTGTCCACCAACGTTCACCATCCAACCTGACAGAACTGGAGAGGATTTGCAAGGAATGGCGGAGGATCCCCAAATCCAGGTGTGAAAAACTTGTTGCATCATTCCCAAAAGACTCGTGGCTGTATGAGCTCAAAAGGGGGCGTCTCCTAAATACTGAGCCAAGGGTCTGGTTTTTCTTTTTTTAATAAATCTGCAAAAATTTCAACAATTCCGTTTTTTTCTGTCAATATGGGGTGCTGTGTGTACGCTAATGAGGAAAAAAAAGATTTTAGCAAATGGCTGCAATAACAACAGTAGCCGACTGGTTAGAGCATCAGCCTCACAGTTCTGAGGACCGGGGTTCAATCCCCGGCCCCGCCTGTGTGGAGTTTGCATGTTCTCCCCGTGCCTGCGTGGCTTTTCTCCGGGCACTCCGCTTTCCTTCCACATCCCCAAAAACATGTGTGCTAGGTTGATTGAAGACTCTAAATTGCCCGTAGGTGTGAATGTGTGTGTACGAATGGTTGTTTGTTTCTATGTGCCCTGCGATTGGCCGGCGACCTGTTCAGGGTGTACCCCGCCTCCTGCCCGATGACAGCTGGGATAGGCTCCGGCACGCCCGCCACCCGCGTGAGGAGAAGCGGCTCAGAAAATGGATGGGTGGATGGATGGCAAAGAGTGAAAACTGTAAGGGGGTCTGAATACTTTCCGTACCCACTGTAAATAGACACATTGCGGATCGATGATTGGTTATTGTTCTTTTGAACTTGCTGATCGGCCCCAAAAATCCGGATTGCGTAAAGCCTAGTTTTGATAACCAAAACACAAAATGGCTTCCATCCTTTATGAACTTACATAATGCTGAAATTGAGAAGAATAAAAAGACTAAAATCTGACATATCAAATAAAACTGCACTGAAAACAAGTCCTTAAGATAATTGTAACAACTGAAACTATATACCTGCTTTAGTTTTTTTCTTTTCTTTCTTTCCTCCAGATTGGACAGAATTTCCGAATGTCCACTGCCCACCCTTTATATGGACACTTGCAGTGTTTGTCAGTAACAAGTGACACATGAAATGATCATAAACAATAGTTCAGTAACAATCATCAAGAATACGCATCATCAACAACCAGTTCAGTGTGTGCCCCGCCTCTCGCCGAAGAAAGCTGGGATAGGCTTCACCACGCCCGCGACCCTAGTGAGGATCGGTGGTACAGAAAATGGATGGATGGATGTTGTTAACTTGCACTGTTTGGTAGATGACGAACAACATCCAGTTACTAAACCAAGACGAAACTAGTATCAGGAAGTGTTACCATTCCGTATGAAGGTGTGTGTTCTTGTGACTTGTTTTTTCAGTACAGCACTAATTAAGAGAGCGACACACCTGACAATTACGATGCTTGAGCGTGGATAATTACCAGGGTAATTATCATAGCTTTGTCGTCAGGGACTGTCATCCGACTGCATTCTGCACATAACATTTGCATCAAGAAGACGCACATCTTGGCTCAGTGATGACAACTCACTGTTGGTAGTTCATTAATACAAGCACACAAAGGCAGAAACTCACATCTCACTCTAACGGAAAGTAAAAGACAGGAAGTTACCTGGATCAGAACCAGTTAGTCACTGCCTCAGCAAGGAACAAATGAACCAGAACCCGAACCAGACTGTTCCTGAGACAGGAAGTAACCTTGAACAGAATCAATCAGTCAGGAAGAAACCTTGACTTAGTCAGTCTGATGAAGAAACCTTAATTAGAACCAATCAGGCTGTTACACAGATGGGAAATAACCTTAAACAGAGTCAGTACCTCAGATGGGGAGTAACCTTGATCAGAATCGGCCAGTCACTTCCTGAGACAGGAAAAAAAACATAAACAAAACCAGTCAGTCAGTTCCTCAGACATGAGGTAATCTTGAACACAACTAGCCAGTCAGTTCTTCAGAATCAGAATCAGAATCATCTTTATTGGCCAAGTATGTCCAAAAAAACACACAAGGAATTTGTCTCCGGTGGTTGGAGCCGCTCGAGTACGACGACAGACGGTCAATGGACGGAGAACACTTTGGACACAGAAAGACATTGACAAAAAAAAAACAGTCACAAGCAATAAAGGTTGCTAGTTATCTGGTAATGCCGGTACATTTATTTAATTTTTTGTTTGACAATTGTGTAAAAAGATTATTATTATTATTATAATAGACTATTCTCCAAGACTTCGGACGAGAACGAACCTTGAAGAGAAGCAGTCAGTCAGTCCCTTTGTCAGGAAGTTAACCTTGAACAGAATTAATCAGTTTGATAGGAAATAACCTTGAGGAGAACCTGCCAGTCAGTCCTTCGGATAGGAAGGACTGACACGGTGGACGACTGGTTCGCACATCCGCCTCACAGTTCTGAGGATGGGGGTTCAAATCCCGAACCCGCCTGTTTGGAGTTTACTAACAAGTGTGTGTGTTCACTGTGATTGGTAAAATGCAGAGAACAGATTTCGTGTGCATGCATGCAAGTTCATGACAATAAAGATTCTTCTTTTTCTTCTCAAGAAACCAAGAACAGAGCCAGTCTGCCAGTTATTCAGACAGCAAGAGATGTTAAACAGAACCAGCCAGCCAGTTCCTTAGACAGGGAGAAACCATAAATGAGGTTGGTAGAACGGGTCGTCCAGTGACTGAAGGGTTGCCTGTTTGAATCCCTGCTCCGACTGTCTGCATGTCAAAGTGTCCTTGGGCAAGACACTGAACCCTAATTTCCTTAATTCTGGCAGCGCCTTGCAGGGCAGCAGGCACCCGCTGGTGTATGAATGTGTGTGAGTGGGTGAATGTGAGGCTTTGTAAAGCGCTTTGGGCACTATGATCGTGTAGATAAACGCTATATAAGTGCAGTCCATTTACCATTTACCATAAACAGAACCAGTCTGTCACTTCCTCAAACGGGACATAACCTTAGACAGAACTAATCAGTCCGTTCTTTAGATAGGAAGAAACCATAAACAGAACCAGCCGGTCAGTTCCGCAAACGGACGGTAACCTTGACCAGTCCCAGTTCCTCAGACTGGATGTAACATTGAACAGAACCAGTCTGTCAGGTCCTTAGACAGGAAGTACCCTTGACAGAACTAAATCAGTCCGTTCTTTAGATAGGAAGAAACCATAAACAGAACCAGCCGGTCAGTTCCGCAAACGGAAGGTAACCTTGACCAGTCCCAGTTCCTCAGACTGGATGTAACATTGAACAGAACCAGTCTGTCAGGTCCTTAGACAGGAAGTACCCTTGACAGAACTAAATCAGTCCGTTCTTTAGATAGGAAGAAACCATAAACAGAACCAGCCGGTCAGTTCCGCAAACGGAAGGTAACCTTGACCAGTCCCAGTTCCTCAGACTGGATGTAACATTGAACAGAACCAGTCTGTCAGGTCCTTAGACAGGAAGTACCCTTGACAGAACTAAATCAGTCCGTTCTTTAGATAGGAAGAAACCATAAACAGAACCAGCCGGTCAGTTCCGCAAACGGACGGTAACCTTGACCAGTCCCAGTTCCTCAGACTGGATGTAACATTGAACAGAACCAGTCTGTCAGGTCCTTAGACAGGAAGTACCCTTGACAGAACTAAATCAGTCCGTTCTTTAGATAGGAAGAAACCATAAACAGAACCAGCCGGTCAGTTCCGCAAACGGAAGGTAACCTTGACCAGTCCCAGTTCCTCAGACTGGATGTAACATTGAACAGAACCAGTCTGTCAGGTCCTTAGACAGGAAGTACCCTTGACAGAACTAAATCAGTCCGTTCTTTAGATAGGAAGAAACCATAAACAGAACCAGCCGGTCAGTTCCGCAAACGGACGGTAACCTTGACCAGTCCCAGTTCCTCAGACTGGATGTAACATTGAACAGAACCAGTCTGTCAGGTCCTTAGACAGGAAGTACCCTTGACAGAACTAAATCAGTCCGTTCTTTAGATAGGAAGAAACCATAAACAGAACCAGCCGGTCAGTTCCGCAAACGGAAGGTAACCTTGACCAGTCCCAGTTCCTCAGACTGGATGTAACATTGAACAGAACCAGTCTGTCAGGTCCTTAGACAGGAAGTACCCTTGACAGAACTAAATCAGTCCGTTCTTTAGATAGGAAGAAACCATAAACAGAACCAGCCGGTCAGTTCCGCAAACGGACGGTAACCTTGACCAGTCCCAGTTCCTCAGACTGGATGTAACATTGAACAGAACCAGTCTGTCAGGTCCTTAGACAGGAAGTACCCTTGACAGAACTAAATCAGTCCGTTCTTTAGATAGGAAGAAACCATAAACAGAACCAGCCGGTCAGTTCCGCAAACGGAAGGTAACCTTGACCAGTCCCAGTTCCTCAGACTGGATGTAACATTGAACAGAACCAGTCTGTCAGGTCCTTAGACAGGAAGTACCCTTGACAGAACTAAATCAGTCCGTTCTTTAGATAGGAAGAAACCATAAACAGAACCAGCCGGTCAGTTCCGCAAACGGAAGGTAACCTTGACCAGTCCCAGTTCCTCAGACTGGATGTAACATTGAACAGAACCAGTCTGTCAGGTCCTTAGACAGGAAGTACCCTTGACAGAACTAAATCAGTCCGTTCTTTAGATAGGAAGAAACCATAAACAGAACCAGCCGGTCAGTTCCGCAAACGGACGGTAACCTTGACCAGTCCCAGTTCCTCAGACTGGATGTAACATTGAACAGAACCAGTCTGTCAGGTCCTTAGACAGGAAGTACCCTTGACAGAACTAAATCAGTCCGTTCTTTAGATAGGAAGAAACCATAAACAGAACCAGCCGGTCAGTTCCGCAAACGGACGGTAACCTTGACCAGTCCCAGTTCCTCAGACTGGATGTAACATTGAACAGAACCAGTCTGTCAGGTCCTTAGACAGGAAGTACCCTTGACAGAACTAAATCAGTCCGTTCTTTAGATAGGAAGAAACCATAAACAGAACCAGCCGGTCAGTTCCGCAAACGGAAGGTAACCTTGACCAGTCCCAGTTCCTCAGACTGGATGTAACATTGAACAGAACCAGTCTGTCAGGTCCTTAGACAGGAAGTACCCTTGACAGAACTAAATCAGTCCGTTCTTTAGATAGGAAGAAACCATAAACAGAACCAGCCGGTCAGTTCCGCAAACGGAAGGTAACCTTGACCAGTCCCAGTTCCTCAGACTGGATGTAACATTGAACAGAACCAGTCTGTCAGGTCCTTAGACAGGAAGTACCCTTGACAGAACTAAATCAGTCCGTTCTTTAGATAGGAAGAAACCATAAACAGAACCAGCCGGTCAGTTCCGCAAACGGAAGGTAACCTTGACCAGTCCCAGTTCCTCAGACTGGATGTAACATTGAACAGAACCAGTCTGTCAGGTCCTTAGACAGGAAGTACCCTTGACAGAACTAAATCAGTCCGTTCTTTAGATAGGAAGAAACCATAAACAGAACCAGCCGGTCAGTTCCGCAAACGGACGGTAACCTTGACCAGTCCCAGTTCCTCAGACTGGATGTAACATTGAACAGAACCAGTCTGTCAGGTCCTTAGACAGGAAGTACCCTTGACAGAACTAAATCAGTCCGTTCTTTAGATAGGAAGAAACCATAAACAGAACCAGCCGGTCAGTTCCGCAAACGGAAGGTAACCTTGACCAGTCCCAGTTCCTCAGACTGGATGTAACATTGAACAGAACCAGTCTGTCAGGTCCTTAGACAGGAAGTACCCTTGACAGAACTAAATCAGTCCGTTCTTTAGATAGGAAGAAACCATAAACAGAACCAGCCGGTCAGTTCCGCAAACGGACGGTAACCTTGACCAGTCCCAGTTCCTCAGACTGGATGTAACATTGAACAGAACCAGTCTGTCAGGTCCTTAGACAGGAAGTACCCTTGACAGAACTAAATCAGTCCGTTCTTTAGATAGGAAGAAACCATAAACAGAACCAGCCGGTCAGTTCCGCAAACGGACGGTAACCTTGACCAGTCCCAGTTCCTCAGACTGGATGTAACATTGAACAGAACCAGTCTGTCAGGTCCTTAGACAGGAAGTACCCTTGACAGAACTAAATCAGTCCGTTCTTTAGATAGGAAGAAACCATAAACAGAACCAGCCGGTCAGTTCCGCAAACGGAAGGTAACCTTGACCAGTCCCAGTTCCTCAGACTGGATGTAACATTGAACAGAACCAGTCTGTCAGGTCCTTAGACAGGAAGTACCCTTGACAGAACTAAATCAGTCCGTTCTTTAGATAGGAAGAAACCATAAACAGAACCAGCCGGTCAGTTCCGCAAACGGACGGTAACCTTGACCAGTCCCAGTTCCTCAGACTGGATGTAACATTGAACAGAACCAGTCTGTCAGGTCCTTAGACAGGAAGTACCCTTGACAGAACTAAATCAGTCCGTTCTTTAGATAGGAAGAAACCATAAACAGAACCAGCCGGTCAGTTCCGCAAACGGAAGGTAACCTTGACCAGTCCCAGTTCCTCAGACTGGATGTAACATTGAACAGAACCAGTCTGTCAGGTCCTTAGACAGGAAGTACCCTTGACAGAACTAAATCAGTCCGTTCTTTAGATAGGAAGAAACCATAAACAGAACCAGCCGGTCAGTTCCGCAAACGGACGGTAACCTTGACCAGTCCCAGTTCCTCAGACTGGATGTAACATTGAACAGAACCAGTCTGTCAGGTCCTTAGACAGGAAGTACCCTTGACAGAACTAAATCAGTCCGTTCTTTAGATAGGAAGAAACCATAAACAGAACCAGCCGGTCAGTTCCGCAAACGGACGGTAACCTTGACCAGTCCCAGTTCCTCAGACTGGATGTAACATTGAACAGAACCAGTCTGTCAGGTCCTTAGACAGGAAGTACCCTTGACAGAACTAAATCAGTCCGTTCTTTAGATAGGAAGAAACCATAAACAGAACCAGCCGGTCAGTTCCGCAAACGGACGGTAACCTTGACCAGTCCCAGTTCCTCAGACTGGATGTAACATTGAACAGAACCAGTCTGTCAGGTCCTTAGACAGGAAGTACCCTTGACAGAACTAAATCAGTCCGTTCTTTAGATAGGAAGAAACCATAAACAGAACCAGCCGGTCAGTTCCGCAAACGGAAGGTAACCTTGACCAGTCCCAGTTCCTCAGACTGGATGTAACATTGAACAGAACCAGTCTGTCAGGTCCTTAGACAGGAAGTACCCTTGACAGAACTAAATCAGTCCGTTCTTTAGATAGGAAGAAACCATAAACAGAACCAGCCGGTCAGTTCCGCAAACGGACGGTAACCTTGACCAGTCCCAGTTCCTCAGACTGGATGTAACATTGAACAGAACCAGTCTGTCAGGTCCTTAGACAGGAAGTACCCTTGACAGAACTAAATCAGTCCGTTCTTTAGATAGGAAGAAACCATAAACAGAACCAGCCGGTCAGTTCCGCAAACGGAAGGTAACCTTGACCAGTCCCAGTTCCTCAGACTGGATGTAACATTGAACAGAACCAGTCTGTCAGGTCCTTAGACAGGAAGTACCCTTGACAGAACTAAATCAGTCCGTTCTTTAGATAGGAAGAAACCATAAACAGAACCAGCCGGTCAGTTCCGCAAACGGACGGTAACCTTGACCAGTCCCAGTTCCTCAGACTGGATGTAACATTGAACATAACCAGTCTGTCAGGTCCTTAGACAGGAAGTACCCTTGACAGAACTAAATCAGTCCGTTCTTTAGATAGGAAGAAACCATAAACAGAACCAGCCGGTCAGTTCCGCAAACGGACGGTAACCTTGACCAGTCCCAGTTCCTCAGACTGGATGTAACATTGAACAGAACCAGTCTGTCAGGTCCTTAGACAGGAAGTACCCTTGACAGAACTAAATCAGTCCGTTCTTTAGATAGGAAGAAACCATAAACAGAACCAGCCGGTCAGTTCCGCAAACGGAAGGTAACCTTGACCAGTCCCAGTTCCTCAGACTGGATGTAACATGGAACAGAACCAGTCTGTCAGGTCCTTAGACAGGAAGTACCCTTGACAGAACTAAATCAGTCCGTTCTTTAGATAGGAAGAAACCATAAACAGAACCAGCCGGTCAGTTCCGCAAACGGACGGTAACCTTGACCAGTCCCAGTTCCTCAGACTGGATGTAACATTGAACAGAACCAGTCTGTCAGGTCCTTAGACAGGAAGTACCCTTGACAGAACTAAATCAGTCCGTTCTTTAGATAGGAAGAAACCATAAACAGAACCAGCCGGTCAGTTCCGCAAACGGAAGGTAACCTTGACCAGTCCCAGTTCCTCAGACTGGATGTAACATTGAACAGAACCAGTCTGTCAGGTCCTTAGACAGGAAGTACCCTTGACAGAACTAAATCAGTCCGTTCTTTAGATAGGAAGAAACCATAAACAGAACCAGCCGGTCAGTTCCGCAAACGGACGGTAACCTTGACCAGTCCCAGTTCCTCAGACTGGATGTAACATTGAACAGAACCAGTCTGTCAGGTCCTTAGACAGGAAGTACCCTTGACAGAACTAAATCAGTCCGTTCTTTAGATAGGAAGAAACCATAAACAGAACCAGCCGGTCAGTTCCGCAAACGGAAGGTAACCTTGACCAGTCCCAGTTCCTCAGACTGGATGTAACATTGAACAGAACCAGTCTGTCAGGTCCTTAGACGGGAAGTTGTTCCGATAGGAAGAAACGTGGAACAGAAGTATCTAGTTCAATCAAGGCATTGAGGTTTTTGGTCACGATGACTGTCAACAATCATGAGTCGTCAGAATCAGAAACAGAATCATCTTTATTAGCCTAGTATGTCCAAAAAACACACAAGGGAGTTGGAGCCGCTCTAGTACGGCAACAGACAATTGACAGAGGACACTTTTGGGACATAAAGACATTGAGAAAACAGTCACTGAGCAATAAAGGGTTGCTAGTTATCTGGTAATGCCGGTACATTTTTTATTGAATGAATTTTTTGTATGATTTTGACGGCAGAGGGCGTGATGTTGGTGATTATGTGGTGGTGGGAGTGGGGTTGGTGGATACTCAAGATGCCAAACATTCCCAGCCCCAAAGTAGAACAGGTACCTGACGGTGTAGGAAACTCGGGATCCCATTGTGGACTCATTCTGTTGGTCATTGCCGTGTGACAAACTTTTCCTTAGAAACATTATGAAACATTGGATGATTCCAAGCGCAACAAACACAATCACATGGTGCTTTCCCATTTGTAGTAACCTGTTCTGACTCAGAAGCATCCAATATGACGTTAGTTATCTAATTGATTAATTGCAGGCTGCTAAAAAAAATTGTAGTTTGACAAGATTCACTTCTTGACGCACTAAGCGAACAATTACTTGTCTGCAGAAAAAAGGGAAGTCGTGAAATAATTGATGCCTCACCTTAATGAAGGCGGGACCAGAGTTGGGTTTCCGCTCTTTATTACCGATCACCCATGTCGCTGGAAGACATTATAGAACGTTGGAGCAGAATCGACACCAACACAAAGAGTTTAGTCGAGCTCCACTAAGGGTATCAAAAAACCGACTCGACTGACTGACTGTGGTGAGTACCTTCTCCATCTTCATGCTTTTTATCGAGCGATCCAAAATTGGATCTTATTAGTGTTGCACTTTGGAGAATCATATGAAAGTAATTGATTTGCACTTGGGTCTAAAGTGGACGTTGCTTCCTGCACTTTGGAACGTTTGTCCAAAGGGATTGTAGGGTTTGGACACTGAAGACTGACACTGTTATTTCAGCCCTTTTGCTCTTGGGGTCGCTGAGGTCAATTGTGAATCTTTGGTCCCGGACGAGCTCCTTCAGCTCCTTCCAGGATACTCCAGCTTCCTCGAGCGCTGCCTTTTCTGACCTCTTCCAGGTGTTCTTTGGTCTTACCGACTTCCTGGGAAGGCAGTAGCTCAGTCTGTAAGAACTTGGTCTATGGAGTCTAAGAACATGGGTTCAAGTCCCGCTACGGACAAAAATGTCAAAATGGCAACTAGTTACTGGAGAGATGCCAGTCTGCTTGCTGGCTACTGTCGCCACCACTGTAGTTCAAGTGGTGCAGCGCTCTTTGCGCATCTCTTTCACTCTGAATCTCTGCTTGCATGCCTGCATGTGTGTAATGTGGCGTGCAACACAAAGTCAAGCAGAGTGGAAGTTGAATTTCCCCTTGAGGGACACCAACAAGTAGAAGTCGAGTTTATTTGTACAGCGTTTAATCACAGTTGAGTCTCGAGACTCAACTGTTTGGTTGAGCTTTTACCTGATTTTATTTCTGGATCTATGATCCTTCAGTTTTTTTCCGGTTCGATCGCCTTTTAGTCTTTTTAAGTTCAACTCCAGTCTCTCCGCATGTGAGCCTACACGCTGAGAGTTGTGTTCGGTCTGCCCTGGACCCGGAAGACTGGCGCTCTGCACAATGTGGAGGGTCCGGTGGTCTCTGATGTTGTCTTTCCCTACCTGCATCCTCAGCGCCTTGCCTTGTCTCGACACTATTATTCAATGTGTCCGTAGGGGAGCGCTGGCATTTATATGTCGGGATGGGAGGGTCGGGTTTTTCTATATTTTCTGCCATTTTGTCTGTTTTTATCCTTGTGAAGCACATTGTGTTGCATTTTTAGTGTGTGAAAAGTCTGATAGAAATACAATTTGATTTGAATCAAAGGCACGGTGACCGACTGGTTAGCACACCTGGCTCACAGTTCTGAGGACCCGGGTTTAAATCCGGCCTCGCCCGTGTGGAGATCTGCCAACATCCCCCGGACTCACGACTGCGGTGTCCTCGAGCGAGACACCGATACCCCCAAATGCTCCCCGGGCGCTTCGGCCGCCCCCTGCGCCAGTGTGTTCCACTAACATGTGTATGTGGTCACTGTGATGGGTTCAATGCAGAGAACAAATTTCGTGTGCATGCATGCATGCATGTTCATGACAATAAAAGGCGATTCTTCTTCTTCTTCCCTTTTCTATGTGCCCTGCGATTGGCCGGCGACCAGTTCAGGGTGTACCCCGCCTCTAGTATAGAGTCAGCTGGGATAGGCTCTGGCAAGCCCGCGACCCCGTGAAGATAAGCGGTACGGAAGATTACTTAATGAATGATAAATGGAATATTTTTTTTTACTTTAGAGTAAAAATGAATCTCGAGGCCTTGCTCCAGGGTAAGGAGCACACCGGACACACCCTTTCCTCGGGGTGTGTCAGATCCAAGCCCACTTTCTCGGTCATTTCAATTCTGTCATTTTTGGTCATTTTCCAAGCACTTCTTTGAATTCAAAACAATAAAAAAAATGGTCTGATGTGTATCGGTGAATTGAGGGCATGAAAAGTGGACATGTCCAACAGTTGGAACATGCTTCCCCTTGCAAACATTCCTGCAGTAATTCCAACAAAGTCGTGCTATTATGGCATCAGAAAGTCAAAGAAGCTATCGATAAAAGAGAATATTTTGGGCAATAAAGTAACCAAGTGTTTTTTTCCCCATCATTTTGACAGGACACAATCACATTTGGTTTGAGAAATCAGAGGGGAAAAAGCATCAAAATGATCTTCAAAACTTTCCTCTATGTACTTCTAATTCTTGGTAAGTGATTTGAACAAATTATCTCAATGGAAAGCTTGATGCAATATAGATGACCAAACTTGTCCATTGAAACAGGTGCAACTGCTGAGGGAAGCCAACAACATCGCAGCAGTGGGAGAAAACTTCTCCAGTTAACCACGGAAGACGGACAAAGCACATCAGGCGCGGCCACCGACAGCGCGGACACCGCGGCCACCGACACCGCGGCCACCGACACCGCGGCCACCGACACCGCGGCCACCGACAGCGCGGACACCGCGGCCACCGACACCGCGGCCACCGACAGCGCGGCCACCGACACCGCGGCCACCGACAGCGCGGCCACCGACACCGCGGCCACCGACACCGCGGACACCGCGGCCACCGACACCGCGGCCACCGACAGCGCGGACACCGCGGCCACCGACACCGCGGCCACCGACACCGCGGCCACCGACAGCGCGGCCACCGACAGCGCGGACACCGCGGCCACCGACACCGCGGCCACCGACAGCGCGGCCACCGACACCGCGGCCACCGACACCGCGGCCACCGACAGCGCGGCCACCGACAGCGCGGACACCGCGGCCACCGACACCGCGGCCACCGACACCGCGGCCACCGACAGCGCGGCCACCGACACCGCGGCCACCGACACCGCGGCCACCGACACCGCGGCCACCGACAGCGCGGCCACCGACAGCGCGGACACCGACACCGCGGCCACCGACAGCGCGGCCACCGACAGCGCGGACACCGCGGCCACCGACACCGCGGCCACCGACAGCGCGGCCACCGACACCGCGGCCACCGACAGCGCGGCCACCGACAGCGCGGCCACCGACACCGCGGCCACCGACAGCGCGGCCACCGACAGCGCGGACACCGCGGCCACCGACACCGCGGCCACCGACACCGCGGCCACCGACAGCGCGGCCACCGACAGCGCGGACACCGCGGCCACCGACACCGCGGCCACCGACACCGCGGCCACCGACAGCGCGGCCACCGACAGCGCGGCCACCGACACCGCGGCCACCGACACCGCGGCCACCGACAGCGCGGCCACCGACAGCGCGGCCACCGACACCGCGGCCACCGACACCGCGGCCACCGACACCGCGGCCACCGACACCGCGGCCACCGACAGCGCGGCCACCGACACCGCGGCCACCGACACCGCGGCCACCGACACCGCGGCCACCGACAGCGCGGACACCGCGGCCACCGACAGCGCGGCCACCGACAGCGCGGACACCGCGGCCACCGACACCGCGGCCACCGACACCGCGGCCACCGACAGCGCGGCCACCGACAGCGCGGCCACCGACACCGCGGCCACCGACACCGCGGCCACCGACAGCGCGGCCACCGACAGCGCGGCCACCGACACCGCGGCCACCGACACCGCGGCCACCGACACCGCGGCCACCGACACCGCGGCCACCGACAGCGCGGCCACCGACACCGCGGCCACCGACACCGCGGCCACCGACACCGCGGCCACCGACAGCGCGGACACCGCGGCCACCGACAGCGCGGCCACCGACAGCGCGGACACCGCGGCCACCGACACCGCGGCCACCGACACCGCGGCCACCGACAGCGCGGCCACCGACACCGCGGCCACCGACACCGCGGCCACCGACAGCGCGGCCACCGACAGCGCGGACACCGCGGCCACCGACACCGCGGCCACCGACACCGCGGCCACCGACAGCGCGGCCACCGACACCGCGGCCACCGACAGCGCGGACACCGCGGCCACCGACACCGCGGCCACCGACAGCGCGGCCACCGACAGCGCGGCTACCGACAGCGCGGCCACCGACGCCACCGACACCGCGGCCACCGACAGCGCGGCTACCGACAGCGCGGCCACCGACGCCACCGACAGCGCGGCCACCGACGCCACCGACAGCGCGGCCACCGACAGCGCGGCCACCGACAGCTCGGCCACCGACACCGCGGCCACCGACAGCGCGGCCACCGACAGCGCGGCCACCGACGCCACCGACAGCGCGGCCACCGACGCCACCGACAGCGCGGCCACCGACAGCGCGGCCACCGACACCGCGGCCACCGACACCGCGGCCACCGACAGCGCGGCCACCGACACCGCGGCCACCGACAGCGCGGCCACCGACACCGCGGCCACCGACAGCGCGGCCACCGACAGCGCGGCCACCGACACCGCGGCCACCGACACCGCGGCCACCGACAGCGCGGCCACCGACACCGCGGCCACCGACAGCGCGGCCACCGACACCGCGGCCACCGACAGCGCGGCCACCGACAGCGCGGCCACCGACAGCGCGGCTACCGACAGCGCGGCCACCGACGCCACCGACAGCGAGGCCACCACTGACGGCACAGACGCCACCACTGACGGCACCGACAGCGAGGCCACCACTGACGGCACAGACGCCACCACTGACGGCACAGACGCCACCACTGACGGCACCGACAGCGAGGCCACCACTGACGGCACAGACGCCACCACTGACGGCACCGACAGCGAGGCCACCACTGACGGCACAGACGCCACCACTGATGGCACCGACAGCGAGGCCACCACTGACGGCACAGACCCCACAGGCACCATGGATGAAGTCTCAGTGACTGAAACAACTGCTGAAGTGGCAATCCGAAGATCAGGAGAGACAGCTGTGGCAGCATCCGCAACTGCTGCATCAGCCGCAGCATCGTTGGCAAGCTCGGCTACGGCAGCAGCGGCTGCAGTTTCAGGAGGATTCCCCCAAGCGGAAGCAGCTGCAGAAGATGCTTCGTCTGCTGCAGAAGAGGCAGCCGCTGCTGTGTCCTCTTTTTTACAAGGCACAATAAATGCAACAGAAGCAGCAGCAGCAGCGGAGAATGCAGCAGACGCCTCTGAAATTGCTGCACAAACAGCGGCAGAGGCCGCGGCACGAGCAGACGGGGACATGGCCTCATTTGCACAACAACTCTGCGCAGCAGCAAAAAATGCAGCCACCATAGCGAGATCAGCCGCAACAACGTCGGCCTTAGCAGCAAATGGAGTTACTCCAGAAAATGCAACAGATGTCATACAAGCTGCAAGAAATGCAAGCCAAGAGGCTGAGATGGCAGCTCAAGAACTCCAGGTTTTACTTTCAGAAGACTTACCGCCAGAAGTAGAGGCCAGCCTAATACAAGCCATACAGGCGGCCGAAAGCTCAGCTGCATTGGCAGAACAAACAGCAGCTCAGGCTCAAGATGCACTTGACACGGCAGACCGAGCCGTGGCACCAACTGGAGGAGATGTGGAGGCTGAGCTCGCTGGGCAATTAGCTATTGCACAAGTACAAAATGCAGCACAAAGCGCAAGTGCAGCTGCAGCGATGGCAGCCGAAGCGGCGGGAGCACCATCGGCAGCTGTCCAAGCTTCGAGAGCAGCCTCCCTCGCGGCCGCAGCGACGTCCCTCGCAGCTTCGGCGGCGCAAGCTGCGGGAGCCGATCGCGACCTCATCGATGCCGCCTTGGAGAGCGCAGTCGCAGCAAATGAGGCGGCTTTATTAGCTGCAAATGGAGGAGCTGAGCCACAGGTGGCTCGAGATGCCGCAGCAAGAGCAGCAGACGCGGCAGAAGCGGTGGCTATCGCGGCACGAGACGCATCGTCACTAGGAAGAATTGAGGTCGAAGCGGCACAGGTCGCGCTCGACGCGGCGGATGCGGCCAGACAAGCGGCGATGGCGGGACCGGAGGAATTTTCTACCATTGCGGCACAATTTGTGACAACATCAAGGAATGCTTCAGAACTATTTAGTAGTCAACTGTCATCCATGCTAACACCTGACATGTTGGAAGCCTTTCAGGAAGCAGAACAGGTCGCCTTGCTGGCAGAAGCTGCAGGAATCATAGCAGGAACTGCGGACGATTCCGAAGGCGCACAAGCGTTAGCGAGATCTGCAACAGCAACAACAGAAGCGGCGATGGAAATGATACGAAACCTCCCGGAAGGAACCGCGTTTAGCTTGGCACAAAGATCATTAGTGGCCAGTTTGACAGCCTCAGCCGCAGCAGCAACTGCAACGACCTCGGCTGCGGCCGCCGCCGCCGGCGCAGGAGCGGCAGCCAGAACCGCGTTAACCGCCGCAGAGGGAGCGGCGAACGCCGCTACAGCGCTGAGTAATAATGATAATAGCAGTGCCATAAATGTAACAGTGAATGCCGGACTTTCAGCATCCCGCGAAGCCACTAACGCAGCTGACGCAGCCGTGACAGCATCGCAATCTGGATCGGCCGTGGACGTGCAGATGGCAAGCCTGGCGATGGAGGCAGCTGGAATAGCGTCCAGGCTAACTGTAGCTGCACAAAGTGTCGCCTCTGATGCAGCAACAACGCAAACCTTGACGGATGCCTCCGAAGTGGCCACAGAAGTCAACATGGACTGGATAGAGTTGGTCACAGGTCTGCAAGACTTGTCAAATTCTTCCCAGGAAGACTTTGGGGAGCTTGCGGATCAGCTGGCGATCCTGAGTGTGGCGTCCACAACGCAGGTGGCCACTGACTTTAACAGACAGGTGGCAGAGCTAGCTGTCATGACAACCATGTTGGGCCAACCCCGCAACATCGGGACGAACACGATCCAATCTCTGGCGTCTGCGACGGCCTCGAGCGCAAATGTCGCAGTGAGAGCGGCCAACACGGCATTGGTCACGGCTACGCAAACAAACGGCGCTAACGTCCAGATGCTCTCACTCACCGCCACGCTCGCCGCCGCCGTGCTCGCGCTGATATTGTGAAGCGTGTTTTAAATCAAGGACTTGTGAATTTAGATTAGAAAGCCATCTATTTATGCTTGTGTTATACTGTATGTATTAAATATGCACCACATCATTATTCAATCACACTGGCAAAAGATACATTATTGTATCTGTTAGGACGCCATCCTGAAAGTCAGTGCAAACAAAAGAAACAATGAGTGCATGAATTGTGCTTCAACTTCTATGGTGACGCGCTACAAATAGTGTTTTTACATTGTGTGTAAAATCTGACTAAATAAGTGATAAGTTCACCTGTCCTCGCACATGACCGTGAAGCCAAGCAGAGCATCCGAAAGAGGAAAATGTGTGCAGCAGCCAATCCATCACTTGCTAATGACAACGACAGCCAATGAAATTGTGCTCTGTGTGCGCTCGTTTGGGATGACCGTAGCATGGCGGGACAGCTACTCTGTTTCAAGCGTTTATGTTTTTGGAAGTGTTGTTCCTTTCTTTGCCAGACAATAAAAAACACTGGACTGATTGCTTCCTTTCCGCCTCTCCATCCACACCACAGCTAATGTACACTACCATAGCCCTTTATGCAGTATACCAGGGGTTACCAACCATTTTGAAAGTGAGAGCCATTTCTTCAGAACTGATTCATGAAAAGAGCAACCGATTTCACACATGCTTCTAAAGTAACACATTTGGTCAAATTACCATAATTTATCGTGTACAATCCACATTTTTTAAAAATGTATTTGTCAAAAGTCAACCGTGCGCATTATACATAGGTATAGGGGGAAATGAAAAAAAAAAAAACTTTCACATTTGATAAATGTATGCCCCCATCTAGAGCAGTGATTTCCAACCTTTATGGAGCCAAGCCAAATATTTGACAATTGGAAAATTTCACGGCACACCCACAAACAAAAATGTCACAAAAAGTGGCTACATTAATCACTGTATGTACTTCCTGCCATCTAATAGAAGGGCATTTATTTGTTCTGTCTTTCACTATGCCTCACTGGCATAAATAGATGAATAAATATACATTATTTCTTGGAAATAAATAATGTCTTTGAACATCCATCCATCCATCCATTTTCTGAGCCGCTTCTCCTCACGCGGGTCGCGGGCGTGCTGGAGCCTATCCCAGCTGTCATCGGGCAGGAGGTGGGGTACACCCTGAACTGGTTGCCAGCCAATCGCAGGGCACATAGAAACAAACAACCATGCGCACTCACAGTCACGCCTACGGGCAATTTAGAGTCTCCAATTAATGCATGTTTTTGGGATGTGGGAGGAAAGCGGAGTGCCCGGAGAAAAGCCACGCAGGCACGGGGAGAACATGCAAACTCCACACAGGCGGGGCCGGGGATTGAACCCGGGTCCTCAGAACTGTGAGGCTGACGCTCTAACCAGTCGTCCACCGTGCCGCCTGTCTTTGAACAATGAAGTCAAATTTGATAATTTCCCGCGGCACACCTGAAGAGCGCTCACGGCACACTAATGTGCCCGGACACACTGGTTGGGAATCACTGATCTAGAGGTTATGAAAAAGCTGTATACTTTCATTCCAATATGCCACGGCCACCTAGAGGTTATGGAAAAGGTGTAGCCTACACTTTCATTCCAATATGACAGGGGGTACGTATGACTGCATATAGGTACAGTTGTGCTCAGAAGTTTACATACCCTGGCACAATTTGTGAAATATTGTATTTTTAAATACAAATGATGACTCATTAATTTCTTTATGGCCATGTTTTGTTTAATAATGCTTTTTGGAAATGCTTGACAGTTTAATTTGAATCCCATTAAAATCAAATTAAATGTGTTTCGCCTGGCCCTTCGTGTTTTCTTTAAAGAATCAGAATCATCTTTATTTGCCAAGTATGTCCAAAAACACACAAGGAATTTGTCTCCGGTAGTCAGACAACAGACAGTCAATTGACAGAGAACACTTTGGAGACAGAAAGACATTGACAAAAAAAAAAAAACAGTCATGTCAGTTATGTGTATGTGCACCGCATGAATATGTAGACAATATTTTTTTGTGTACTGGGTTCCTTTCTCCACATTTTGAAGGTGAAATTCAAGAACTTACTGCATAAGGGTCATTGTAAATGTTGTCAGCACCCGATCTCTGGGCGAAAACTCATAATGACAGGAATACATATACTCATGATTATTTTATCACTATATATATTTTTTTTAATCATCGATAAGCTCCTAGTTTTGTAATTGCTTTGATTAGATATTTAAAATTGAGATAGATGGGATATTTTTACTGGATGCTAAAAGTGTTCACACAAAAATGTCATGGCACTTTCACACATATGGCAGTACATTTAAAATAAAAGCGCACAACTTTTACATTTATTGGATTTTGTGTATAAAAATGCGAATAATCTGGATCTCATGCAATTAATCGGTATCAAAACTTTTAATCGTTGCCCAGCCCAAATTTAAATACCTTGGATTGCGACTTGACACCAAATTGTTTATCAATTTGATAAACATACAAAGAAAATCACAAACAATACTCACAGTTCTGAGGACCGGGGTTCAAATCCCGGCCTCGCCTGTGTGGAGTTTGCCTTTTCTCCCAAAATCTCGCATTGGTAGGTTGATTAAAGACTCTAAATTGCCCGTAGGTGTGATTGTGTGTGCCAATGATGGTTCGTTTCTATCTGCCCTGCGATTGGCTGGCGACCTGTTCGGGGTGTACCCCGCCTCTCGCCCAAAGATAGCCGGGACCCCAGTGAGGAGAAGCGGTTCGAGAAAGAAACATATTGGTTCCCTCTATAATCCGACGTTTAAAGTCATGCATTAACACACAAAAAAAACTGCCACATCCCCCCCAAAATATAACTTACTGAGCTTTATGTTTTCTTAAAATTTTCAAGTGTATAAACAACTTAGCACCTGAGCCACTCAGTCCATTTCTTGAGAGACAAGATAGCTCCACCAGAAGCTCCTCAAATTGAAATTGCAACATCCCATTCTTCAGGACAACGTTCGGACAGCGAGCCAGCCTTTTCCTGGAAGAGTTGGAAAAGAAAGAAAATCCGTCTTGGAGTTCAAGATGTTCACCACCAGAACTAAAACCTGATTAAAGAAAAAAAAAAACTATAGTCAGCAGAATGAATTCTGACCTTCTGTCTCATATTCATCTTTTGATCTGAAACCCAAATGTCTTCAGTATACAATAAAAACAAAGGAATTGACCTTGCCATTCCAATACTTTTGGAGGGGAATGCACATGTCATGTACTATTCAAACATACTTCTCTGACACTCTAGACTTCCGCATGCAGTACCACAGTTCCTCTCTGAGTACTCGCTTCCTCGAGATCGACAAAGACACAATGCAGCTCCTTCTGACCTTCTCTGAACTTCTCCATCGACCCCCTCAAGGCAAATAATGCATCTGTGGTACTCTTTCTAGGTATGAAACCATACCGTTGCTCGCAAATACTCACATCTGTCCTGGGTCTTGCCTCCACGACTCTTTCCCAGAACTTCATTGTGTGGCTCATCCACTTTATTCCTGTAGAGTTCCCTCAACTGTACACATCTCACATGCTCTTGAAAATGTACAACAGCACATTTTTTTCCTCCATTCCTCAGGCATGATCTCACCCTGTAGAATTCTATTTAACAAAAACTCCACAGCGTCCTCTTCTGGATGCTTCCATACCTGAGCAGAGCTATGGGTCTGTAGTTAACAGAGCTACTCAGCGTACGCCCCTGCTTATTTCGGCAAGACAATGCCGAACCACATTCTGCACATGTTACAACAGCGTGGCTTCGTCGTAAAAGAGCGCGGGTACGAGACTGGCCTGCCTGCAGTCCAGACCTGTCTCCCATTGAAAACGTGTGGCGCATTATGAAGCGTAAAATACAACAATGGAGACCCCGGACTGTTGAACAGCTGAAGAGCTGTACATGTAACAAAGTGGTAAACACGACCCTGTCCCAGCTTTTTGGGAACGTGTTGCAAATATATTTTCTTTGTAGTGTATTCAATGAAATATAGGTTGGACATGATTTGCAAATCACTGTATTCAGTTTGTATTTATGTTTAACACAACGTCCCAACTTCATTGGAATTGGGGTTGCAGAGAGAGAGAGAGCTCCTCGAGGTTGCTGGCCTGGATCCTAAACCTGCCCATCACTTCATCATCACGCCTGATGTCCTCCAATAAAATGTGGCCGAATACCTACACGACTCTCCCTCTGAATTAATACTTGTCAAGCTCCTTCCAGAGTGTCTCTTCGTCTTCTAGTCCACATCCTACTTGTGTGGCATAACCACTAATAACATGAAACATTTCAAGCTTAGGCCTCCTCATTTGATCTGACTCTTTTTGCCTCCAGGACATTCTTAACAAACATCAACAAACTCTTTTTGGATAACCCCTACCACTCTTCTCTTCCAATCTAGCAAAGGAAAATCGGCGAAATGTCAACCTGCGCCTAAGCTTCTAGTCTTATGGCCTTTCCACCTACTCACCTGTACACACAGTACACCTTGTGTCTACTCTTCTCATCAAATCAACCAGGTCCCTTGCTTTCCCTGTCCAAATTCAAAGTCCTTGCTTTCACTTTTAGGCTCGGTGCTTTCCTGTTATCTTTCTTCCTTCGGTATGAAATTGTTCAGACGAAGGCTTATAATTGTTGGGCTTGGTACTGGCCGACGGTTGGCACTGGCTTCTGCCCCCCGTAGGGCTGCATTACCACGATTTATACTGTTTTTGTAGTGGCCCCTGAGATCCTCTAGGTTGTGTCATTTTCCTAACTGCATTTGTCTTCCACTGTTCATTGAGGTATCCTGGACACTGGTGGCACCCAGGAGTGATTTTAGGCATGTTTGAAGCACATTCCCGCTCTGCCTTTCCTTAGCTCTTTCCGACTCATCCGTTTCTTTTCTTCCATCGACTATCAGACAGAGCACGTCAGGCCTGCACTCCTCCTGCTTAGTCCTCGGTTTATTTATGTTTCGTTTACGTTCCACCTTCAGATGACAAGATGTAATCTCCTCTCTTGTAGGTCACCCTATGTTCCCGCTCAAGTGAACAATTGTCGTATACTTAATAGGTGTGCCCCAATTTTCCATGACCTCTGATTTCAAATTCAATCCGTTGTTAACAATATACATGATCAATTGTGTATGTGAAACAATATGCTGAGGTTTATATGGTTTTCATAGTCATAAGGGCCCTCTGGGGGGAAAAAACATAACTATGATGTGGCCCACAACAAATACATGAATAATAATAATGCAATTAACTTCTTTAGCACTTTTCAAGGTACTCAAAGACCCTTTCGAAGTGCACGCATTACTCATTCACACCCTAGTGGTGGTATGCTACTAGTGTAGACGAAGCTGCCCTCCAGGGGGCAGTCTGACGGAAGCGTGTCCGCCATTCTGCACTAGAGGGAGCTCGCCTTATACCACACTTTGAAAACCACTTTTCTAGGCTGTTGTTTTATCCATAATTGTTCTCCGCATGTGACCCTAAGTACATCCGACTGATGCATTTAAAATTGGGGAGGGGGTCATCTAGGTGGTACAAAAAAATATTTGCCCTCCCCATCTTTCACACCAAAGTCACACCACTGCAGAAAAGGTACAATTCTTATTCTTATTCTTATTCTTATTCTTATTTCTTCTGGCCTCGTCTAAACTGTGATGACGGAAAGTATATTCGGGCGTGTCATGCTTGTCAGCTCACTGATGAGTCAGATGATCTTCGTCCCATCCCAGCTTGAGGTCAGACATTTGAACAGTTAATTATAGACCGTGTCGGGCCCTTGCCTTTGTCAAAAGCTGGTTGTGCATACCTAAGGATTGTAATGTGTCAGGTTTTCCTTGTAGTTCATCTCAGTAAATTCTGTAGTTAAGCCGTTCATCTTGACTTTTGACATTAAACGAGTGACCCAAAGCGATCCGCTCTCTCACTTCACGTCATATGTTTTGACAGGTTCTACAGTGACGCAAAACTGTGCGTAAGCAAACCAGGTGTAGAGACAGGCTTTGCTGGAATGTTTCCAACAGACGCTGAAGTCAAATGCTGCGCGCTTTTTTTGTGGGGACGGGTGCCGACTCCGAAGAGCGACTGCGTATGTTTGAAGCGTCGGAGGCGGTTCAAGAGAGTACTGCGTTCAGCCCCAACGAGATGCTTTTTGGACATTCTGTGCGAGGCCCCTTGCTGTATTGCATAATGCTTAAACTGAGCGTGAGCGGGCAAAGAAATTAGAACCTTAGGTAAACGGGCTTCACCACCAACTGTATGATTAACCTTAGCGCTCGCTAAGTAGACTATAAAGTCCGCTTTCAAGCTGTCTCAAGGATTTTTCAGTTTTGTTTTGTTTTTTGTTGTTGGGGATTTGTTTCAGTTTTTTGGGCTTTTTCTTCCTGTCCTGTTCCGCTGTTTGGTCAAGCAGAAAGGAAGATCTGTATCTCTTTTATGCCGGAACAGTTTTACTGTGTCGCAGTAAAGCTGCCATTGTAGTTTGTTTGTATTCTGATGGATATTTATTGAGAACAGTCATTCAGTCGAAAAGAACAAAGTTTTTTAAAGGGGAGTGACAGAAAAAAACAAAGGAGAGTGAAAAGGTAACTAAATAGGAAAAGAAGACAACAAAAGACAAAACACTAGCTGTAAACAAGATGAGGGAAGTAAAGCATTATATAACTAGTACAATGACACATTGGATTTGAGTGTTGTATGCGTCAGTAGTGCTATCCCCTGTGAGGGAAGCACAGAACAAGATGGGACAGGATTGGACAGGACAGGGACAGGACAGGAGGGGAAGCATGTGGGACAGGGGTTGCGGAACCGAAGTGTGGTGGGAGTGGCCATGGAAATTATAAACATCTGTAGACCAGAGTGTAAGTGAGGGGATACCCAAGAAATTCGCATTGTTATGTTATTCGCGTTGTTATGTTATTCACATTGTTATGTTATTTGTGGCCTCACACTCAGCGAAAAGGTTCCAGGGGTGTGTGTCTGCAGACACTTGCAATTGAATTGGCACCGTTTCACATGCACAATAACCGTCACAAGTGTCCTGTAATTGCTGTGCCTGCACCACGGGGGCTGAGGACCCCACCCAACCCAATCGAAAGGCGGGGCCAGGAGTCCATCCGAGAGCGGCCCGGTGGACAGGACACCTCCCACGCCGAGGGACGCGGGGCCACACCGAGGCGCCCCGAAAACCGGCCACCCGGAGGAGGCCGCAGGGACCCAACGCCACGCTCCCACCCCGCCCCAACAATAGTCCCAAGATCACCACCATCCCCTTCTCTCGTGTGTCCTCTTCCATGTTGTCTTGTATTTCCCAGTTATAGCTATGTTTTTTGTTTGTTTTTGTTAGAAGACGTGAGATTTATGTCCTGGAGGACTTGTTTCTAGACCGGTGGTGTATTGCAATCTTTAGGTTCTGTCTGGGATTATTGGAGCACACCACACACAGTACAAGCAAAACTGTTAAATGCTGGATTTTTCATCACCTGGCTAACATCATCCCTACTGCTAAGCATGGTGGTGGCAGCATCGAGCTGCGGGGCTGCTTTTCTGCTGCAGGAACTGGGCGACAAGTCAGCATGGAGAGTAAGATGACAGCTGCCAAATATAGAGAAATTTTTCAAGAGAACTCACGCCAGAGTGCTCTGGAACTCAGACTCGGGCCTCGATTCACCTTCCGACCCGACAATGACCCAAAGCACTTAGCCAAGATAACAAAGGAGTGGCTTCAGGAACAGCCTGCGAATGTCCTCGAGTGGCCCAGCCAGAGCCCGGACTTGAATCCAATTGAGCATTTCTGGAAAGACCTAAAAATGGCTGTCCACCAACACTGCCCATCCAACCGTGAGAGGATCTGCAGAGAAGAATGGGAGAAAATGCCCCAAAACAGATGTGCCAAGCTTGCAGAGACATACCCAAGAAGACTTGAGCCTGTGATTGCTGCCAAAGGTGCTTCAACAAAATATTAAGCCAAGAGTGTGAATACTTACGTATGTACCTATTATGTTCAAATGTTTACATTTTCAATGAATTTGCACAAATGGCTGAAAATATTACTTTTTGCATTATGGGATATTTTATGTAGATTTTTTTTTAAAAAGAAAACTATTCTCAAATCAGCTTTAGAATAAGTCTGTAACAGCAAAATGTGGAAAAAGTGAAGGCGTGTGAATACTTTCTGGTGGCACTGTATATGTTGGATAATGGGATTGCAGTACCATCATCCTCCAGCTGTGCATTAACAAGATTTTTAATGTGTATTAGGCCCACGGACTCACAACGTCCCGAGTTGAGGTCAGCAGTGCACTGTCCCTACTATACACAGTGTTGACAGTGCACTGCTTCCCCCTCCTGAGATGCCGGATGCAGGACCAGAATTTCCTAGAAGCAGTCTCGAAGTCGTTCTCCATGGCCTCACCGAACACCTCCCACACCCGTTTTTTTACCTCAACCACTACCAAAGCTGCGTTGCGCCTGGCCAGCCAGTATCCATCACCTGCCTACGGAGTCCCACAGAGCAAGAAGGCTTGATAGGACTCTTTCTTCAGCTTGACGGCATCCCTTACCGCTGGTATCCTCCAACGGGTTCGGGGATTGCCACCACAACAGGCACCGACCACATTAGAGCCACAGCTCCGGTCGGCCGCCTCAACAATGGAGGCATGGAACGGTACATGATCCGCTCAGACTCAATGTCCCCCGGCTCCCCCCGTGGGAGTTCTGTCGGAGGTGGAGGGTGGAGCTCCTTCTGACAGAGGACTCTGTCAGGCATTCCCAACAGACCCTCACAATATGTTTGGGTCTGCCAAGTCGGACCGGCATCTTCTCCTACCATCGGAGTCAACTCACCACCAGGTGGTGATCGGTTGACAGCTCCGCGCGTCTCTTCACTTGAGTATCCTAGACATGCAGCCGCAAGTCCGATGACACGACTGCAAAGTCGATCATCGAACTGCGACCTCCGGTGTCCTGGTGCCAATTGCACATGTGGACACCCTTATGTCTGAACATGGTGTTGGTTATGGACAATCCATGACTAGCACAGAAGTCTAATAACAGAACACCACGCGGCTTCCGGTCGGGGGTAGGACCTTTCCTCTCAATCACGCCACTCCAGGTCTCACTGTCATTTCCCACGTGAGCGTTGAAGTCCCCCAGCAGAACGAGGAAGTTCTCCAGCACCCCCTCCAAGGACTCGAAAATCAAGTGTGGGTACCCTGAACTGCTGCTTGGCGCATAGGCACAAACAACAGTCAGGTCCCTCTCCCCACCCGACGGCGGACGGAGGCTTCGATCTCATCCAGAGGAGTAAGCCTTGGTGGTTGGACTGGGGCACCACAGTACGTGCGTGTGTACTTTTATTGATAACGACGTCGGCCTGTCCGGTGGCTGGCAGATGAGAAGACTCGCTAGCTTAGCTTAGCTCACTAGCCACATACATAACACATCGCTCAGCATGGATCAAGTGTGAGTGTTAAGTGTTTTGAATGTGATTATCGTGTGAAAATGTGTACAGTAGAAATGTTACAAGCGTTGCTGAATGCGCGACCAAGTGCGACCGTTGAAGAAATATTCGGAGCTTTTGAAAGAACGATAGCACGGGAGGAGAACGGGTGACAATGTCAACACTGCGGCGCTGTTTCCCAGCCTCACAAAATCTCTCTTTGTATTGCGCACACTATTCCTTGTGAAAAGCTCACAGGGCTTTGTTTCTCGCCATTAGTATTTGACTGTTTTGAAGAGGGATTCTCAAACTTTGGCTCCAGCCAGGAGTTCCTTTCAGTGGAGACATTTTCCCATAATTCTAAACACCAATTAAACATATCCTTTCGAGGGAAAACAAATGGCTGAACCAGTAAAATCAGAGCAGAAATAATATAAATAAGTTGCTGTTTTCCCCTTTGTTTTTATTGCAAAGAAATATTTAATAACCATAATTAATTTGACCTGAACTCTTACAAGAAACAACAGCAACTTGGGAAATTGTGCTTGAACTGTTCAGTATGCAAAATTGTATTTCACAGTCACACTGGTTGAATTTTTTGCTAAAAAAGTTCCTGTATCGATTTCCAGCCACTGAATCGTTTCGGATCGTTTCATTCTAAATGAACCAATATCGTCCTTGAATCGAATTGGCAACCATTTGTCTTCTTTCATCGGCCATGAGACGCAGTTTTGGTTGAATTGGGTTTCATTTAGCTTATTTACTTCAATAAAGTATTCTTTGAGAAACCCTACACATGGTCAAGTCTCCCTTCTTGCTGTAGCCTTTGAGCTGAGGTCGTAGCAATGTCTATAGGACACACCACATCGAAACTCCTACGCGTCGACTTACACATTTTCCAACGACAGATGCAAATGAAAACATTTGACTGAATGTTTGACTTGCTGTTTATCCATTTGAGAGCCACGCCTGCAGCACATCAGGTGGACACATCACCAGCCGACGCCATCAGATGTGATTGTTTTCAATTGTAACCTGTTCTGTTTGGGTTAGACACATTTAGTATGACGTTAATCACTTAATTGACTAATTACAGACGGCAAAAACAATGTCGCTTGACAAGATTCGCCTCTTGATTACGCACTAAGCATTAGCAAACAATAACTTGTCTCCAAAGATGAAGGAGTGGCAGTGATATCAATTAAGGCCTCGCCCCAAGGAGGGTTGGCCGTAGGTTAAGGTCACACTATTAATGATCACGACGCGGCTGGGAGGCAAATAAGATGCTGTAGCAGGAACAACACTAACGCATCCATTCGAGCTCCACTCAGCGTACTGACAGCGTTTTTTAATCGAGCGTGGTGAGTACTTTTCTCCATCTTGAAGAAGTTTCATTGAGAGAAGATCAAAGTCGGACATGTTTCATTGTTTGCACTTTGTAGAATCGGGTGTAAGGGATGGATTGGGACTTGGGTCAAAGTGCTTTGGGACTTGCTCGTTGCTGAAGACTTCTTCAGCAACGAGCAATGTGCACTGTGCAACACATGGCTCAACTTATTGAATGCCGGAACATTGGACATGGACAGCACTTCCAAGAGTTGAAGCTATTTATTGTCATGTGCACCGTAAGAAAACAGATGTTAAAAAACATTGAATGAAATCCTTCGTGCTTCCCTTCGCAAGAACAGAAAAGATAAAGGGGAAACAATGAGAGAGACTAAAAAGGGACATCAGAATAAAAATAGCAATGTTCTGTAAAGGCCTTTCCTCTAGGTGTGTGATGCCTTTATGGATGGCACCGTTAACAGCGTCAACAGTGGAAAGGTCCTGATGATCCAGTACGCATACTGAAAAAGATCTAGGGTGGCGGCGGCGACTGCCATTTTAACGTGTTCGTGACCATCCTCTCAGAGCACTTAATGATGGGCTTAATGGGACGGTAGTAGTTTTTCTTTGGGCGTGGACTTAAAGCAGACGGGGACAGACGCCTGCACCTAGGAGGAGTTGAATATATCTACGAAGACGTCAGCCAATTCCAACGCGGAGCTTCACCTCGGGATGGGTTCTGATCCTGCTGCCTTTCCGGAGTTGTTTCTGCTCAGAGTCTGTTTCAACTGGTTGAGCTCCCCTGCCAGCGTCATCTGGCTCTTTTGACTCCTGGGTTGGTAGTGACTGAGGTGCTGGAGTTCTTGCCACATCCGCCTCGCAGTTATGAGGACCCAGGTTTAAATCCGGCCTCGCCTGTGTGGCGTTAGCATGTTGTTCCCGTGCCTGCGTGGGTTTTCTACCACATCCCAAAAACATCCATGGTCGGTTTATTGAAGACTCTAGTTCGCCTGTAGCTGTAAATGTGAGTGCGAATGCCATCGCATCCATCCATTTTCTTCACCGCTTATCCTCACTAGGGTGGCGGGATGCTGGAGCCTATCCCAGCTATCTTCGAGCGGGAGGCGGGGTACACCCTGAACCGGTCGCCAGCCAATCGGAGGGCACAGAGAAACAAACAACCATTCGCACTCACATTCACACCTACGGGCAATTTTTGGGACGTGGGAGGAAACCGGAGTGCTCGGAGAAAACCCACGCAGGCACGGGGAGAACATGCAATCTCCACACGGGCGGGGCCGGGAATTGAACCCCGGACCTCAAAACTGTGAGGCAGACGCTCTAACCAGTCGTTCACCGTGCCGCCCAAACAATAATAATAATAAGAAACTCTCTGACATACGTAAGTGCCACATCAGCCACGGTTTGAACATCCTCTCCATGGAAAAAAAAATCCAGCAGAAAGTTCAAGCAGCTTTTGATAAAAGAGGACATTTTCAAGAAACAAATTCACCTTAAAATGTTTTTCTTTTTTCTCTTTTCATCATTTTTACAGGAAACAACCACATTTGGTTTGGTACAGCAGAGAACGGAAAGGCATCATAATGATCAAAACCTTTGTTTTTGTACTTCTATTTCTTGGTAAGCTAAATATTACAATCTGGAGCTTTATGTCATCCTGTAAGACATCTGACCAAACTCGTCCATTGAAACAGGAACCACTGCTCAGGGAAGTCAACAACACCACAGCAGCGGAAGAAAACTCCTCCAGGTCACGGACAGTGCCGGCACGTCGGACAGTGCCGGCACGTCGGGGCCCACCGACAGCGAGGCCACCACCGACGCCACCGTCAGCGAGGCCACCGACGCCACCGACAGCGAGGCCACCACTGACGGCACCGACAGCGAGGCCACCACTGACGGCACCGACAGCGAGGCCACCACTGACGGCACAGACGCCACCACTGACGGCACAGACGCCACCACTGACGGCACCGACAGCGAGGCCACCACTGACGGCACAGACGCCACCACTGACGGCACAGACACCACCACTGACGGCACCGACAGCGAGGCCACCACTGACGGCACAGACCCCACAGGCACCATGGATGAAGTCTCAGTGACTGAAACAACTGCTGAAGAGGCAATCCGAAGATCAGGAGAGACAGCTGTGGCAGCATCCGCAACTGCTGCATCAGCCGCAGCATCGTTGGCAAGCTCGGCTACGGCAGCAGCGGCTGCAGTTTCAGGAGGATTCCCCCAAGCGGAAGCAGCTGCAGAAGATGCTTCGTCTGCTGCAGAAGAGGCAGCCGCTGCTGCGTCCTCTTTTTTACAAGGCACAATAAATGCAACAGAAGCAGCAGCAGCAGCGGAGAATGCAGCAGACGCCTCTGAAATTGCTGCACAAACAGCGGCAGAGGCCGCGGCACGAGCAGACGGGGACATGGCCTCATTTGCACAACAACTCTCCGCAGCAGCAGAAAATGCAGCCACCATAGCGAGATCAGCCGCAACAACGTCGGCCTTAGCAGCAAATGGAGTTACTCCAGAAAATGCAACAGATGTCATACAAGCTGCAAGAAATGCAAGCCAAGAGGCTGAGATGGCAGCTCAAGAACTCCAGGTTTTACTTTCAGAAGACTTACCGCCAGAAGTAGAGGCCAGCCTAATACAAGCCATACAGGCGGCCGAAAGCTCAGCTGCATTGGCAGAACAAACAGCAGCTCAGGCTCAAGATGCACTTGACACGGCAGACCGAGCCGTGGCACCAACTGGAGGAGATGTGGAGGCTGAGCTCGCTGGGCAATTAGCTATTGCACAAGTACAAAATGCAGCACAAAGCGCAAGTGCAGCTGCAGCGATGGCAGCCGAAGCGGCGGGAGCACCATCGGCAGCTGTCCAAGCTTCGAGAGCAGCCTCCCTCGCGGCCGCAGCGACGTCCCTCGCAGCTTCGGCGGCGCAAGCTGCGGGAGCCGATCGCGACCTCATCGATGCCGCCTTGGAGAGCGCAGTCGCAGCAAATGAGGCGGCTTTATTAGTTGCAAATGGAGGAGCAGAGCCACAGGTGGCTCGAGATGCCGCAGCAAGAGCAGCAGACGCGGCAGAAGCGGTGGCTCTCGAGGCACAAGACCCATTGTCAGTAGGGATTGATGAAGATGTGGAACAGGTCTCGCTCGACGCGGCGGCTGCGGCCAGACAAGCGGCGATGGCGGGACCGGAGGAATTTTCTACCATTGCGGCACAATTTGTGACAACATCAAGGAATGCTTCAGAACTATTTAGTAGTCAACTGTCATCCATGCTAACACCTGACATGTTGGAAGCCTTTCAGGAAGCAGAACAGGTCGCCTCGCTGTCAGAATTTACAGGAATCATAGCAGGATCTGCGGACGATTCCGAAGGCGCACAAGCGTTAGCGAGAGCTGCAACAGCAACAACAGAAGCGGCGATGGAAATGATACAAAACCTCCCGGAAGGAACCGCGTTTAGCTTGGCACAAAGGTCATTAGTGGCCAGTTTGACAGCCTCAGCCGCAGCAGCAACTGCAACGACCTCGGCTGCGGCCGCCGCCGCCGGCGCAGGAGCGGCAGCCAGAACCGCGTTAACCGCCGCAGAGGGAGCGGCGAACGCCGCTACAGCGCTGAGTAATAATGATGATAGCAGTTCCATAAATTCAACAGTGAATGCCGGACTTTCAGCATCCCTCGAAGCCACTAACGCAGCTGACGCAGCCGTGACAGCATCGCAAACTGGATCGGCCGTGGACGTGCAGATGGCAAGCCTGGCGATGGAGGCAGCTGGACTAGCGTCCAGGCTAACTGTAGCTGCACAAAGTGTCGCCTCTGATGCAGCAACAACTCAAACCTTGACGGATGCCTCCGAAGTGGCCACAGAAGTCAACATGGACTGGATAGAGTTGGTCACAGGTCTGCAAGACTTGCTGTCAGATGCGCAGCAGGAAGACTTTGGGGAGCTTGTGAATCAGCTGGCGATCCTGAGTGTGGCGTCCACAACGCAGGTGGCCACCGACGCGACCAGACAGGCGGCAGAGCTAGCTGTGACGACAACCACGGCAGGTCAAGCCCTCATCACCGAGACGGTCACGATGCAATCTCTGGCGTCCGTGGCGGCTTCGAGCGCAAATGTCGCAGTGAGAGCGGCAGACGCGTCGTTGGCTACAGCTACGCAAACAAACGGCGCTAACGTCCAGATGCTCTCACTCACCGCCACGCTCGCCGCCGCCACCGCCGTGCTCGCGCTGATATTGTGAAGCGTGTTTTAAATCAAGGACTTGTGAATTTAGCAAATCCATGTATTTATCCTTGTATTATACTGTGTTTCAAATTTGCATCTCATCATTTCTTAAACCACACTGGCAAAAGAAAAATGTAAATAATTGTTAAAGTCAGTGCAAACCAAAACAATGACCGCATGAATTGTGCTTCAACTTCCGCTGTGACGCACGACAAATAGTGTTTTGGAATTGTGAGTGAGATGAAAATCAGACAAAATAAGAGCTCGACAAGTGATAGACTTGACCTTCCTCACACAAGACCAGGAAGCCGAGCGGAGCTTCTCAAAGAGGAAATGACTGTGTGCGGCTGCAAATACGTGCCATCATGTTTCCGATGCAAGAAATGTATAAGCTATCCGTGTGCAATGGTTTGGAATGTCCGTGACATGTGGCAGAATAGCTGCTCTGTTGACCACGTCTTCGTTGTTGTTGCTTTCCAGACAATAAAGAAAATGGACTGATGACTTATTTTCTGCCTCTCCATTCACCCCACAGCTACACAACTGTAGCTCTCTACTATATCGATCTGCACAACGTCTACAGACTATGCCACTCACAACATCTACATTACCATAGTCCTATGTGTACTATGTCTGTACAGCACACCAAATCAGAAAAGAATAAGACTGTCTTGTCACCGGAAGCGGTACAACGAAATTCACTGCAGTTTCTGAAGCTGCCGTAAAACAGCATACAAATATAACAGCGCCGTGAAAAGGTATCGGTCCGTTTCTCAAATTCTTCTATTTCTGCATAGTTGAACCCATTTCTGCAAATTGAACCCAAGTGAACTGAAAATGCTGCTTTTAAATGCTGACTTCATTTATTCAGGCCAAAAAAATACAAAATAAAAATATTCAGTTACCTGTTACCCTGTGTGGAAAAGTAATGGCCCCGCGTGAAACCTAAGAACTGGTTGCGCCATCCTCAGTAGCAACAATTGAAATCAAACGTTTTCTAGAAGTGGCAATGAGTCTTTCACATCCCTGTGGAGATATTTTGGCCCACGCTTCTTTGCAGAATTGTTTCAATTCAGCAAAATGGAAGGTTTTCCAGCATGAGCGGCCTCTTGAAGGTCATGCCGCCGCATTTCAAACGGGATTCAAGTCTGGACTTTGACGAGGCCACTCCAAAACCTTCCTTTTGGTTTCTTTTTGAAGCCATTCAGAAGTTGACTTCCTGCTGTGTTTTGGATCGTTATCCTGCTGCAGAACTCAAGTGCGCTTCAGCTTGAGGTCACGCAACATTCTCCTTCACGGGTTTCGGTTAAAGAGCAGAATTCAGCAAGTTGTCCAGGTCCTGAAGTATCAAAACAGAGAAACATTGTCATTTATGTAAATTCTGCACATCGTTACACTGTCAAAAGTACTTTCTCAGTGCTCTTTGAGATTTTCACGAAAGAAAAAAATATTGGCATCAAAGTCATTGTTCTGCTTAATGTGTGGGCGTTCCGTTTTTGTCCTTCAGAAACAGATTTGGCTGAAACCAGCAGCCGATTACTAAAGAACGGTATAAGATAGAGACAAAAAGAAGAGAGTCTCAGATGTTTTTGTGGGTTTGGTCTTTAGATGGTCATAGTACCCGATAATCTGTGGGGCTTGGAAAATGAGTGCAATTGCTCAAAAATGCCCGGCAGTCCGGGGGTTCCCTGCTCAGGGAACGGCTGGCGGCGAACGAGTTAAGACGCTGAAACGGTGAGCATCGGATGTGCAGCTTACCGACAGGTGGGTGAACCGTGCGGGACCTCAACAACATGATCAAGTTGACCGGCGTACAATCCAAAAGGTCATTCAACAGACGTGCAGCTAAACCAAGTTGCATGTGTGTTTGCTTTTTAAAAGTTCAAAGATATTAGTCAGAAACCCAATTAGAATGATGAAGGTGTCAAGAAAGGCAACTGTCAGACAACGACACATCCCACGTGTCAAAAAACAACAGGATGCAGATGGATCGTTTTTGACTTGGCGTAATGAATATATATATATATATATATATATATATATCACCGCACTTCAACTGGAACGACAAAATAGGAAGTTAAGCGTGAAGCCCCCGAAATGGCGAACAGACCCATGATGCAACGCGGCGTAACGCGCCTTTTCCGAGCCCTATTACGTCCTGACTCGTCTTCTTGGACGGGTGTCAGCTACTGACACGCAATGACCGGATCAAACTTCTATTACAATCCGTAATATAGTCGACCTAAGAAGCATCAAGAGAGAAAGCCATTTTTTTTCAGCATCTTGACCGAGGGCAACACAATTCGACCGTGTTATTGCTGATTGCGGAGCACGGAAGGAGAGACTGCAGAGGCGGCGCGCTGTTTGGCGCATCTGCTTCACAGTTCCGAGGTCCCGGCCTACCGTGTTCTGCCCGTGCCCGTGTGGCTTTTCTCCAGGTACTCCGGTCTTCTCCCACAAGGCTGCTCATTGGTTGTTCGATTCTACGTGCCTCGCGATTGGTTCAGGGTGTCCCCCGCCTCTCGCCAGAAGTCACCTGAGATAGACACCAGCAGGAGAAAAGGGATGGATGGCTGCAGCAGGTGCTATTGCGATATCTTGGGAGGAGAGCCATAACAACCACCCGGTGGCAGCAGAGAACACGTGAAACTGCGGCTCCGTTGCTCAAAAGAAATCCCGCTTTTTGCTCACATGCAATCCGCCTGACTTTGATCCCATTTGCTCAAAGCAACGTCGGACTGGATCGGTCTGATACAGATCCAAACTTTGAAGATGACCAAATGCTCTAGACTACACTGCATATAACACTGAAGGCTACTCGGCGCAATCAATCAATAAACAAACACAACCTGCATGGCGTCACTCATTTTCAATCCCTGTTACCAGGCATACCGTACCCGCACCACAGAGAAAAAGCCTCGATAGTGTACATTCCGTGTGCTTCAAAAACGTGACAAACCGAGGTGTGCTATCGAGCATTGACGAGGCGCTTTGCGTTCCTCACCTTCCTGCAACGTAACATTTGCTTTTCTGGCCCCAATGCAAACCTGCGCCAGCTGAAAATCAACACATACCTCCCGCTTTCTCTCTGAATGAGGATTATTTCACTTCTACTTTAACGGTCTGTAGTGTGACGTACACACACACACACACACACACACAAAAAGTCCTCACAATTGACTTCATTTGAACATGTATACATCGGTTGCACATGATTAAAATGGGTTCAAATGACACAATTGGCCCCTCTTCTCCTAAAAAAAAAAAGATGCAATTTTAGCACCTTTGAATCATGTGCAACCGATGTATACATGTTCAAATGAAGTCAATTGTGAGGACTTTTCTTCAGTGTAGTCTATCATTTCAACTGTAGGGTTGGAAAATCGGCATGATAAATGTTGTCGATTTGAGCAGTTCAAATGTTCCTGAAATCCACCCTCAATCCGCCTAACTGGGATCACAATAAGGCAGATTTCTCGGATCAAAGTCATCCCAAGCCTACAAAAATGTTTTGAACAGTACAAACTGAGGGATTGATCCAGATTAAAACCAAAATTGAATGACATGATCTCATCTGATTTCAGAGTGTGATTTTGTTTTTGAACAACCCATTTTCTAGAATTGAGCAATCCATGATCCAAAATCCGATCCGATGAGCTTGAAACAGAAAGCCGTGACGTCACATTCGACCTCCGGCCAATAGTGAACAACCTAACGCACGAGATGTAAAAAAGAAAAACAGTTTTACTGTCTTCAGCAGGGAATCCTGACCCACTTGAACCCTGATTTGCTCCCAGTGGGCCTGGCGGCAGCCACCCATTGCTGTGTGAATGTGAGGCTTTGTAAAGCGAGATTATAGAAGCGCAGTGGATTTCCCATTTACTTGGCTTCCTGACTCATTTGACTAGCAACAGAATCCAATGCTCAGGGCCCGGTATTTCAAAACACTTCATCTGTATCAAAGTGGTCTGGATTCGATAAAATCTCAAAATTGGGTATTTCAAAGCAGGATGTGATTCTGATCCTAGTGAAATGGGGATACGGAGCGTGAACACGCAATTGAGAGGAAATCAGGCCCGTGGTGTAGCAAATATTTGTCAGCATTACCTTGGAATTCAATTCGTCCCACCAATGAAAATACCTCGGATACCGTGGCTTGCATGTGAACACAACTGAATGGATGAATGTTTACAGGGAAATATTCAGCCTTTCGTCAGCTATAGATCACCTTACCTATTCACCATTCGCCCGACTTGGGTGCAGTGGGAGACTGAAGACCCGCCAGTCCGGGGTGTAGCCTGCCTTTCGCCTGAAGTCAGCTGTTATGGGCTCCAGCTCCCCGCCAACCTACCAAAAATCAACGGATATTTACATTTTCAATCAGCCTTTCAATCTGTGTTTGCCTTTTTGTCACCCTTTGAACACATTTCGATTTCAAATCGCCTGAGTCTTTTTATAAGCCAAATAATACAAATTCCTGTGATAGCAATTTATCTTAGCTTCCCTATTAGTACCCGCAATGTACCTACAGTACAGTATAGTACAGTACGTGACGTCCGTGCGAGCAGCGCAAGCAATCTACCCATGTATGTATTTATTGTTATTGTGAATCCATCCATCCATTTTCTGTGGCGCCTCTCCTCACTAAGGTCGCGGGCATGCCGGAGCCTGTCCCAGCTATCTTCGGGCGAGAGGCGGGGAACCAATCTGGAGTTTGCATGTTCTCCCCGTACCTGCATGGGTTTTCTCCGGGCACTCCGGTTTCCTCCCACATCCCAAAAACATGCGTGCCAGGTTCATTGAAGACTCTCAATTGCCCGTAGGTCTTAATGTGAGTGCGAATTGTTGTTTGTTTGTATGTGCCCCGCGATTGCCTGGCAACCAGTTCAGGGTGTACCCCGCCTCCTGCCCGACGATAGCTGGGATAGGCTCAAGCACTCCCGCGATCCTTGTGAGGAGAAGCGGCTCAGAAAATGGAACAGGAAAGTTTGAATTTTGGTCCGCAGGATTCCATGAGTTAGTCGTTATTGTTGATTTTGACCAATTGATAGCGAATTCTGATAATTGCGAAAATGTCTTAATGAGGTCAAAAACTGTTTGAAGTGATGACTTGGGTTCTTGTAAATCAAGAAGGAGATCATCTGCATATAGATTGATTTTGTGTTCTGACACAGGAGTGCACATACAGTACCCTTAATACTGATTGGCTGCTTGAACAAGAACCATCCCATATTTTTGTTCACCTTTCTGGATCTGCACTGAATTCCAAATTGACCGGAGGGGCGTTGGCCACATAAATGTCACTTGACAACATTGGCTTGCCATTAGTCCGCGTTACTCATTTGTGAACAATTAGCTGTGTGACAAAAGTGAGGAAAAAAATATTTCATTAAATGTCTCACCATAATGAGTGCCTCGCCTCGCCTCAGCAAGGGTGGAACAATACTTTTGGATCACGCTGTTTATTAGCTACCAAAACATGACTGTGAGACGAGGCAAACGCCGAAGCAGGACCGACTCTGACGCAAAGAGACTCCAGATCAGCTCCACTAAAGTGATCCGACAACAAGAGACCGACTTAAATCAGCGCGGTGAGTGCCTTCTCCCTCTTCAATCGCCACCATCATGATCATGTTCGGAGGTGTTTGCATGGCAATAACACCCGTCTCCAATTCTCCATTCATACGACATCCGACCAACAGTCAAGGCAATTCTTTATTTCTGCTGTAGACAGAAAGCATTCGGCTTTGACTTCAAGTATGAGACAAGAGCGCAACAGTTCAGCTTGTTGGATAAACAACAGCAATTTTTCATGAACAAAAACTCCATGCAGCTTAGAAACATACACAGAGAGGAATGGATCTACCCTCCAAGGCTGTTAAACTAAATAGTCAGACAGGAATCTCTCATCATATGTTGGGCGAAGTGATGATTTGAGCACGTTACAAATTTGCTGTAACTATCAGATACAACTAGTGTTAAGATATATCATTGAAAGGGAAAGTCTTTAAAGGGGCGCCAGGCCAATAGTACATCCATCACCCGCTGCAGGTATAACGGGTTTGAATTTGAATCCGTATCCAATAGTTGTGGAAGGAGGGGCATGACAAGAACATATTCGCATTTGTGGCAACCGGCATATAGGCAATGACAAGGTAGGAATATGTTTACAACTCTGGTGTCACATAGCTTGACAAAGATCAACTGGCAAATCTTTTCCCCATGCCATTTGAGCTTTGTCCCAAGATACTGGTTTCAAGTCGCCTATCACACACTTTTCTTTTCATAAGGATCCAGTCGATAGAGTTGAATGTAAATGATTCCTCGGTGGTGGGACAGGAAATGAGGGAAACTTCCATCCATCCATTTTCTGTACCGTCTATCCTCACTAGGGTCGCGGGCGTGATGGAGCCTAACCCAGCTATCTCCGGGCCAGAGTCGGGGTACGCCCTGAACTGGTCGCCAACCAATCGCAGGGCACATATAAACAAGCAACCATTCGCACTCACATTCATACCTACGGGCAATTTAGAGTCTTCAATCAACCTACCGTGGATGGTTTTGGGATGTGGGAGGAAACCAGAGTGCCCGGAGAAGAGCCACGCAGGCACGGGGAGAACATGCAAACTCCACACAGGCGGGACCGGGATTCGAACCCGCAATCTCAGAACTGGGAGGCAGATGTGCTAATCAGTCGTCCACCGTGCTGCTGAGAGAATCTTTTCTCTGGTAAAGCTGCCTATCTGAAGACTGCTAAAGCAATGTGATCTGAATATCCATCCATCCATCCATTTTCTGAGCCGCTTCTCCTCACGCGGGTCGCGGGCGTGCCGGAGCCTATCCCAGCTGTCATCGGGTACACCCTGAACCGGTTGCCATTTCAAATGAGATAAACATATCATCCGAAGAACATCAACCCGTTTCTATGCCAATATTGAAATGCCCCGTCGAACCCAGATGGAAGAAAGACGTGCTTATTTGCTACTGGGAAATACCAGCTAGAACTGCTTGAAATCAAAATGTCTCCTACACTGTAAGCATGTTTTAGTGAAAGTCGTGAACGGTGTACTACAGTTGCGTGGTCACGTGTGTGTTTGATAATTGCCCAATAGTACCCAGGAAAACTGGGTAATCCTATCCCACCGGCAACCTTTTGAACATCCAAGTACATTTTTTTGAATCGTAAAATTCAAATTGTTCCATGTTAATGAAGAGATTAGTCGACCCGTTTAAATGTTTTCATAAGGATACATATGGGGACTGTTTGAAACGCACAAAGAAAATGACTAAGGAATTCCATTTAAACTATATTAATGTAACTTACAAATGAAATTGTCAACGTTGACCATTTCCCAATAGTTTATTTCGTTTTTCCTAATACTGACTTCAAGTGGTGTTTCTCCAAATTCCTCATCTTGTGCGCAACTTTAAGTTGCAGGTCTCTGACTATATTGCATTCCATTTCTCTACTTGGAAAAATCTGTGAGTGCTATACAGCAGTTACAGTCTTGAATCAGTCTTGGTCTGTGTTTATCCCTCAGAGTCTGCTTTGGTGCCGCTCCAAAGAAGGACAAAGTGCCAGTGCAACGGACAGCAGTGAGGACTGTCGAGAGGATCATCCATACCCGCCTACCCACTCTTGAGGACTGAAAGAGCTTGGGGCAGGCAAAAGTCTCTTGGACTCACTCCAACCTGGACACCACCTTTCCCAGCTCTTTCCCTCTGGTAGGCGCAATTAAACAATGCACACTAAAACCAGCAGACATTAAAATAGCTTCTTTCCCCTTGCCATTACCTCCTTAAATAGTTGATTTACAATTTCGAGGTGACATTTAGCCCCTTTTCTCCTATCAGTGTCATAATCACTGCATTCATTATTGTAGCGTCATACCTCTGCATCATTTGCATACTGCTGTCACCGCATTAGTGAACACTTTCTATTGCTTCATGACTCCGTACCTTTACGTTACGTCCTCAAAGCATATTGTGTGGTAGTGTCTTCTTTGCTCTTGTACTCGTGCTGCAACTACCAACCACAGGAGACAAATTCCCAAGTGTTTGAACATGCTAAAGATGATTCTGACTCTGTGTGATCAAATGAGAAAAAATGTTGTTTCTTTGAATGGTTCAATGCATAGCCTGAGAGGTGACTGTAGTTTTCTAGCTTCAACAAGAGTCTTGAAGACCGATACTGTTAGGTTGGATATGGACAAAAGCAGGTCCTGCGTGTTTGCTCTCACAGGGGATATCAGTAATCCGAGGTCGGGTCGCGGGGGCAGTAGCTTTAGCAGGGACGCCAAGACTTCCCTCTCCCCAGCCACTTCATCCGTCTCTTCCGGGGGGATCCCGAGGCGTTCCCAGGCCAGCCGAAGGATGTAGTCTCTCCAGCGTGTCCTGGGTCGTCCTCCCATCATACATCAATTTAATTTATTTTTGATTTTTATAGTCACAGCTTACGGCAAAAGGCTTAGCAGACAGAATGAGCCGCCTGATAAAGGGTCTTTGTCTTTTTCAGCAGTACTGAAATCGTGTCCCGAGTCAAGTATTGGCGCAATCTTATCAGCAAATTGCTATGATAGCTCATTTAAAAACCCTTTAATTTCCCGCATTAATTTGTTCGCTGTAATCGATCTACAGTATTAGGGCTGTACTGATTCGTTTCAGCAACGATTCGATCCGTATCACAATTCATCAATTCAAGGACGATATCGGTTCATCCATCCATCCATTTTCTTCCGCTTATCCGAGGTCGGGTCACGGGGGCAGTAGCTTTAGCAGGGAAGCCCAGACTTCCCTCTCCCCAGCCACTTCCTTCAGCTCTTCCGAGGGGATCCTGAGGCGTTCCCGGACAAGCCGAGATACGTACTCTCTCCAGCGTGTCCTGGGTCGTCCCCGTGGTCTCCTCCCGGTGGGACGTGCCCGGAACACCTCACCGGGGAGGCGTTCAGGGGGCATCCTAAACAGATGCCCGAGCCACCTCACCTGGCTCCTCTCAATGCGGAGGAGCAGCGGCTCGACTCCGAGCCCCTCCCGGATGACCGAGCTTTACATCCGTTCTCTAAGGGAGAGCCCGCACACGACATTGGTTCATTTAGAACAATACGATCCGAAACGATTCAGCGGTTGGAAATCGATTATCGATTTCGTTCAGTAGGGGAATGCGCATATGCACTGATGATGCGCGCCTGGCGGCTTCACTCAGCACCAACAATATTCCTCGCCCTGGTGCTCTTTGCCCAGCCACAAACTCAAATGCCTTTAAATAAACAATAACATGAATAATCATCTGTTCTTATGTTGTTTAAAACTTGAAAAAAACCATGAATATTTGGGGATCACACTCCTCGGTCTCCCTGGTAAGGTCTATTCAGGGGTGTTGGAGAGGAGGGTCCGTTGGGAAGGAAAATCTCAGATTCAGGAGGATCAATGTGGTTTTCATCCTGGCCGTGGAATAGTGGACCAGTTCTACACCCTCGGCAGAGTCCTCGAGGGTGCATGGGAGTTCGCCCAACCAGTCTACATAGCCCGTGTCCCTCGGGAAGTCCTGTGGGGGGGGGGTGCTTCGGGAATATGGGGTACCGAACCCACTGATACGGGCTGTTCGGTCCCCGTACAACCAGTGTCAGAGTTTGGTCCGCATTGCCGGCTGTAAGTCGGACTAGTTTCCGGCGAGGGTTGGACTCCGCCTTTGTCACCGATTCTGTTCATAACAGACAGAATGGACAGAATTTCTAGGTGCAACCGAGCCATAGAGGGGGTCCGGTTTGGTGGCCTCAGTATTGCATCTCTGCTTTTTGCAGATGATGTGGTTCTGTTGGCTTCATCAATCCGTGATCTCCAACTCTCACTGGAGCGGTTCGCAGCCGAGTGTGAAGCGGCTGTGATGAAAATCAGCACCTCCAAATCTGAGACCATGGTCCTCAGTTGGAAAAGGGTGGAGTGCCCTCTCCAGGTTGGTCCTGCCCCAAGTGGAGGAGTTCAAGTATCTTGGAGTCTTGTTCACGAGTGACGGAAGAATGGAATGGGAGATCGACAGGCGGATCGGTGCAGCGTCTGAAGTGATGCGAACTTTGTATCGGTCCGTTGTGGTGAAGAAGGAGCTAAGCCGAAAGGCGAAGCCCTCAATTTACCGGTCGAGCTACGTTCCTACCCTCACCTATGGTCAAGTTTGAGAAGAAAAAAAAGAAAGTTTGAGTTATCAATACTATAGTCCATCCATTTTCAACACCGCTTATCCTGGTTAGGGTCGCGGGACGCTGGAGCCTATCCCAGCTGACTTCGGGCGAAAGGCGGACTACACCCTGAACTGGTCGCCAGTCAGTCGCAGGGCACATATAGACACAGACGACCATTCGCACTCACATTCGCACCGTCACTGAGTGGGAACTGAACCCACGCTGCCTGCACCAAAGTCAGGCGAGTGTACCACTACACCATCAGTGACCAATACTATAGTATTGATTGCACAATAAAGTACTTATACATCCCATTTCATTTCATTCTCATTGTACTTGTGTATAGTGACAATAAAAAAGCATTCTTATATTCTTATATTACATGTTATATTAGTATACAAGTACAGTGGAACCTCGATAGAACGGACTAATAGGGGCGGGGGTGGGGGGGTCCAATATAGCCGATTGTCCGTTACATTGAAGCACTTTTTTTTTTTTTTCTTGAGGCCATATGCACCAATATTACTGTACGGTACAAAATCATTGTTTTGTAGGTTTTTTCGTGGCCTAAAACACCCAGTACAGTACAAAGTTATTGTAAATAAATATAAAAAAAAAGCTTGAAAATGTTTGAAAGTTTCACATTTGATCCAAACTTACCACGCCAGTGTGCTTGGTCACGGTAACGTCGACAGACAGTACTAATCGTAGGCGAGTCGCTTTCATGAGCCGCGAGCAATTAGTGTGCTTTCGAGTTTCAAATCCATGGCCAAAGGCGAACGGCTTGACAAAAAACTGTTACTGTTCCAAAACTACCATGTCCCAGACTCCAGAGACTTGTTTGGTATTCCTCAGAGCTAACACTGCCACCATGCCGCTCTCGCTCTCTCTCGCTCTGCGCTGCGCTGCGCTCTACGCACAATGGACAACAGATAGAACCATCATGACATGGTCACCACATCAATGCCCCACATTCAACATGGCCGCCACGTAGGCACGTCTATTGGAATTGGTTCTAATAAGATTGTATATCTGTGACCCGGAAATAGATCAGTCCCATTCTTGGCCTGCATTGCGCCACAGCGCCAGTAAACAACAGTGGCCCATTCTGGAATTGACAGATTTTGTCAACGGCAGTAAATGGAAACTATTTTTGGACACATTGTTCAGTCCCAGCGGTCCATTTTATCCAAACATCCGTTGTATCGGGGTCCGTTTTATCAAGATTCCACTGTATTTTAATTGGAATTACATTTCACATGAATAAAAAGGGGTGGCACGGTGGCCGATTGGTTAGAGCGTCAGCCTCACAGTTCTGAGGACCCGGGTTCAATCCCCGGCCCCGCCTGTGTGGAGTTTGCATGTTCTCCCCGTGCCTGCGTGGGTTTCCTCCCACATCCCAAAAACATGCATTAATTGGAGACTCTAAATTGCCCGTAGGCATGACTGTGAGTGCGAATGGTTGTTTGTTTCGATGTGCCCTGCGATTGGCTGGCAACCAGTTCAGGGTGTACCCCGCCTCCTGCCCGATGACAGCTGGGATAGGCTCCAGCACGCCCGCGACCCTAGTGAGGAGAAGCGGCTCAGAAAATGGATGGATGGATGAATAAAAAGGCGGCGGCACGCTGGACGACTGGTTACAGCGTCTGCCTCACATTTCTGAGGACCGGGGTTCAATCCCCGGCCCCGCCTGTGTGGAGTTTGCATGTTCTCCCCGTGCCTGCGTGGCTTTTCTCCGCCCGCTCCGGTTTCCTCCCACATCCCAAAAACATGCATGCAATTCCAAATTGCCCGTAGGTATGAATGTGAGTGCGAATGGTTGTTTGTTTGTATGTGCCCTGCAATTGGCTGGCAACCAGCTCTGGGTATACCCCGCCTCCTGCCCGATGTTAGCTGGGATAGGCTCCAGCATGCCCGCTCAGAAAATGGATGGATGGATGAATAAAAAGGCATTCTATTACACAAAATACAATTATATGAAATATAAATAATTAGGGGGTCCCTGCTCCAGGTTTCCTCGACCTGGAAATGGTTGAAGACCCCTGATATAAACCATTAAAAAATGATATCGGAGAAGCAGCAAGTTATCAGTTATGGTCCTGACAAGCATAAGAAAGCAAGAACAAGTGCCTGTCTGACTACAAAACTGAGCACTAAATCCCTACACTGGTCTAATAAACCTGTTGAGATAGCACACCCAGTCTTCTAACACTGTGACTAGGATAACGTACAAACCTATCCTCCTAACAGGTCTCAACCAGAACAATCCACTATTTACATAATTGGATTGGATTTAGAATAAAAATCATTTGTATATAGCCAACAACAGAAAATAAACTTCTATATTTAAATCCTTTTCCAGGTAGTTTATGCCAACAAACAACAAACAAACAACCATTCGCGCACACATTCACACCTACGGGCAATTTAGAGACTTCAATTAACCTACCATGCCCGGAGAAAACCCACGGAGGCACGGGGAGAACATGCAAACTCCACACAGGCGGGGCCGGGGATTGAACCCGGTCCTTAGAACTGTGAGGCAGATGTGAGAACCAGTCGTTCACCGTTCCGCTTGTATCAACATAATAATGAATACAAATCTATAATATTCTTTTTCTCACCACATGCAAAACTTTCAATCTGGCTGTCGGGGAAACATTTTCTGGAAAAGACAAGCTATGACTTTTGACGAATTAGAGGAGTAGTGAGAGTTCATCACTTTTACAAAAATTCTGATATTGTTACATTAGCTACCTCCAGGTTGGTCTGCTTTGCCGTTGAAATTGTAGCCACCGCCGCAGCAACGGCCGCCTGCGTCGCTGGGGACCAAAGTGCAGTAACGCCATCCCCTGTTGCAGTTAAGTCTCTGATGGAGTTGCTTCTGCAGTGTTTGGCAGCCGCCGTGCGTTTCTTCCACTTGTGTAACTTACCAGTACATCTTCTCCCGTGCTGGTTACGTCGAAGGACTTGGAACAAAGTCTGCATTTTACACATCCGTGGTAAGGGTCTTCAGTAGTAAAGTTTAAACTTCTCCTTAATACATTCTCATTGTTGAAAGAAAAATTTCCAAGCATTTTGTTTGCAAAGAGAATATTTCAGAGTCCACGTTGAGCACAGAGTGGCTGAGAGCTCCGGTGAATGCTCCACTTGTTTGCTTTACGCTAACGTTGTGAAATGTCGCAATACCGGATATTGTGGGACATTGCGCTTCAGTGTCAATTTGAATTTGAATTTCACTGTAGCGTATATTGGGTTTGGATAAAAGCTCAAGTCATTTGGGAAAAGGAGAGTCGGGAGTTAGACGACTGCGTCTACTTCCGGCGTGATCCAACGAACCTCAGAGGATTATAATCCAATTATATTTGTCTCGTGTAGAGCACCACGACTCATTTTATATTGGTAAATTTTAGGAAAAGTGACGAAAAAACCTCTATCGATCATGGTACTTTAGAAAGCTTGCTACGTGGATGAAATAATAGTTCTCGATTACAGTGCTGTTACTATTTCACGCAAAAACACAAAGTGGAATTTATAGGGGAAGTTGGGGAAACAATGCAGAGGGACTTTAATACAAAAAGGTGCAGATAAACATTCGTAAAGAAGGCTGAACCCGTGACGTAAGTGTGGGATGCGTGGATGTGCAGTGAGCGATGCTAGAGCTGGGAATTAGGCGAATGCTAGTTTGAGATCATTTACGCACCCATTTGTACTTGGTAATCAGCAAGTTGTAGTCAATCCTCCCGATGGCTGGGCAAGGCCGTCGACAGGTTGATTTGAGTAAAAAGAAAAAGCAAGGCTAGAGTGGCTGAAGCGCCTGAGTGACGTTGTTCGCCACGTGCTCAGAGAAAACTTCCTGCCGGATTGCTCTTGGTGGTGACTCACCCTCACACAAAAGTCTAGTTGGGGAGTTGGCAGAATAACTCTGCGGTCAGCGATTGTCAGCGCGGCAAAGAAGATTCGGCTGGGCCTAACCCGTTTTGGATCGGACTCGTGACCAGTTTATGGCTTCGGTGACATAAACCAGATTTTCTGTGTCTTGTGGAAACAGACCGGCTCGTTGAGGGTCAGAAGGCAGGAATCAGCTCGTGGGGGTGCCGTCGACACGTGTTCCATAGGGCGTATTCGATACATCACGTTACACCATTTTACTTATGTTTTACGCATCCTAAATATCCATTTAATATTTCCATTACTTTTGCAAAACTTTATAGAAGGTTATTTTTCATTCACTTTTCAAGGACCTGGAAAATGCATTTTCCATTTCCATAGCTTTTCCATGACTGTACGAACCCAGAAACCTTCTCTTATAGCTACTAGTTGTGCACTAAATCAGTCCCCTATCGATTCCTTCCCACTTTTTGGTGTAGTGAGGTGACTTCTGATTTTAGCATGGCAACAGTAGTAGTTGTACCCGTGTGTATGTTTAGACCTGACTCCAACACGCTCAGGCGTGTCCCCTATTTAGCCAAGTCCAATCGGAGCGCTTCTATTTTAGTGTCAAAGTCAATTTTACAAGCTTTTACTGTATGCAATGGCAGGCATGACAAAAGATGGGTCTTTAGCCTCTAGAGGAGTCCACATACGTAGATGCTGCTTCAGCTGAGTCTGAGGCTATAGCAGTGACCTCTTTCTTTGAGCTATTTTGTTGTCTACTTGTAGATTATGAAAAAAAAGTGAGCTATGAATATGACACACTGGTGTTAAATTGTCAGAGAAAAACAGTGTTTCTAAAGTTGTTTTGTAAACAAATATTTATTTACTGCCTTACAGCACATCATCTGCCACAATGATTACTCTCAAGCTGTTCACTGCTCTCCTTCTGCTGCCTGGTAAGTCAACAAACACTCAACTAACGGAACAAATTTGTGAAATGTCATCATGTAACACTGTCGTCAACTCGTTGACACAGGAATCTACAGCCTGCCAACACAAAGACACCTGTCAAGCATGACTGAAGAGAATTTAGGACCAGAAGATGACCGTGGGAGCCAGAGACCACACCAACGAGACTCTATTTTTGTACCTGAAGGAAGCCAACATATTCTTAACTTTGCATTAGAGAGCCCAAACAACTATGACCCCACAAATATCAAAGACACGCAAATCCATGAAACGACACAGGTCCAAAATACCCATGACTCAATCAATGAAGAACATACCCCTTCCAAGCATACCCATGGCTCCACCCGTGAAGAACACACTACTTCCCGGCAAAATTATGAACCCACTCATGAAGAACACATTCATTCCCGGCTTACCCATGACTCCAACCGTGAAGTACACACTCCTTCCCAGCTTACCCATGACTCCACCCATGAAGAACACACTCCTTCCAGGCATACCCATGACTCAACCCATGAAGAATGCACGCTCTCCCAAAGTACGTCTGACTCCAACCATGGAGGTCACAACCCTTTCCCACATACCCATGATTCCACAGATAAAGAAAGTATTCCTTGCCAGCATACTCATGAATCCATCCATGTAGAACATACCCATTGCAAACTTACCCATGACTCCAACCGTGAAGAACACACACCTTCCCGGCATACCCATGACTCCACCCATGTAGAACACAACCCTTGCTGGCATACACGTGACCCCACTCAAAAAGAACAAAGACCTTGCTCAAACACTCATGACTCCTCCTATGAAGAACATATTCCTTGCTCGTACACCCATGACAACACGGATGCGCCGCATACACCTTGCACCAGAGTTACCACCCTCTCCAGTGATAGCACACTTTCAAGTGAAAACACATTGTCTAGTGACACCACAGTTACCACACTATCCAATGATTGCACACTGTCCAGTGACACCACAGCTAGAACACCATCCAGTGATAGCACACTCTCTAGTGATAGCACCTTCTCCAGTGATAGCACAGTCTCCACAGTTATCACACTGTCCATTGACAGCACACTCTCGAGTGATAGCACATTCTCCAGTCATAGCACAGTTAGCACACTATCCAGTGATAGCACATTGTCCAGTGACACCACAGTTAGCACAATAACCAGTGACAGCACACTCTCTAGTGATAGCACCTTCTCCAGTGATAGCACTTTGTCCAGTGACACAACAGTTAGCACACCATCCAGTGATAGCACACTCTCTAGTGACAGCACCTTCTCCAGTGATAGCAATTTGTCCAGTGACACAACAGTTAGCACACCATCCAGTGATAGCACACTCTCTAGTGACAGCACCTTCTCCAGTGATAACACTTTTTCTAGTGACACCACAGTTAGCACACCATCCTGTGATAGCACACTCTCTACTGATAGCACAGTCTCCACAGATAGCACATTGTCCAGTGACACCACAGTTAGCACACTGTCCAGTGACAGCACTTTTTCCAGTGATATAACAGTTAGCACACTCTCTAGTGATAGCACCTTCTCCAGTGATAGCACATTATCTAGTGAAACCACAGTTAGCACACCATCCAGTGATAGCACACTCTCTAGTGACAGCACCTTCTCCAGTGATAGCACTTTGTCCAGTGACACAACAGTTAGCACACCATCCAGTGATAGCACACTCTCTAGTGACAGCACCTTCTCCAGTGATAGCACTTTTTCCAGTGACACCACAGTTATCACAATGTCCACTGACAGCACAATCTCGAGCGATAGCACCTTCTCCAGTGATAGCACTTTGTCCAGTGACACCACAGTTATCCCACTGTCCACTGACAGCACAATCTCGAGTGATAGCACCTTCTCCAGTGATAGCACTTTGTCCAGTGACACCACAGTTAGAACACCATCCACTGATAGCACACAATCTAGTGACAGCATCTTCTCCAGTGATAGCACATTGTCCAGTGACACTACAGTTAGCACCCCATCCAGTGACAGCACAGTTATCACACTGTCCACTGACAGCACAATCTCGAGCGATAGCACCTTCTCCAGTGATAGCACTTTGTCCAGTGACACCACAGTTAGCACACCATCAACTGATAGCACACACTCTAGTGACAGCACCTTCTCCAGTGATAACACATTGTCCAGTGACACCACAGTTAGCACACCATCAACTGATAGCACACACTCTAGTGACAGCACCTTCTCCAGTGATAACACATTGTCCAGTGACACCACAGTTAGCACACCATCCACTGATAGCACACACTCTAGTTACAGCACCTTCTCCAGTGATAGCAATTTGTCCAGTGACGCAACTGTTAGCACACCATCCAGTGATAGCACACTCTCTAGTGACAGCACCTTCTCCAGTGATAGCACTTTTTCCAGTGAAACCACAGTTAGCACACCATCCAGTGATAGCACACTCTCTACTGATAACACCTTCTCCAGTGATAGCACTTTGTCCAGTGAGAGCACATTTTTCAGTGACAACACAGACAGCACACTATCCAGTGATAGCACAATCTCTAGTGATAGCACAGTCTCAACAGATAGCACATTGTCCAGTGACACCACAGTTAGCACACTCTCTAGTGATAGCACCTTCTCCAGTGATAGCACTTTTTCTAGTGACACAACAGTTAGCACACCATCCAGTGATAGCACACTCTCTAGTGACAGCACCTTCTCCAGTGATAGCACTTTTTCCAGTGACACCACAGTTATCACACTGTCCACTGACAGCACAATCTCGAGCGATAGCACCTTCTCCAGTGATAGCACTTTGTCCAGTGACACCACAGTTAGCACCCCATCCAGTGACAGCACACTCTCTAGTGACAGCACCTTCTCCAGTGATAGCACTTTGTCAAGTGACACAACAGTTAGCACACCATCCATTGATAGCACACAATCTAGTGACAGCACCTTCTCCAGTGATAGCACATTGTCCAGTGACACCACAGTTAGCACCCCATCCAGTGACAGCACACTCTCTAGTGACAGCACCTTCTCCAGTGATAGCACTTTGTCCAGTGACACAACAGTTAGCACACCATCCAGTGATAGCACACTCTCTAGTGACAGCACCTTCTCCAGTGACAGCACTTTTTCCAGTGACACCACAGTTATCACACTGTCCACTGACAGCACAATCTCGAGCGATAGCACCTTCTCCAGTGATAGCACTTTGTCCAGTGACACCACAGTTAGCACACCATCAACTGATAGCACACACTCTAGTGATAGCACAGTCTCAACAGATAGCACATTGTCCAGTGACACCACAGTTAGCACACTCTCTAGTGATAGCACCTTCTCCAGTGATAGCACTTTGTCCAGTGACACAACAGTTAGCGCACCATCCAGTGATAGCACACTCTCTAGTGACAGCACCTTCTCCAGTGATAGCACTTTTTCCAGTGAAACCACAGTTAGCACACCATCCAGTGATAGCACACTCTCTACTGATAACACCTTCTCTAGTGAAAGCACTTTGTCCAGTGACACCACAGTTAGCACACCATCCAGTGACAGCACACTCTCTAGTGATAGCACATTCTCCAGTGAAACCACAGTTAGCACACCATCCAGTGACAGCACAATCTCTAGTGATAGCACCTTCTCCAGTGATAGCACTTTGTCCAGTGAGAGCACATTTTTCAGTGACAACACAGACAGCACACTATCCAGTGATAGCACAATCTCCAGTGATAGCACAGTCTCAACAGATAGCACATTGTCCAGTGACACCACAGTTAGCACACTCTCTAGTGATAGCACCTTCTCCAGTGATAGCACTTTTTCTAGTGACACCACAGTTAGCACACCATCAAGTGATAGCACACTCTCTACTGATAGCACCTTCTCTAGTGATAGCACTTTGTCCACTGACACAACAGTTAGCACACCATCCAGTGATAGCACACTCTCTAGTGACAGCACCTTCTCCAGTGATAGCACTTTTTCCAGTGACACCACAGTTATCCCTCTGTCCGCTGACAGCACAATCTCGAGCGATAGCACCTTCTCCAGTGATAGCACTTTATCCAGTGACACCACAGTTAGCACCCCATCCAGTGACAGCACACTCTCTAGTGACAGCACCTTCTCCAGTGATAGCACATTGTCCAGTGACACCACAGTTAGCACCCCATCCAGTGACAGCACACTCTCTAGTGACAGCACCTTCTCCAGTGATAGCACTTTGTCCAGTGACACAACAGTTAGCACACCATCCAGTGATAGCACACTCTCTAGTGACAGCACCTTCTCCAGTGATAGCACTTTTTCCAGTGACACCACAGTTATCACACTGTCCACTGACAGCACAATCTCGAGCGATAGCACATTCTCCAGTGATAGCAATTTGTCCAGTGACACCACAGTTAGCACACCATCAACTGATAGCACACACTCTAGTGATAGCACAGTCTCAACAGATAGCACATTGTCCAGTGACACCACAGTTAGCACACTCTCTAGTGATAGCACCTTCTCCAGTGATAGCACTTTGTCCAGTGACACCACAGTTAGCACACCATCCACTGATAGCACACACTCTAGTTACAGCACCTTCTCCAGTGATAGCACTTTGTCCAGTGACGCAACTGTTAGCACACCATCCAGTGATAGCACACTCTCTAGTGACAGCACCTTCTCCAGTGATAGCACTTTTTCCAGTGAAACCACAGTTAGCACACCATCCAGTGATAGCACACTCTCTACTGATAACACCTTCTCTAGTGAAAGCACTTTGTCCAGTGACACCACAGTTAGCACACCATCCAGTGACAGCACACTCTCTAGTGATAGCACATTCTCCAGTGAAACCACAGTTAGCACACCATCCAGTGACAGCACAATCTCTAGTGATAGCACCTTCTCCAGTGATAGCACTTTGTCCAGTGAGAGCACATTTTTCAGTGACAACACAGACAGCACACTATCCAGTGATAGCACAATCTCTAGTGATAGCACAGTCTCAACAGATAGCACATTGTCCAGTGACACCACAGTTAGCACACTCTCTAGTGATAGCACCTTCTCCAGTGATAGCACTTTTTCTAGTGACACAACAGTTAGCACACCATCCAGTGATAGCACACTCTCTAGTGACAGCACCTTCTCCAGTGATAGCACTTTTTCCAGTGACACCACAGTTATCCCACTGTCCACTGACAGCACAATCTCGAGCGATAGCACCTTCTCCAGTGATAGCACTTTGTCCAGTGACACCACAGTTAGCACCCCATCCAGTGACAGCACACTCTCTAGTGACAGCACCTTCTCTAGTGATAGCACTTTTTCCAGTGACACCACAGTTATCACACTGTCCACTGACAGCACAATCTCGAGCGATAGCACCTTCTCCAGTGATAGCAATTTGTCCAGTGACACCACAGTTAGCACACCATCAACTGATAGCACACACTCTAGTGATAGCACAGTCTCAACAGATAGCACATTGTCCAGTGACACCACAGTTAGCACACTCTCTAGTGATAGCACCTTCTCGAGTGATAGCACTTTGTCCAGTGACACCACAGTTAGCACACCATCCACTGATAGCACACACTCTAGTTACAGCACCTTCTCCAGTGATAGCACTTTGTCCAGTGACGCAACTGTTAGCACACCATCCAGTGATAGCACACTCTCTAGTGACAGCACCTTCTCCAGTGATAGCACTTTTTCCAGTGAAACCACAGTTAGCACACCATCCAGTGATAGCACACTCTCTACTGATAACACCTTCTCTAGTGAAAGCACTTTGTCCAGTGACACCACAGTTAGCACACCATCCAGTGACAGCACACTCTCTAGTGATAGCACATTCTCCAGTGAAACCACAGTTAACACACCATCCAGTGACAGCACAATCTCTAGTGATAGCACCTTCTCCAGTGATAGCACTTTGTCCAGTGAGAGCACATTTTTCAGTGACAACACAGACAGCACACTATCCAGTGATAGCACAATCTCTAGTGATAGCACAGTCTCAACAGATAGCACATTGTCCAGTGACACCACAGTTAGCACACTCTCTAGTGATAGCACCTTCTCCAGTGATAGCACTTTTTCTAGTGACACAACAGTTAGCACACCATCCAGTGATAGCACACTCTCTAGTGACAGCACCTTCTCCAGTGATAGCACTTTTTCCAGTGACACCACAGTTATCCCACTGTCCACTGACAGCACAATCTCGAGCGATAGCACCTTCTCCAGTGATAGCACTTTGTCCAGTGACACCACAGTTAGCACCCCACCCAGTGACAGCACACTCTCTAGTGACAGCACCTTCTCTAGTGATAGCACTTTTTCCAGTGACACCACAGTTATCACACTGTCCACTGACAGCACAATCTCGAGCGATAGCACCTTCTCCAGTGATAGCAATTTGTCCAGTGACACCACAGTTAGCACACCATCAACTGATAGCACACACTCTAGTGATAGCACAGTCTCAACAGATAGCACATTGTCCAGTGACACCACAGTTAGCACACTCTCTAGTGATAGCACCTTCTCCAGTGATAGCACTTTGTCCAGTGACACCACAGTTAGCACACCATCCACTGATAGCACACACTCTAGTTACAGCACCTTCTCCAGTGATAGCACTTTGTCCAGTGACGCAACTGTTAGCACACCATCCAGTGATAGCACACTCTCTACTGATAACACCTTCTCTAGTGAAAGCACTTTGTCCAGTGACACCACAGTTAGCACACCATCCAGTGACAGCACACTCTCTAGTGATAGCACATTCTCCAGTGAAACCACAGTTAGCACACCATCCAGTGACAGCACAATCTCTAGTGATAGCACCTTCTCCAGTGATAGCACTTTGTCCAGTGAGAGCACATTTTTCAGTGACAACACAGACAGGACACTATCCAGTGATATCACAATCTCTAGTGATAGCACAGTCTCAACAGATAGCACATTGTCCAGAGACACCACAGTTAGCACACTCTCTAGTGATAGCACCTTCTCCAGTGATAGCACTTTGTCCAGTGACACAACAGTTAGCGCACCATCCAGTGATAGCACACTCTCTAGTGACAGCACCTTCTCCAGTGATAGCACTTTTTCCAGTGAAACCACAGTTAGCACACCATCCAGTGATAGCACACTCTCTACTGATAACACCTTCTCTAGTGAAAGCACTTTGTCCAGTGACACCACAGTTAGCACACCATCCAGTGACAGCACACTCTCTAGTGATAGCACATTCTCCAGTGAAACCACAGTTAGCACACCATCCAGTGACAGCACAATCTCTAGTGATAGCACCTTCTCCAGTGATAGCACTTTGTCCAGTGAGAGCACATTTTTCAGTGACAACACAGACAGCACACTATCCAGTGATAGCACAATCTCCAGTGATAGCACAGTCTCAACAGATAGCACATTGTCCAGTGACACCACAGTTAGCACACTCTCTAGTGATAGCACCTTCTCCAGTGATAGCACTTTTTCTAGTGACACCACAGTTAGCACACCATCAAGTGATAGCACACTCTCTACTGATAGCACCTTCTCTAGTGATAGCACTTTGTCCACTGACACAACAGTTAGCACACCATCCAGTGATAGCACACTCTCTAGTGACAGCACCTTCTCCAGTGATAGCACTTTTTCCAGTGACACCACAGTTATCCCTCTGTCCGCTGACAGCACAATCTCGAGCGATAGCACCTTCTCCAGTGATAGCACTTTATCCAGTGACACCACAGTTAGCACCCCATCCAGTGACAGCACACTCTCTAGTGACAGCACCTTCTCCAGTGATAGCACTTTGTCCAGTGACACAACAGTTAGCACACCATCCATTGATAGCACACAATCTAGTGACAGCACCTTCTCCAGTGATAGCACATTGTCCAGTGACACCACAGTTAGCACCCCATCCAGTGACAGCACACTCTCTAGTGACAGCACCTTCTCCAGTGATAGCACTTTGTCCAGTGACACAACAGTTAGCACACCATCCAGTGATAGCACACTCTCTAGTGACAGCACCTTCTCCAGTGATAGCACTTTTTCCAGTGACACCACAGTTATCACACTGTCCACTGACAGCACAATCTCGAGCGATAGCACATTCTCCAGTGATAGCAATTTGTCCAGTGACACCACAGTTAGCACACCATCAACTGATAGCACACACTCTAGTGATAGCACAGTCTCAACAGATAGCACATTCTCCAGTGACACCACAGTTAGCACACTCTCTAGTGATAGCACCTTCTCCAGTGATAGCACTTTGTCCAGTGACACCACAGTTAGCACACCATCCAATGATAGCACACACTCTAGTTACAGCACCTTCTCCAGTGATAGCACTTTGTCCAGTGACGCAACTGTTAGCACACCATCCAGTGATAGCACACTCTCTAGTGACAGCACCTTCTCCAGTGATAGCACTTTTTCCAGTGAAACCACAGTTAGCACACCATCCAGTGATAGCACACTCTCTACTGATAACACCTTCTCTAGTGAAAGCACTTTGTCCAGTGACACCACAGTTAGCACACCATCCAGTGACAGCACACTCTCTAGTGATAGCACATTCTCCAGTGAAACCACAGTTAGCACACCATCCAGTGACAGCACAATCTCTAGTGATAGCACCTTCTCCAGTGATAGCACTTTGTCCAGTGAGAGCACATTTTTCAGTGACAACACAGACAGCACACTATCCAGTGATAGCACAATCTCTAGTGATAGCACAGTCTCAACAGATAGCACATTGTCCAGTGACACCACAGTTAGCACACTCTCTAGTGATAGCACCTTCTCCAGTGATAGCACTTTTTCTAGTGACACAACAGTTAGCACACCATCCAGTGATAGCACACTCTCTAGTGACAGCACCTTCTCCAGTGATAGCACTTTTTCCAGTGACACCACAGTTATCCCACTGTCCACTGACAGCACAATCTCGAGCGATAGCACCTTCTCCAGTGATAGCACTTTGTCCAGTGACACCACAGTTAGCACCCCATCCAGTGACAGCACACTCTCTAGTTACAGCACCTTCTCTAGTGATAGCACTTTTTCCAGTGACACCACAGTTATCACACTGTCCACTGACAGCACAATCTCGAGCGATAGCACCTTCTCCAGTGATAGCAATTTGTCCAGTGACACCACAGTTAGCACACCATCAACTGATAGCACACACTCTAGTGATAGCACAGTCTCAACAGATAGCACATTGTCCAGTGACACCACAGTTAGCACACTCTCTAGTGATAGCACCTTCTCGAGTGATAGCACTTTGTCCAGTGACACCACAGTTAGCACACCATCCACTGATAGCACACACTCTAGTTACAGCACCTTCTCCAGTGATAGCACTTTGTCCAGTGACGCAACTGTTAGCACACCATCCAGTGATAGCACACTCTCTAGTGACAGCACCTTCTCCAGTGATAGCACTTTTTCCAGTGAAACCACAGTTAGCACACCATCCAGTGATAGCACACTCTCTACTGATAACACCTTCTCTAGTGAAAGCACTTTGTCCAGTGACACCACAGTTAGCACACCATCCAGTGACAGCACACTCTCTAGTGATAGCACATTCTCCAGTGAAACCACAGTTAGCACACCATCCAGTGACAGCACAATCTCTAGTGATAGCACCTTCTCCAGTGATAGCACTTTGTCCAGTGAGAGCACATTTTTCAGTGACAACACAGACAGCACACTATCCAGTGATAGCACAATCTCTAGTGATAGCACAGTCTCAACAGATAGCACATTGTCCAGTGACACCACAGTTAGCACACTCTCTAGTGATAGCACCTTCTCCAGTGATAGCACTTTTTCTAGTGACACAACAGTTAGCACACCATCCAGTGATAGCACACTCTCTAGTGACAGCACCTTCTCCAGTGATAGCACTTTTTCCAGTGACACCACAGTTATCCCACTGTCCACTGACAGCACAATCTCGAGCGATAGCACCTTCTCCAGTGATAGCACTTTGTCCAGTGACACCACAGTTAGCACCCCATCCAGTGACAGCACACTCTCTAGTGACAGCACCTTCTCTAGTGATAGCACTTTTTCCAGTGACACCACAGTTATCACACTGTCCACTGACAGCACAATCTCGAGCGATAGCACCTTCTCCAGTGATAGCAATTTGTCCAGTGACACCACAGTTAGCACACCATCAACTGATAGCACACACTCTAGTGATAGCACAGTCTCAACAGATAGCACATTGTCCAGTGACACCACAGTTAGCACACTCTCTAGTGATAGCACCTTCTCCAGTGATAGCACTTTGTCCAGTGACACCACAGTTAGCACACCATCCACTGATAGCACACACTCTAGTTACAGCACCTTCTCCAGTGATAGCACTTTGTCCAGTGACGCAACTGTTAGCACACCATCCAGTGATAGCACACTCTCTACTGATAAAACCTTCTCTAGTGAAAGCACTTTGTCCAGTGACACCACAGTTAGCACACCATCCAGTGACAGCACACTCTCTAGTGATAGCACATTCTCCAGTGAAACCACAGTTAGCACACCATCCAGTGACAGCACAATCTCTAGTGATAGCACCTTCTCCAGTGATAGCACTTTGTCCAGTGAGAGCACATTTTTCAGTGACAACACAGACAGGACACTATCCAGTGATATCACAATCTCTAGTGATAGCACAGTCTCAACAGATAGCACATTGTCCAGTGACACCACAGTTAGCACACTCTCTAGTGATAGCACCTTCTCCAGTGATAGCACTTTTTCTAGTGACACCACAGTTAGCACACCATCCAGTGATAGCACACTCTCTACTGATAGCACCTTCTCTAGTGATAGCACTTTGTCCACTGACACAACAGTTAGCACACCATCCAGTGATAGCACACTCTCTAGTGACAGCACCTTCTCCAGTGATAGCACTTTTTCCAGTGACACCACAGTTATCCCACTGTCCACTGACAGCACAATCTCGAGCGATAGCACCTTCTCCAGTGATAGCACTTTGTCCAGTGACACCACAGTTAGCACCCCATCCATTGATAGCACACAATCTAGTGACAGCACCTTCTCCAGTGATAGCACATTGTCCAGTGACACCACAGTTAGCACCCCATCCAGTGACAGCACACTCTCTAGTGACAGCACCTTCTCCAGTGATAGCACTTTGTCCAGTGACACAACAGTTAGCACACCATCCAGTGATAGCACACTCTCTAGTGACAGCACCTTCTCCAGTGATAGCACTTTTTCCAGTGACACCACAGTTATCACACTGTCCACTGACAGCACAATCTCGAGCGATAGCACCTTCTCCAGTGATAGCACTTTGTCCAGTGACACCACAGTTAGCACACCATCAACTGATAGCACACACTCCAGTGATAGCACAGTCTCAACAGATAGCACATTGTCCAGTGACACCACAGTTAGCACACTCTCTAGTGATAGCACCTTCTCCAGTGATAGCACTTTGTCCAGTGACACAACAGTTAGCGCACCATCCAGTGATAGCACACTCTCTAGTGACAGCACCTTCTCCAGTGATAGCACTTTTTCCAGTGAAACCACAGTTAGCACACCATCCAGTGATAGCACACTCTCTACTGATAACACCTTCTCTAGTGAAAGCACTTTGTCCAGTGACACCACAGTTAGCACACCATCCAGTGACAGCACACTCTCTAGTGATAGCACATTCTCCAGTGAAACCACAGTTAGCACACCATCCAGTGACAGCACAATCTCTAGTGATAGCACCTTCTCCAGTGATAGCACTTTGTCCAGTGAGAGCACATTTTTCAGTGACAACACAGACAGCACACTATCCAGTGATAGCACAATCTCGAGTGATAGCACAGTCTCAACAGATAGCACATTGTCCAGTGACACCACAGTTAGCACACTCTCTAGTGATAGCACCTTCTCCAGTGATAGCACTTTTTCTAGTGACACCACAGTTAGCACACCATCCAGTGATAGCACACTCTCTACTGATAGCACCTTCTCTAGTGATAGCACTTTGTCCACTGACACAACAGTTAGCACACCATCCAGTGATAGCACACTCTCTAGTGACAGCACCTTCTCCAGTGATAGCACTTTTTCCAGTGACACCACAGTTATCCCTCTGTCCGCTGACAGCACAATCTCGAGCGATAGCACCTTCTCCAGTGATAGCACTTTGTCCAGTGACACCACAGTTAGCACCCCATCCAGTGACAGCACACTCTCTAGTGATAGCACCTTCTCCAGTGATAGCACTTTGTCCAGTGACACCACAGTTAGCACACCATCCACTGATAGCACACACTCTAGTTACAGCACCTTCTCCAGTGATAGCACTTTGTCCAGTGACGCAACTGTTAGCACACCATCCAGTGATAGCACACTCTCTAGTGACAGCACCTTCTCCAGTGATAGCACTTTTTCCAGTGAAACCACAGTTAGCACACCATCCAGTGATAGCACACTCTCTACTGATAACACCTTCTCTAGTGAAAGCACTTTGTCCAGTGACACCACAGTTAGCACACCATCCAGTGACAGCACACTCTCTAGTGATAGCACATTCTCCAGTGAAACCACAGTTAGCACACCATCCAGTGACAGCACAATCTCTAGTGATAGCACCTTCTCCAGTGATAGCACTTTGTCCAGTGAGAGCACATTTTTCAGTGACAACACAGACAGCACACTATCCAGTGATATCACAATCTCTAGTGATAGCACAGTCTCAACAGATAGGACATTGTCCAGTGACACCACAGTTAGCACACTCTCTAGTGATAGCACCTTCTCCAGTGATAGCACTTTTTCTAGTGACACCACAGTTATCCCACTGTCCACTGACAGCACAATCTCGAGCGATAGCACCTTCTCCAGTGATAGCACTTTGTCCAGTGACACCACAGTTAGCACACCATCCAGTGACAGCACACTCTCTAGTGATAGCACATTCTCCAGTGAAACCACAGTTAGCACACCATCCAGTGACAGCACAATCTCTAGTGATAGCACCTTCTCCAGTGATAGCACTTTGTCCAGTGAGAGCACATTTTTCAGTGACAACACAGACAGCACACTATCCAGTGATATCACAATCTCTAGTGATAGCACAGTCTCAACAGATAGGACATTGTCCAGTGACACCACAGTTAGCACACTCTCTAGTGATAGCACCTTCTCCAGTGATAGCACTTTTTCTAGTGACACCACAGTTATCCCACTGTCCACTGACAGCACAATCTCGAGCGATAGCACCTTCTCCAGTGATAGCACTTTGTCCAGTGACACCACAGTTAGCACCCCATCCATTGATAGCACACTATCTAGTGACAGCACCTTCTCCAGTGATAGCACATTGTCCAGTGACACCACAGTTAGCACCCCATCCAGTGACAGCACACTCTCTAGTGACAGCACCTTCTCCAGTGATAGCACTTTGTCCAGTGACACAACAGTTAGCACACCATCCAGTGATAGCACACTCTCTAGTGACAGCACCTTCTCCAGTGATAGCACTTTTTCCAGTGACACCACAGTTATCACACTGTCCACTGACAGCACAATCTCGAGCGATAGCACCTTCTCCAGTGATAGCACTTTGTCCAGTGACACCACAGTTAGCACACCATCAACTGATAGCACACACTCCAGTGATAGCACAGTCTCAACAGATAGCACATTGTCCAGTGACACCACAGTTAGCACACTCTCTAGTGATAGCACCTTCTCCAGTGATAGCACTTTGTCCAGTGACACAACAGTTAGCGCACCATCCAGTGATAGCACACTCTCTAGTGACAGCACCTTCTCCAGTGATAGCACTTTTTCCAGTGAAACCACAGTTAGCACACCATCCAGTGATAGCACACTCTCTACTGATAGCACAGTCTCCACAGATAGCACATTGTCCAGTGACACCACAGTTAGCACACTGTCCAGTGACAGCACCTTCTCAAGTGATAGCACTTTTTCTAGTGACACCACAGTTAGCACACCATCCAGCGATAGCACACTCTCTACTGATAGCACAGTCTCCACAGATAGCACATTGTCCAGTGACACCACAGTTAGCACACTGTCCAGTGACACCACAGATAGCACATTGTCCAGTGATATAACAGTTAGCACACTCTCTAGTGATAGCACCTTCTCCAGTGATAGCACAATATCTAGTGAAACCACAGTTAGCACACCATCCAGTGATAGCACACTCTCTAGTGACAGCACCTTCTCCAGTGATAGCACTTTGTCCAGTGACACAACAGTTAGCACACTCTCTACTGATAGCACAGTCTCCACAGATAGCACATTGTCCAGTGACACCACAGTTAGCACACTGTCCAGTGATAGCACCTTCTCCAGTGATAGCACATTATCTAGTGAAACCACAGTTAGCACACCATCCAGTGATAGCACACTCTCTAGTGACAGCACCTTCTCCAGTGATAGCACTTTGTCGAGTGACACCACAGTTAGCACACCCTCCAGTGATAGCACCCTCTCTAGTGACAGCACCTTCTCCAGTGATAGCACTTTGTCCAGTGACACAACAGTTACCGCACCATCCAGTGATAGCACACCCTCCAGTGACAGCATCTTCTCCAGTGATAGCACTTTTTCTAGTGACACCACAGTTGGCGCACCATCCAGTGATAGCACACTCTCTAGTGACAGCACCTTCTCCAGTGATAGCACTTTTTCCAGTGAAACCACAGTTAGCACACCATCCAGTGATAGCACACTCTCTACTGATAGCACAGTCTCCACAGATAGCACATTGTCCAGTGACACCACAGTTAGCACACTGTCCAGTGACAGCACCTTCTCAAGTGATAGCACTTTTTCTAGTGACACCACAGTTAGCACACCATCCAGCGATAGCACACTCTCTACTGATAGCACAGTCTCCACAGATAGCACATTGTCCAGTGACACCACAGTTAGCACACTGTCCAGTGACACCACAGATAGCACATTGTCCAGTGATATAACAGTTAGCACACTCTCTAGTGATAGCACCTTCTCCAGTGATAGCACAATATCTAGTGAAACCACAGTTAGCACACCATCCAGTGATAGCACACTCTCTAGTGACAGCACCTTCTCCAGTGATAGCACTTTGTCCAGTGACACAACAGTTAGCACACTCTCTACTGATAGCACAGTCTCCACAGATAGCACATTGTCCAGTGACACCACAGTTAGCACACTGTCCAGTGATAGCACCTTCTCCAGTGATAGCACATTATCTAGTGAAACCACAGTTAGCACACCATCCAGTGATAGCACACTCTCTAGTGACAGCACCTTCTCCAGTGATAGCACTTTGTCGAGTGACACCACAGTTAGCACACCCTCCAGTGATAGCACCCTCTCTAGTGACAGCACCTTCTCCAGTGATAGCACTTTGTCCAGTGACACAACAGTTACCGCACCATCCAGTGATAGCACACCCTCCAGTGACAGCATCTTCTCCAGTGATAGCACTTTTTCTAGTGACACCACAGTTGGCACACCATCTAGTGATAGCACACTCTCTACTGATAGCACCTTCTCTAGTGATAGCACTTTGTCCAGTGACACCACAGTTAGTACACTATCCAGTGATAGCACAATTTCTAGTGATAGCACAGTCTCCACAGATAGCACATTGTCCAGTGATATAACAGTTAGCACACTCTCTAGTGATAGCACCTTCTCCAGTGATAGCACAATATCTAGTGAAACCACAGTTAGCACACCATCCAGTGATAGCACACTCTCTAGTGACAGCACCTTCTCCAGTGATAGCACTTTGTCCAGTGACACAACAGTTAGCACACTCTCTACTGATAGCACAGTCTCCACAGATAGCACATTGTCCAGTGACACCACAGTTAGCGCACTATCCACTGACAGCACACTCTCTAGTGATAGCACCTTCTCCAGTGATAGCACATTATCTAGTGAAACCACAGTTAGCACACCATCCAGCGATAGCACACTCTCTACTGATAGCACAGTCTCCACAGATAGCACATTGTCCAGTGACACCACAGTTAGCACACTGTCCAGTGACAGCACTTTTTCCAGTGATATAACAGTTAGCACACTCTCTAGTGATAGCACCTTCTCCAGTGATAGCACATTATCTCGTGAAAGCACAGTTAGCACACCATCCAGTGATAGCACACTCTCTAGTGACAGCACCTTCTCCAGTGATAGCACTTTGTCCAGTGACACAACAGTTAGCACACCATCCAGTGATAGCACACTCTCTAGTGACAGCACCTTCTCCAGTGATAGCACTTTTTCCAGTGACACCACAGTTATCACACTGTCCACTGACAGCACAATCTCGAGCGATAGCACCTTCTCCAGTGATAGCACTTTGTCCAGTGACACCACAGGTAGCACACCATCCAGTGATAGCACACTCTCTAGTGACAGCACCTTCTCCAGTGATAGCACATTATCTAGTGAAACCACAGTTAGCACACCATCCAGCGATAGCACACTCTCTCGTGACAGCACCTTCTCCAGTGATAGCACTTTGTCCAGTGACACTTTGTCCAGTGACACAACAGTTAGCGCACTCTCTACTGATAGCACAGTCTCCACAGATAGCACATTGTCCAGTGACACCACAGTTATCACACTTTCCACTGACAACACACTCTCTAGTGATAGCACATTGTTCAGTGATAGCACAGTTAGCACACTATCCAGTGACACTGCAGTTAGCACACCAGCCACTGATAGCACACTCTCTCTTGATAGCACTTTCTCCACTAACAGCATATTCACTACAGAGGTTTCTAGCTATGCTGGAGAGCATCTTTCCCCAAGTGTGTCTACCTTATTTTGCATTTTCATCTCATTGTTTCTGAACTGGGCGGACTAGAAATTGAAACTGAATTAAATCCTCAAAAGATTTCTTCATCATGGCCCTCCAAACAAGCGTGTTTTGCTTTTACTGTTACCTTGTTGTGTTTCCCTCGGAGAAAGCTAACACTGATGACAAAGAGGAAAACGCAATGCCATTGCATTGCATTGCTGTCACTTGATAGTGTGCTAACTGTGGTGCAATGCCATCGTGACTATCATAGCTCTCTCTATATTCCCAGGTGTGTCAGAAAAGCTATGTTTCAAACACAAACTACAAACTACATGTTTTCCCCTTCAGTGTAATCATCGCCTGGAGTATACTGTTTAACTGTGACATCAGCGCTCTACAGCAAGACCAATGAAACATGACTTGCTTGGGAGCGTCATCACTTGGCTTTAGACGATCAGGATTTTTGGGGCCGATCACCCATCACTGATCAGCGAGTTTGAAAGACGATAACCGATCACCGATCCGATCACAAGATGGAGCAATGTATTTATTTAAATGAACTGTTCATTTACTGTATATATTTGTGTACTTAATTGCTCAAAGAATTATATTTACAATAAATGTGTCTTTGTTCATCTATTTCTGCCAGTGAGGCATAGTGACTGTCAGAACAAATGATGGTCTTCTATTAGATGGCAGGAAGTAAATACTGTCATTAATGGATCCACTTTTTGTGACATTTTTGTTTGTTGCTGTGCCGTGAGATTTTTCAATTGTAAAATATGTTCCTTGGCTCCATAAAGGTTGGAAATCACGGCTCTCGTTAGATCGTGTATTCTAATCAGTCAGGTCAAACCGACATCACAACATGACAGAAATAATGGGTGCTAACTTACTGTAATTAAATTAATTTATTTTTGATTAAATGACTTCACCCACACTGAAATTTTAGAGCATGATTCGACAGATCGGCGGCATGTTTACGTCCAACCGTTCGTGCAACATAACGTTTTTGTTGCCTGCTTGTATCATATTAAAAGTACGGGAACATACCTCAAGCAAGCCTTAAACGAACGTCCTCTCCTGTCCTGAGCACCGGTGACCACCAACACACGTTTTTCCCCATTTTGTCCTTATCATACAGCGATCCACTCTTGTTTTCGTCGCCACGGTAACGAGTGTATCCGGTCGCATTTGAGTTGACAAGATAAAGCCCAATGATCGTAACAAAATGGGATGTGGTGGTATTTTATTGTGGTCAGATATTTACAGTTCTACATCAAAAGACATGCGACAAAGCTAAAAATAAACAAGCTTTTGGATTCAAATATACTGTGCACGATGACCTGTGTGTTTTGCGGAGCCGATCGATCGGCGAATTATGACATTAAAGCCAATCACCATAAAATGCTAATTATCGGCCGATACCGATCAGGCCGATACAATCGGTGTAAAGTCTAGTCATCACTGGTCATGAGTCAAGTATCTTCCAGTACAACCTGGAGACGCCTTCAGTGGAAGTGTCCCACAATGCCAAAGCTGAAGAAATCAAGACAGTCCAAGGCCAAAGTCAATCATTTTGATGGCATTTTACCATATGAGAGGCATCGTCCACCGTGGGTTTTTGCCACAGGGCCAAACGATCAAGCAGCACGTCTACAAGGAGAACCTCAAGCGTTTGCTTGGTTTCTGTGAGCAAGAAGAGGCGAGAGTTCGCAGGAGAACTCGTGGATTATTTACCATGAAAACGCGCCCGCTCACAACGCCCTGAGCATCCATCTCTTCCTGGTCGTGCTGGAGCAACCTCCTTTCTCCATGTGACTTTCGCAGGGTATTGAATCAATCGCAACTGGACTGCTCCGGTTGTCTTGGAAGACATTTCCCCTCTCATCCAAGCACGCCTGAGCTACATAGTACACAATGACAGCTATAAAGTAAGTACGAAAAATGAACTCTCTTCAGACATTCTGGGAAACTTCGACCGTTGCACCATGGAGAGCATCCTGAACAACTGTATCACAGATTGCTTCGGGAACTGCTCAGTTGCAGAAGGTGGTGAAAATGGCCGCAGCCTCACTTCCCACTATTGAGGACTTTTACAGAAACCCGTGTTTCAGGAGAGGAATAAACATCAGAAAACACTCCTGCCGTCAAACACAGTCTGCTTGCCATCATGGCCTCTGGGTGGCGCTATAGGAGCCCATGGACTAAAGCCACCAGGTTGCGGAAGAACTCTTGCCCTCCAAGCGGTCTTCTGGCTGAACTGTAGCCCCGGACACACCGCCCACCTCCTTCAGACACATATTCACTGTTAAATATATTCTAGAAGTTATCATTTATTTGCTTAGTATTATGGATGATTTTAGATGTCTCGCCTTCGAAAAGATGACTCAGCATCATCCGATGGAAGGGCGCCTGGACCAAGGACGTGATCGGATGTGGTCGGGTCGGGACAAGTGTTGGGCCAATATTTTGTGTTGTGTCTTATTGCTTAGAATACTATGTCTGGGAAAAACCCTCTTATTATCAAATATTATGTGTCGTGTCTTATTGTTTAGAATACTATGTCTGGGAAAAACCCTCTTATTATCAAATATTTTGTGTTGTGTCTTATTGCTTAGAACATTATGATTTGTAAATCCCTCCTATTTCAAATAAAAGCAGGAGCGAGGGGGGGGGGATTGTTTAGAGCGTGTTGAGAGGCTGTGATCTGAACAATCTCCCATCCGCCCTCCTCATGAGAAAAAGAAACCAGCGTCTTCATTCCTTTTGTGTCTATTTTTTATAATGTTGGGTAAGATAAATCCAACACTCACCCTGTATCGTCGACTGAAGTATACAGTATTTTTAACAATATTTTTGGACTACTCTTCATTCATACCACAATTCTGTGTACACTGTATGTAAATTATCCAATTGGACTACTGTACACATGTATAATCTGTATAACCAGTCTCCTTTAGAAAATTCTCCTCTAGTACTTGGCTGATGAGTTTGGGTGTCAAAAAAAGTGTGTGGGTTGCAACCCGCACAACAGCTGTGGGTGCGACACCCCAGACAACTACTGCAGCTATTACTAGTAATGCAGTCATTTTTAATTGGTTTGTTTATTTTTGTTCTAAATGTGCAAATATGCAGATAAACTATTTACTACCAAATTAGTGACACTTCTCTTTATTAGCCCCAGTCAATGTCTGATTTGCAGAGACGGGGACTCAAGTCATTGTGACTTGGACTTGAGTGGACCCGAGTCACTGTTTTGATGACTTGTGACTTGACAAAAACCAAAAGAGTTGGGACTTGGACTTGAGTGATCATATCTCTGGACTCGACTTGAGACATGATGACTTGAAAGACTTGTTGTTCATTTTAGAAGTTTGGTTCACAGATCAAATCAAGTAATTCAATTAAAGTGGCGAATGTCACGAATTGAGGATTTGCCTGTCAATTAGTAAAACTCCTCCCTCGCTACGGAGAAGCACACCCTCATATCAGAGAGATTCACGAGCTTCGTCATGTCATGATGGGATGTGTTGAGAGTTATTCCGTTTGCCTAGAAAAACTTTGAAGTGCTTTGTAGTATGGCGAAGAGCGTCCATCTATCGATTTTCTGTAGCACTTATTGTCACCGGGGCCGATCCCAGCTATCTTCGGGCGAGAGGCGGGGTACACCCTGAACTGGTCGCTAGCCAATCACAGTGGCGAAGAGCACAATGCAAAGTTTGAAAGATCAGCCTTTAGAAAAAGGAGAGGTCCTCTTTGTAGATGGCTCATCTAAGAAAAATGAACTAGCGAAAACACAAACAGGTTATGCAGTAGTGACTAAAGACACTATAATAAAAGCTGAGCGGTTACCATCAAATTACTCAGCTCGGGTAGCAGAATTAGCAGCGTTAACAGAAGTGTGTAAAATAATGAGAGGAAAGGATGTTACTATTTACACACATAGTCAATATGCATTTGCCACAGTACACCCCTTTGGAAGAATAGAGGCATGATATCATCCACAGGCAAATTGGTTACACATGCAGAACTCTTACCAACATTACAAAAGACATCTATGTATGACAAAAATGGGCTGCTATATTGAGTCATGGTGTAATACATGTCTCAACAGGAGGGCTGGTGGGGCAGATACATTAATATTATACAACTTGTGGTTTGAATTCTTGTTGTAGAGCATGTATGATTTGTGCTAGGCATAATCCACAAGGCAATTTGAGGCTCAGGAGAGGTACATTTCCTGCACCTCAATACCCTTTTCAAATCATTCACATGGACTTTATTGAATTAAACCAAAGTGAAGGGAAAAAGTATTGTTTGGTCATCGTTGATGCATTCTCTAAATGGATAGAGCTGTTCCCCACAAAACATCCCGACGCACTAACAGTAGCGAAGGCGTTATGTAAAGACATTATACCGCACGGCCCTTGACATGATCCTTGCCAAAAAGAATGGTGTTTGTGCAAGGTTTGGTCCACAATGTTGTACTTGTATTCCCAACAACACAGCCCCGGATGGAAAAGTAACGAGCCCCACATGGGTTACAAACTTGGGCTGCTGAAATGGCAGATTCAACAGGCGTTTCCAACCCCCTGGAAGATTGGGCTAAGGCGTGGTTTGGAAAACGGAAACACCTTGTAATTACATTCATAATTGCTATCGTTACTGCTGTTACTTTGTTATTGCTTTTCGGATCCTGTATTATTCCATGTACGAGGACACTGTGTGTCAAGATGGTCACGGGAGTGGTGGGAAAGAATATGATCCAGCCGGAATCACAGATGTTGATGACCTCCGAAGGAGCTCCTACTCCTGAAGTTCTGCTCACACAAGACGACGTCGTGTCCAGATGGATGAATTATTGATGAAGAATATACAGTGTCTTTTCTCTTAGCATGTTACGGGACTTGTCTTTTTCCCTCCTCAAATCAATATATGGGGAGGTTTTTGGCCTGTCTCAAGAGTAGTACTGCCCTATGAAGAATGCTTAGCTCATGACTACGTTGTTTATATATCCTCTTATAGCCTTCCACATAGAGTAGTACTGCTTAGGGTATGTTACATAGTTCCACTATGTCAACAGGGGAATTGTTGGATTGTTCTATTTGTACTCATGAAGCTATGTTCCTTTCTTTAACAATGAAGTTCCATTTCCAAAGCATCCACGGCCAGAGGGGTGCCCACATCTTAGGATGACTCCCTTTATAGCACCCAAGGTAGATTACTGAAGAATGATGTTCTTAGGATGACTCCCTTTTCTGATAACACCCAAGGCCAGAGGCACCTTCTGCTAAACATATATCAAAACCTTCTCCCAGGCAGATCCAACTTACATAGATGCAATTGGAATTCCAAGAGGGGTACCTGATGAATACAAATTAGTAGATCAAGTAGCATCAGGGTTTGAATCTACAATCTGTTGGTGGTGTACAACCAATAAAAACGTAGGCCAAATAAACTACATCCACTACAATGTACAGCGTTTGGGAAATTGGACACAAGACGGTTTTGAGGCCGTACATTAAAGATGAACAACATCTTTAATGTCATTTCAGAACAGAATTGCACGAGATATGTTGCTTGCGGAGAGAGGAGGAGTGTGTGCCATTATTTGGAGAACAGTGCTGTACGCACCGCAGCAGATGGCAGCCTGACCAGGGCCATTGATGGCCTGCGCACCCTCAACCGCAAGATGAAAGAGCATTCTGGCGTGGACACATACACGTGGGACGAATGGATGAAAGTGTGTGGCAAGTATAAGATGTTGGTCTCATCAATTTTAATATCAATAGCAGTATTTGCTGCAATACTGACATTGTGTGGATGTTGCTATATTCCATGTTTACGAGCACTTCTGAATAGATGAATCACCACCGCAATCCAACCTATGAGCAATCGTGCAGAACAAATGTACCCCCTTCTAACAAAACAGAACCAGGATAGTTCTGATGACGATGATGATAAAGAAATGGAGATCGGGACATTATTTGATTCAGCTGAGGAGATCAAATAAAGCATTTCATGTTTTGTCTTCATGATAATGATCTTACAGCCAAAAATCAGAAGAAGTGATGTGAAACATGAGCAAAAACATGATAAAAAGGAGGGAAATGATGGAAAATTGTAAATAAGTAATCATGTGTTGTGCTTTTTTTGCTTACTTCTAGTTAGAGAAATGTTTTATCACTGCATGCAAAGCTTTTTTCCCACAGGATGAGTCATGTGCTTGCAGTCGCAAGGACAAACTTGAGCCGAGGAGTTTCCCGTTTCTTGATAAGAAGCATATAACTCTTCTACTGTCTCGACCACAACAAAGAGTGTTATGTGCTGATCACATGAGTTGCAACAAGCATGTATGCCCCCACCTTTTAGACGTTGTAACTCATATGTAACAAGGGAACTGCCCTAAACTTAGAACGGGTTGGAGATTGTAACTAAGTACACACTCTCGTCCGTTCTCCTTGCAAGTCTGAAAACTGAACTGCCTCTGTGTCTGTCTTGTTTTTGCAAATGTTCTAGGTGTCTTTGAACCTGACAAAGTCGACGCAAGTCATTACTTGGTTGAAGCAAATCACAAGCCAAGACATACAATCTTGCTCCAGTCGCAACATATATTCGAGTGGGAATGAAATGTTTTTTCTCCATCAATCATACCACTATAAAAAGTATTCACACTTGGTAAATCAACAACAATTGGGATTAGGGTTGATTGCATTTATTGCAGTGAATTGTTTTAAAGTTATCTTTCAAACTCAATTGAACTGAACTTCATTTCTGAACAAACAATGCTGTGTACTTTGTGGTGACAGCCTTGTAACTCCTACGGTTCTTAAGAGAACACAACTAAGCAAAAGTCAAGACTGTTTTCTGTTTGTCGAACGTAATTAGATGTGTACCTAATTGGCTAAAGGAGAATGAAAGACATTCAGAACTAAGGGAATGATACATGACATAAAAATGTTGCCATCCAATGTAAAAAAAAAAGAAACAATTCCAATGTGAACAAAATCTCCATTACTCCTTTGTCCTCTACTTTAAGTCAATCACTCAGTCGGGTTTGTTAATGTATTTAGAAGCACTGACTCTGGACAATTGTCAGAAGATGAAAGGTTATTTTTCATATGCTGTGGTCTCAAATTTAAAAACCTAGTGTAGATAAAACAGATGACATTTTAATGGTGATACTTCAATCAACACATTCATCCATCCATCCATTTTCTGAGCCGCTTCTCCTCCCTAGGGTCGCGGGCGTGCTGGAGCCTATCCCAGCTGTCATCGGGCAGGAGGCGGGGTACACCCTGAATTGGTTGCCAGCCAATCGCAGGGAACATACAAACAAAGAACATTCGCACTCACATTCACACCTACGGGCAATTTAGAGTCTCCAATTCATGCATGTTTTTGGGATGTGGGAGGAAACCGCAGTGCCCGGAGAAAAGCCACGCAGGCACGGGGAGAACATGCAAACTCCACACAGGCGGGGCCGGGGATTGAACCCCGGTCCTCAGAACTGTGAGGCAGACGCTTTAACCAGTCGCCCACCGTGCCCCCTCAACACATTCAGTAGTATGAAAATTAGATTCACACGTAGCGACCACCCTTAGCAGCAACAACTGAAATCAAGCGTTTTCTAGAACTGGCAATGAGTCTTTCACATCTCTGTGGAGATATTTTGGCCCACTCGTCCTTGCAGAATTGTTTGAATTCAGCAAAAATGGAGGGCTTTTTTAAGGTCATGCCACTGCATTTCAATCGGATTCAAGTCTGGACTTTGACTAAGCCACTCCAAAACCTTAATTTTGTTTTTTAAGCCATTCTGAAGATGACTTGCTGGCGACGCCACAGAGGGAAGCGAGCCAGAGTTCAGGTCAAGCTCCGTAAGAGAGGATTCCGAATGCCGCTCCCGTCGATTCACCTCCCAAATTTACGCTCCCTACCCAACAAAATGGACGAGCTTCATCTTCTCAGTAAAGACCGGACGTTCCGCCACCCTGTGCTTCACGGGGACATGGCTTTGTGAACACATCCCCGATGGTGCCGTAATTGTTCCGGACTTCCAACTGTGCCAACGTGTCACAGAGTTATTGGGGAAAACAAAAGGCACCATCACACCTCTGACTCCCCCTCCTGCGTTGACCATCCACGAACAGGATGTGAGACGTATATTCAAACAACAAAAGATCAACAAAGCGTCAGGCCCAGACCTTGTGTACACATCCTGCCTCAATGTCTGTGTGGATCAGCTCGCTCCAGTCTTCACACAGATCTTCAATAGATCTCTGGAACTGTGTGAAGTACCATCCTGTTTCAAACGTTCCACCATCCTCCCGGTCCCCAAGAAACCTGCACTCTCGGGTCTGAATGACTACAGGCCTGTCACCCTGATATCTGTGGTTATGAACCACAGACCACCTCAAGAGGGTCACAGGTCCCTCGCTGGACACCCTGCCTACCGAGCAAACAGGTCTGCAGATGACGCAGTCAACATGGCACTGCACGTCATCCTCGAACACTTCGACGGCGCGGGGACCTACGCGAGTATCCTGTTCGTGGACTTCAGCTCTGCGTTCAACACCATCATCTCTGAACTCCTTTCCTCCAAGCTTCTCCAACTCAGCATCTCGCCTGCCATCTGCTAGTGGATTTACAGCTTCCTGACAGGCAGGACACAGCAGGTGAGGCTGGGGCAGGCCACCTCATCCACACGCAGCATCAGCACTGGGGCGCCCCAAGGTTGTGTCCTCTCTCCGTTGGTCTTCTCTCTCTACACGAACGACCGCACCTCAACGCACCCGGCTGTCAAACTCCTGAAGTTTGCAGATGACACCGCTGTCATCGGCCTCATCAAGGCCGGTGACGAGTCTGCAAATCGACAGGAAGTGGAGCGGCTGGAGCTGCGGTGCGGCCGGGCAATCGACATCAACTCCGTCCTCAAAAAGGCCCAGCGGAGGATGTACTTCCTGCAGCTTCTGAGGAAGCACGGCCTGCCACGGGAGCTGCTGGGGCAGTTCTACACAGCGGTCATCGAATCGGTCCTGTGTATCGGTCCATCACAGTCTGGTTTGGTGCTGCTACAAAAAGGACAAACTCCGACTGCAACGGACAATCAAAACTGCTGAAAATAATGTCGGTACCCCCTTACCCACCCTTGAGGCCAAGACAAGACTAAGACAAGAGTGTGCAAAATCCACTCGGACCCTCCGCATCCCGGTCACCGGCTCTTCCAGCTCCTTCCCTCAGGTAGGCGCTACCGATCAATGCAAACTAGAACTAGCAGACATTCCAACAGTTTCTTCCCTCTTGCCCTAACCTTCTTAAACAGCGAACCTACAATTCCATTGCAACATGCTGCCAATTTTTTTTGTCTTGAGTTTGTTGTCACATTTCTGTCGGGCCAGTTATACATTACTCGTGCACTCACTGTAGTAGTCTCTCCACGCGGCACTATTTGCATATCTGTTGTTGAACAATACTGCCCCATTTGCACACTGATTGAGGAGTATCTGCAACATTTGCACAATCAACATTGTCCCAGATTATCGCACTACTAGTCATTTTAAACTGCATACACTCCTTGAAGTCTCGGCACCCTTTGCACAATGGTCATTGCACCGGACTATTGCATTATTAGTCATGCAAACTGCTCTAAGTGATAGAGGACTCTGCATCTTTTTACACAATTGTCAAAAAAAAAAAATAATAATAATAATAATAATAATAATAGGCGGCTCGGTGGGCGACTGGTTAGAGCGTCTGCCTCACAGTTCTAAGGACCCGGGTTCAATCCCCGGCCCCGCCTGTGTGGAGTTTGCATGTTCTCCCCGCGCCTGCGTGGGTTTTCTCCGGGCACTCCGCTTTCCTCCCACATCCCAAAAACATGCCTGGTAGGTAGATTGACAACTCTAAATTAATGTGAATGTGAATGTGAGTGTGAATGGTTGTTTGTTTGTATGTCCCCTGCGATTGGCTGGCAACCGGTTCAGGGTGTACCCCCCCTCCTGCCCGATGACAGCTGGGATAGGCTCCAGCACGCCCGCGACCCTAGTGAGGAGAAGCGGCTCAGAAAATGGATGGATGGATGGATGGATGGATAATAATAAGAATTGTACCGGCATTACCAGATAACTCAGTGACTCATATTGCTCAGTGACTGTTTTTTTTGTCTTTTTTTGTCAATGTCTTTCTGTCTCCAAAGCGTTCTCTGTCAATCGACTGTCTGTTGTCGCACTAGAGCGGCTCCAACTACCGGAGACAAATTCCTTGTGTGTTTTGGACATACTTGGCAATAAAGATGATTCTGATTTAAAGGAAAACTCCTTTTTGGCCTGGGGAGCGGCAACATTGCCGTATTTCTATTTGCAAAATGCATGTAGCAGTCGATGACGAAGCAGGAAATTTAACCCACGGGTTGCCTGGCAACTGACAACTTCCTAAAGTCCAGGTGACATGGCAGATTCCTCATAGGTCAATCTTTTGTGCCAGATTTAATTAAGTCACCTAGCACATCGTTAAGCTCTTTGAACCACAAACACTTCACTGAAAAAGCAAAATGCCGACGAGAACACACACAATCGGCTGTAATATTAAGTCTCTATTAGTATTGAGGCATTATTCCTCAATGCTACTTGTTCGTCTTGACTTCATAACTCACTACACCTCAATGATTACCTGCTGAAAAGAACCTAAAGAATACGAGCTCATTCCATAAGGGAGGGAACACGACTAAATGTCCCACTATTATCATTTATTAGCGGCAGAGAGGCGAGATATGAACGTATGAACAGGAACCAACTCATTAAGAGTCAAGTTGAGCACAAGTCAAGGTATCAAACGCCAGACTGGATTCAGCGCGAGTGAGTACTTTCTTCAGTGTTTTCATTGGGCAAGCAACCATGCTGGACCGCTTTTGACTCGTACGGAGAGTGGGACCTTGACTGACTGTGGACTTTGAAGCTGGCTCATAGTCCGTTTGCAGCTTAAACTTGCTTGGGGTTCAAAGTGTCAGATCGCATTCCGCAAAGGATGAATCAAGGCAACTGGACTCTGAACGAAATGAGATATTGCTCACAATGGGACTGTAGAGTTTGGACACTGAAGTCTTGAAGGGAGAGCAATGTAGACAAAGTTGCTTGTCTGAGGATCACTTTGGAGGTTTTTGAATTTGAGAATAAACCCCTTCCTAATCTTAGTCATCTGATTTTCTTCAACCGTGTCAGTCCTCGCGGATCATCAGCAGGTCCTGTGGTACCGGCCTTTTATTAATACCCCGAGTCAGAATGAAAAGGCCTCGTTCCAGGTCTATAACCCTCGTTTGTGGACCGGCCAACTGGAGGACCTCATAAATTAATATTCCCGTATAAGTAGTATGTGTTTTCTTTTATCAAATTCCATAGCCTTTTATTTCATTGTACCCATGTTTCGGTGTTTCCTCACCGGGGGATTGTCGGCTAGGTTAGCTGGGATTTTCTGTGGCTGCGCAGGGTTTTGCTGTGAAATATGAAAGGCGCGACTGTATATAAGGAAAGGGTCGATTGTTCTATCGATTGCTGCGGACCCGCTTCTTGAGTGCAGGAGAGGCTGGCATGGACAAAAGTTTGAACATCAGCCACTTGGCAAACATTCCTTCAGTGCTTCCAACAATGTGACAATCTTAATCGCATGCAACATTTCTTGTCCAGTCTTGTGCACGCTGCCAGAACTAAGACAAGAGCGTGCAAAATCCTCCACATCCCGGTCACCAGCTCTAGTTTTGATTTGAATCCAACGTGCAGAATGTCCTCTAATACTGCAAGAGACAGAGTGTCATTAGTGGCGCTAACATTCTAAGTTGAGGTGCCAGATACACCGCCACCAAAAGTGAAAATAAAAGTCACAGCAGAGAGTTGTTGAGAAGCCTGCCAAATTTGAATGAATACAAAAATGGCCAAGCCTGTAAAATGAGGCTCCAACATCATGAAAAACCTCCTCCCTGCTGTCGGACGCTGTGGGCGTGGAAAACACACCCCGCTCCACATTCAGCTGTCACTCAAGTACGTTTGTATGTCTGACATTTGCCTACACGCTTCTAAATGTTGAAATATATCCGCGTAAAGCTCTCGGTGCCTGGAATTATCCTATGGCATACGTCACCGTCTCACTTGGAGTCTTGTGTGGGTCCACATAATGGAGACATTTCAGGGAAAGCCAACGTTTCTTAAACATGACGGCACACCTTATTCAGCCTGTGGCTCACACAACATGACAGACATTTGAGCACATGCGTCCTGCTAGTTGTAAACCCACAATGCTTTGCGGTTCAACATACTACAGTAGCCTGAACAAACCAAAACGCACAACACTGGCGAATTTCAATGACGACACCGAGTTGTTCCGTAAATTGTGGCAAGCATTTTTCCAGGTGTAGACACAGGCTGATAGCTAACTGCGCGCTGTAGTGGTAGAAATGGGTCTTTTAGTAAAAACCAAGTAAGTCACAATTGGAACGGATGAGATAAAGGCTATCAGTACTTCTATAGTAGGGGAGGGTCAACTCATGCCCAACTTCGACATCATGACATAAAGAGGAGCGATAACGCAGCCAAATGTGATAAATGTAACTATGAAAAAGCAAGCAGGGAAACTCCTCCCCTTCTAAATCCTGAACACGCCACAATATATTTTTGAATGCCGCGATTTAAAATCCTGACGAGGAGCAAAAACTACAAATCTCATAAAGCAGTGCAGCAGCTGCTTCGCTGAACGAAAGGCGACCCGCATCATTCCGTGGCTCCGTCTCCGTGCGACGTTGGCAGCACATATCTGTATGAGCAGCTTCTGAGCGACTAGACGCCCAACTTCCCAGCATGCCTGGTGCCATTTTGCACACATTGTAGTCAATAATTACGTGAATTGTTGTTTATTATTCCCCATGAAGTTGAAGTTATCATTAGGTGCATTTTAACTATCTGTTGTCATTTTGTTCATACCGTGAGGTGAGTTTTCCATGTGTAATTATTCTAACATTTCCTAAAAATTGGCATTTTCCTTAATATTTTAAGGTTTCTTGCAGCATGTTCATATTTTTGTTTTGGACAATTTGGGCAGGTATTTTTTTATGAAGAACAACATACTTTTAGGTATTAAGTTAAAGTTGATTTATTTTGAAGTGATACTGTATCCTCTCTGTTTCAGTTCAGATTTATGAACAAAATGTTTATCCCAGGCGGCACGGTGAGCGACTGCTTAAGACGTCTGCCTCACAGTTCTGAGGTTGCGGGTTCAAATCCAGCCTCGACTGTGCAGTTTGCATGTTCTACCAGTGCCTGCGTGGGTTTTCCCGGGTACTTTGGATTCCTCCCACATCCCCAAAACATGCATGGTAGGTTAATTGAAGACACTAAATTGCCCATAGTTGTGAATGTGAGTGCCTATGGTTGTTTGTTTATATGTGCCCTGCGATTGGCTGGAAACCAGTTCATGGTGTACCACGCCTCTTGCCCGAAGGTAGTTGGGATAGGCTCCAACACGCTCAGGACCCTAGTGAGGAGAAGCTGTACAGGAAATAGATGGATGGATGTTTATCCCGCTCGCCGTGTGACCTGAAGTGTACAATGACATTTTCCCCCCTATGCGATTAAGTTTGGCACACGTGCCCGACATGCACATTGAAAGTTCGTTTTCACCTTTTAACAGAATATTGTTGGCCACAATGATCACTTTCAAGATGTTCACTGGTCTCCTTCTGCTGGCTGGTAAGTCATCAAACAATAGTCTCAACTAATGTGACACAGAAAGTGATGATGGTGAAGTGTGGCGAAACTCCATTGACACAGGAACCATCAGCCTGTCAACGCGGGCACGAAGCATCAAAGGCGACAAACGAGGAGAAGGTGGTGCCAATGGGGTCTACATCGTCAGAAGGCCATGGTGGTATCCTTTCCCTTATGCACCGGACCAAACCAACACCGAAACAAGCACCGCTACCAGTGGGACAAGAAAAACACAAATTACGACATCACAAACCAAAGAAAAGCCCACCACAAGGACATCCACAACTGAAACACGCACCACCAAAACACACACCGCTAAAAAAACCACTACTGGAACACCCACCACCAGAACAGCCTCTACAAGAACGTCCACCACGGAAACACCGTCAACGAGAACACCCACCACTGAAACACCCTCCACTAGAACACCCACTATTAGAACACCCACCACTGAAACACCCTCCACGAGAACACGCACCACTGAAAAACCCTCTACTAGAACACCCGCCACGAGAACACCCACCACTGAAAGACCCTCTACGATAACAAAGACCACCAGAAAACCCTCTACAAGAACGCCCACCACTGAAACATCCTCTACTAGAAAACCCAGTACAAGAACACCCACAACTGAAACACCCTCTACTAGAACACCCACCACCAGAACACCCACCACCAGAACACCCACCACTGAAAAAACCTCGACGAGAACAACCACCACTGAAACACTCTCTACTAGAACACCCACCACCAGAACACCCACAACTGAAACACCCTCGACTAGAACACCCACCACCGGAACACCCACCACTGAAAAACCCTCTACAAGAACACCCTCTACTAGAACACCCACCACCAGAACACCCAACACTAAAGCACCCTCTACGAGAACACCCACTACCGGAAAACCCACCACTGAAACACCCTCTACTAGAAAACCCACCACTGAAACACCCTCTACAAGAACACCCTCTACCAGAACACCCACCATTGAAACACCCTCTACTAGAACACCCGCCACCAGAACACCCAACACTGAAACACCCTCTACTAGAAAACCCACTACCAGAACACCCACCACAGGAACACCCACCACCGGAACACCCACCACTGAAAAACCCTCTACTAGAACACCCAACAGTGAATCACCCTCGACTAGAACACCCACTACCAAAAAGCCCACCACTGAAACACCCACTACCAGAACACCCATCCCTGAAACACCCTCTACTAGAACACCCACTACCAAAAAGCCCACCACTGAAACACCCACTACCAGAACACCCATCCCTGAAACACCCTCGACTAGAACACCCACTACCAAAAAGCCCACCACTGAAACACCCACTACCAGAACACCCATCCCTGAAACACCCTCTACTAGAACACCCACTACCAGAACACCCACCACAGGAACACCCACCTCCGGAACACCCACCACTGAAAAACCCTCTACTAGAACACCCACCACTGAAACACCCTCTACTAGAACACCCACTACCAGAACATTCACCACTGAAAAACCCTCTACGAGAACACCCACTACCAGAACACCCACCACTGAAACACTCTCTACTAGAACACCCACTACTGAAACACCCTCTACTAGAACACCCACTACCACAACAGTCACCACAGAAACACCCTCTACTAGAACACCCACTACCAGAACACCCACTACTGAAACACCCTCTACTAGAACACCCACTACCAGAACATTCACCACTGAAACACCCTCTTCTAGAACACCCACTACCAGAACACCCACCACTGAAATACCCTCTACTAGAACGGCCACTACCAGAACACCCACCACTGAAACGCCCTCTACTAGGACACGCACCCCTGGAACACCCACCACTGAAACACCCTCTACTAGAACACCAACCACTGAAACACCCTCTACTAGAACACCCACTACCAGAACACCCACCACTGAAACACCCTCTACTAGAACACCCACCACTGAAACACCCTCTATAAGAACACCCACCACTGAAACACCCTCTACTAGAACACCCACTACCAGAACACCCACCACTGAAACGCCCTCTACTAGGAAACGCACCCCTGGAACACCCACCACTGAAAAACCCTCTACTAGAACACCCACCACCGGAACACTCACCACTGAAAAACCCTCTACCAGAACACCCACCACTGAAACACCCACTACCAGAACACCCACCACTAAAACGCCCTCTACTAGGACATGCACACCTGGAACACCCACCACTGAAACACCCTCTACTAGAACACCCACCACTGAAACACCCTCTACGAGAACACCCACTACCAGAACATTCACCTCTGAAACACCCTCTACTAGAACACCCACTACCAGAATATTCACCACTGAAACACACTCTACGAGAACACCCATTACCCGAACACCAACCACTGAAACACACTCTACTAGAAAACCCACTACTGAAACACCCTCTACTAGAACACCCACTACCAGAACATTCACCACTGAAACACCCTCTACTAGAACACCCACTACCAGAACACCCACCACTGAAACACCCTCTACTAGAAAACCCACCACTGAAAGACCCTCTACAAGAACACCCACCACCAGAACACCCACCACTGAAAAACCCTCTACAAGAACACCCACTACCAGAACATTCACCACTGAAACACCCTCTACTAGAACACCCACTACCAGAACACCCAGTACTGAAACACCCTCTACTAGAACACCCACTACCAGAACATTCACCACTGAAACACCCTCTACTAGAACACCCACTACCAGGACACCCACCACTGAAACACCCTCTACTAAAACACCAACCACTGAAACACCCTCTACAAGAACACCCACTACCAGAACACTCACTACTGAAACACCCTCTACTAGAACACCCACCACCGGAACACTCACCACTGAAAAACCCTCTACTAGAACACCCACCACTGAAACACCCACTACCAGAACACCCACCACTGAAACGCCCTTTACTAGGACACGCACCCCTGGAACACCCACCACTGAAACACCCTCTACTAGAACACCCACCACTGAAACACCCTCTACGAGAACACCCACTACCAGAAAATTCACCTCTGAAACATCCTCTACTAGAACACCCACTACCAGAACATTCACCACTGAAACACCCTCTACGAGAACACCCACTACCAGAACACCCACCACTGAAACACCCTATACTAGAAAACCCACCACTGAAACACCCTCTACAAGAACACCCACTACCAGAACATTCACCACTGAAACACCCTCTACTAAAACACCCACCACCAGAACACCCACAACTGAAACACCCTCTACTAGAACACCCACCACTGAAACACCCTCTACTAGAATACCCACTACCAGAACATTCACCACTGAAACACCCTCTACTAGAACACCCACTACCAGAACACCCACCACTGAAACACCCACTACCAGAACACCCATCACTGAAACACCCTCTACTAGAACGGCCACTACCAGAACACCCACCACTGAAACGCCCTCTACTAGGACACGCACCCCTGGAACACCCACCACTGAAACGCCCTCTACTAAAACACCCACCACTGAAACACCCTCTACTAGAACACCCACTACCAGAACACCCACCACTGAAACACCCTCTACTAGAAAACCCACCACTGAAACACCCTCTACTAGAACACCCACTACCAGAACATTCACCATTGAAACACCCTCTACTAGAACACCCACCACCGGAACACCCACCACTGAAAAACCCTCTACTAGAACACCCACCACCAGACCACCCAACACTGAAACACCCTCTACTAGAACACCCACCACCAGAACACCCAACACTGAAACACCCTCAACAGGAACACCCACTACCAGAACATTCACCACTGAAACACCCTCTACTAGAACACCCACCACCGGAACACCCACCACTGAAAAACCCTCTACTAGAACACCCACTACTGAAACACCCTCTACTAGAACACCCACTACCAGAACATTCACCACTCAAACACCCTCTACTAGAACACCCACTACCAGAACACCCACCACTGAAACACCCTCTACTAGAAAACCCACCACTGAAACACCCTCTACAAGAACACCCACTACCAGAACATTCCTCACTGAAACACCCTCTTCTAGAACACCCACCACTGAAACACCCTCTACTAGAATACCCACCACCAGAACACCCACCACTGAAAAACCCTCTACTAGAACACCCACTACCAGAACATTCACCACTGAAACAACCTCTACTAGAACACCCACTACCAGAACATTCACCACTGAAACACCCTCTACTAGAACACCCACTACCAGAACACCCACCACTGAAACACCCTCTACTAGAACACCAACCACTGAAACACCCTCTACAAGAACACCCACTACCAGAACACTCACTACTGAAACACGCTCTACTAGAACACCCACTACCAGAACATTCACCACTGAAACATCCTCTACTAGAACACCCACTACCAGAACATTCACCACTGAAACAACCTCTACTAGAACACCCACTACCAGAACATTCACCACTGAAACACCCTCTACTAGAACACCCACTACCAGAAGACCCACCACTGAAACACCCACTACCAGAACACCCACCACTGAAACCCCCTCTACTAGGACACGCACCCCTGGAACACCCACCACTGAAACACCCTCTACTAGAACACCCACCACTGAAACACCCTCTACGAGAACACCCACTACCAGAACATTCACCTCTGAAACACCCTCTACTAGAACACCCACTACCAGAAAACCCACCACTGAAACACCCTCTACTAGAACACCCACTACTGAAACACCCTCAACTAGAACACCCACTACCAGAACATTCACCACTGAAACACCCTCTACAAGAACACCCACTACCAGAACACCCACCACTGAAACACCCTCTACTAGAAAACCCACCACTGAAACACCCTCTACAAGAACACCCACTACCAGAACATTCACCACTGAAACACCCTCTTCTAGAACACCCACCACCAGAACACCCACCACTGAAACACCCTCTACTAGAACGGCCACTACAAGAACACCCACCACTGAAACGCCCTCTACTAGGACACGCACCCCTGGAACACCCACCACTGAAACACCCTCTACTAGAACACCCACCACTGAAACACCCTCTACTAGAACACCCACTACCAGAACACCCACCACTGAAACACCCTCTACGAAAACACCCACTACCAGAAAACCCACTACCAGAAAACCCACCACTGAAACACCCTCTACTAGAACACCCACTAATGAAACACCCTCTACTAGAACACCCACTACCAGAACATTCACCACTGAAACACCCTCTACAAGAACACCCACTACCAGAACACCCACCACTGAAACACCCTCTACTAGAAAACCCACCACTGAAACACCCTCTACAAGAACACCCACTACCAGAACATTCACCACTGAAACACCCTCTTCTAGACCACCCACCACCAGAACACCCACCACTGAAACACCCACTACCAGAACACCGATCGCTGAAACACCCTCTACTAGAACGGCCACTACCAGAACACCCACCACTGAAACGCCCTCTCCTAGGACACGCACCCCTGGAACACCCACCACTGAAACACCCTCTACTAGAACACCCACTACAAGAACACTCACAACTGAAACACCCTCTACTAGAACACCCACCACTGAAGCACCCTCTACTAGAACACCCACCACCAGAACATTCACCACTGAAACACCCTCTACTAGAACACGCACCCCTGGAACACCCACCACTGAAACACCCTCTTCTAGAACACCCACCACTGAAACACCCTCTACGAGAACAACCACTACCAGAACACCCACCACTGAAAAACCCTCTACTAGAACACCCACTACAAGAACACTCACAACTGAAACTCCCTCTACTAGAACACCCACCACTGAAACACCCTCTACGAGAACAACCACTACCAGAACACCCACCACTGAAACACCCTCTACAAGAACACCCACCACTGAAACACCCTCTACTAGAACACCCACTACCAGAACACCCACCACTGAAACACCCTCTACTAGAACACCCACTACCAGAACATTCACCACTGAAACACCCTCTACTAGAACACCCACCACCGGAACACCCACCACTGAAAAACCCTCTACTAGAACACCCACCACCAGAACACCCAACACTGAAACACCCTCTACTAGAACACCCACTACCAGAACATTCACCACTGAAACACCCTCTACTAGAACACCCAACACTGAAACACCCACTACCAGAACACCCATCGCTGAAACACCCTCTACTAGAACGGCCACTACCAGAACACCCACCACTGAAACGCCCTCTCCTAGGACACGCACGCCTGGAACACCAACCACTGAAACACCCTGTCCTGGAACACCCACCACTGAAACACCCTCTACTAGAACACCCACCACCAGAACACCCAACACTGAAACACCCTCTACTAGACCACCCACCACCAGAACACCCACCACTGAAACACCCTCTACAAGAACACCCACCACCGGAACACCCAGCACTGAAAAACCCTCTACTAGAAGACCCACCACTGAAACACCCACTACCAGAACACTGATCGCTGAAACACCCTCTACTAGAACGGCCACTACCAGAACACCCACCACTGAAACACCCTCTCCTAGGACACGCACCCCTGGAACACCCACCACTGAAGCACCCTCTACTAGAACACCCACCACCAGAACATTCACAAATGAAACACCCTCTACTAGAACACGCACCCCTGGAACACCCACCACTGAAACCCCCTCTTCTAGAACACCCACCACTGAAAAACCCTCTACTAGAACACCCACTACAAGAACACTCACAACTGAAACTCCCTCTACTAGAACACCCACCACTGAAACACCCACTACCAGAACACCCATCACTGAAACACCCTCTACTAGAACGGCCACTACAAGAACACCCACCACTGAAACACCCACTACCAGAACACCCACCACTGAAACGCCCTCTACTAGGACACGCACCCCTGGAACACCCACCACTGAAACACCCTCTACTAGAACACCCACTACCAGAACACCCACCACTGAAACACCCTCTACTAGAACACCCACCACTGAAACCTCCTCTACTAGAACACCCACCACCAGAACACCCAACACTGAAACACCCTCTACTAGAACACCCACTACCAGAACATTCACCACTGAAACACCCTCTACTAGAACACCCACCACCGGAACACCCACCACTGAAAAACCCTCTACTAGAACACCCAACACTGAAACACCCACTACCAGAACACCCATCGCTGAAACACCCTCTACTAGAACGGCCACTACCAGAACACCCACCACTGAAACGCCCTCTCCTAGGACACGCACCCCTGGAACACCAACCACTGAAACACCCTGTCCTGGAACACCCACCACTGAAACACCCTCTACTAGAACACCCACCACTGAAACACCTTTTACTAGAACACCCACCACCAGAACACCCAACACTGAAACACCCTCTACTAGAACACCCACTACCAGAACATTCACCACTGAAAAACCCTCTACTAGACCACGCACCACCAGAACACCCACCACTGAAACACCCTCTACAAGAACACCCACCACCGGAACACCCTCCACTGAAAAACCCTCTACTAGAACACCCACCACTGAAACACCCACTACCAGAACACCCATCGCTGAAACACCCTCTACTAGAACGGCCACTACCAGAACACCCACCACTGAAACGCCCTCTCCTAGGACACGCACCCCTGGAACACCAACCACTGAAACACCCTGTCCTGGAACACCCACCACTGAAACACCCTTTACTAGAACACCCACCACCAGATCACCCAACACTGAAACACCCTCTACTAGAACACCCACTACCAGAACATTCACCACTGAAAAACCCTCTACTAGAACACCCACCACGGAAACACCCACTACCAGAACACCGATCGCTGAAACACCCTCTACTAGAACGGCCACTACCAGAACACCCACCACTGAAACGCCCTCTCCTAGGACACGCACCCCTGGAACACCCACCACTGAAACACCCTCTACTAGAACACCCACTACAAGAACACTCACAACTGAAACACCCTCTACTAGAACACCCACCACCAGAACATTCACAAATGAAACACCCTCTACTAGAACACGCACCCCTGGAACACCCACCACTGAAACCCCCTCTTCTAGAACACCCACCACTGAAACACCCTCTACGAGAACAACCACTACCAGAACACCCACCACTGAAAAACCCTCTACTAGAACACCCACTACAAGAACACTCACAACTGAAACTCCCTCTACTAGAACACCCACCACTGAAACACCCACTACCAGAACACCCATCACTGAAACACCCTCTACTAGAACGGCCACTACAAGAACACCCACCACTGAAACACCCACTCCCAGAACACCCACCACTGAAACGCCCTCTACTAGGACACGCACCCCTGGAACACCCACCACTGAAACACCCTCTACTAGAACACCCACTACCAGAACACCCACCACTGAAACACCCTCTACTAGAACACCCACCACTGAAACCCCCTCTACTAGAACACCCACCACCAGAACACCCAACACTGAAACACCCTCTACTAGAACACCCATTACCAGAACATTCACCACTGAAACACCCTCTACTAGAACACCCACCACCGGAACACCCACCACTGAAAAACCCTCTACTAGAACACCCAACACTGAAACACCCACTACCAGAACACCCATCGCTGAAACACCCTCTACTAGAACGGCCACTACCAGAACACCCACCACTGAAACGCCCTCTCCTAGGACACGCACCCCTGGAACACCAACCACTGAAACACCCTGTCCTGGAACACCCACCACTGAAACACCCTCTACTAGAACACCCACCACTGAAACACCTTTTACTAGAACACCCACCACCAGAACACCCAACACTGAAACACCCTCTACTAGAACACCCACTACCAGAACATTCACCACTGAAACACCCTCTACTAGAACACCCACCACCAGAACACCCACCACTGAAACACCCTCTACTAGATCACCCACTACCAGAACATTCACCACTGAAACACCCTCTACTAGAACACCCACCACTGAAACACCCTCTACTAGAACACCCACTACCAGAACACCCACCACTGAAACACCCTCTACTAGAACACCCACCACTGAAACACCCACTACCAGAACACCCATCACTGAAACACCCTCTACTAGAGAACCCACCACTGAAACACCCTCTACAAGAACACCCACTACCAGAACACTCACCACTGAAACACCCTCTACTAGAAAACCCACCACCAGAACACCCAACACTGAAACACCCTCTACTAGAACACCCACTACCAGAACACCCACCACTGAAACACCCTCTACTAGAACACCCACCACTGAAACACCCTCTACAAGAACACCCTCTACCAGAACACCCACCATTGAAACACCCTCTACTAGAACACCCACTGCCAGAACACCCACCACTGAAACACCCTCTACTAGAACACCCACTACCAGAACACCCACCATTGAAACACCCTCTACTAGAACACCCACTACCAGAACACCCACCACTGAAACACCCTCTACTAGAACACCCACCACCGGAACACCCACCACTGAAAAACCCTCTACTAGAACACCCAACACTGAAACACCCACTACCAGAACACCCATCGCTGAAACACCCTCTACTAGAACGGCCACTACCAGAACACCCACCACTGAAACGCCCTCTCCTAGGACACGCACCCCTGGAACACCAACCACTGAAACACCCTGTCCTGGAACACCCACCACTGAAACACCCTCTACTAGAACACCCACCACTGAAACACCTTTTACTAGAACACCCACCACCAGAACACCCAACACTGAAACACCCTCTACTAGAACACCCACTACCAGAACATTCACCACTGAAACACCCTCTACTAGAACACCCACCACCAGAACACCCACCACTGAAACACCCTCTACTAGATCACCCACTACCAGAACATTCACCACTGAAACACCCTCTACTAGAACACCCACCACTGAAACACCCTCTACTAGAACACCCACTACCAGAACACCCACCACTGAAACACCCTCTACTAGAACACCCACCACTGAAACACCCACTACCAGAACACCCATCACTGAAACACCCTCTACTAGAGAACCCACCACTGAAACACCCTCTACAAGAACACCCACCATTGAAACACCCTCTACTAGAACACCCACTGCCAGAACACCCACCACTGAAACACCCTCTACTAGAACACCCACTACCAGAACACCCACCATTGAAACACCCTCTACTAGAACACCCACTACCAGAACACCCACCACTGAAACACCCTCTACTAGAACACCCACCACCGGAACACCCACCACTGAAAAACCCTCTACTAGAACACCCAACACTGAAACACCCACTACCAGAACACCCATCGCTGAAACACCCTCTACTAGAACGGCCACTACCAGAACACCCACCACTGAAACGCCCTCTCCTAGGACACGCACCCCTGGAACACCAACCACTGAAACACCCTGTCCTGGAACACCCACCACTGAAACACCCTCTACTAGAACACCCACCACTGAAACACCTTTTACTAGAACACCCACCACCAGAACACCCAACACTGAAACACCCTCTACTAGAACACCCACTACCAGAACATTCACCACTGAAACACCCTCTACTAGAACACCCACCACCAGAACACCCACCACTGAAACACCCTCTACTAGATCACCCACTACCAGAACATTCACCACTGAAACACCCTCTACTAGAACACCCACCACTGAAACACCCTCTACTAGAACACCCACTACCAGAACACCCACCACTGAAACACCCTCTACTAGAACACCCACCACTGAAACACCCACTACCAGAACACCCATCACTGAAACACCCTCTACTAGAGAACCCACCACTGAAACACCCTCTACAAGAACACCCACTACCAGAACACTCACCACTGAAACACCCTCTACTAGAAAACCCACCACCAGAACACCCAACACTGAAACACCCTCTACTAGAACACCCACTACCAGAACACCCACCACTGAAACACCCTCTACTAGAACACCCACCACTGAAACACCCTCTACAAGAACACCCTCTACCAGAACACCCACCATTGAAACACCCTCTACTAGAACACCCACTACCAGAACACCCACCACTGAAACACCCTCTACTAGAACACCCACTACCAGAACATTCACCACTGAAACACCCTCTACTAGAACACACACCACCAGAACACCCACCACTGAAACACCCTCTACTAGATCACCCACTACCAGAACATTCACCATGAAACACCCTCTACTAGAACACCCACCACCAGAACACCCACCACTGAAACACCCTCTACTAGAACACCCACCACTGAAACACCCTCTACTAGAACACCCACTACCAGAACACCCACCACTGAAACACCCTCTACTAGAAAACCCACCACTGAAACACCCTCTACAAGAACACCCTCTACCAGAACACCCACCATTGAAACACCCTCTACTAGAACACCCACTACCAGAACACCCACCACTGAAACACCCTCTACTAGAACACCCACTACCAGAACATTCACCACTGAAACACCCTCTACTAGAACACCCACCACCAGAACACCCACCACTGAAACACCCTCTACTAGATCACCCACTACCAGAACATTCACCATGAAACACCCTCTACTAGAACACCCACCACCAGAACACCCACCACTGAAACACCCTCTACTAGAACACCCACCACTGAAACACCCTCTACTAGAACACCCACTACCAGAACACCCACCACTGAAACACCCTCTACTAGAAAACCCACCACTGAAACACCCTCTACAAGAACACCTTCTACCAGAACACCCACCATTGAAACACCCTCTACTAGAACACCCACTACCAGAACACCCACCACTGAAACACCCTCTACTAGAAAACCCACCACTGAAACACCCTCTACAAGAACACCTTCTACCAGAACACCCACCATTGAAACACCCTCTACTAGAACACCCACCACCAGAACACCCACCACTGAAACACCCTCTACTAGAACACCCACCACTGAAACACCCTCTACTAGAACACCCACTACCAGAACACCCACCACTGAAACACCCTCTACTAGAAAACCCACCACTGAAACACCCTCTACAAGAACACCCTCTACCAGAACACCCACCATTGAAACACCCTCTACTAGAACACCCACTACCAGAACACCCACCACTGAAACACCCTCTACTAGAACACCCACTACCAGAACATTCACCACTGAAACACCCTCTACTAGAACACCCACCACCAGAACACCCACCACTGAAACACCCTCTACTAGATCACCCACTACCAGAACATTCACCATGAAACACCCTCTACTAGAACACCCACCACCAGAACACCCACCACTGAAACACCCTCTACTAGAACACCCACCACTGAAACACCCTCTACTAGAACACCCACTACCAGAACACCCACCACTGAAACACCCTCTACTAGAAAACCCACCACTGAAACACCCTCTACAAGAACACCTTCTACCAGAACACCCACCATTGAAACACCCTCTACTAGAACACCCACTACCAGAACACCCACCACTGAAACACCCTCTACTAGAAAACCCACCACTGAAACACCCTCTACAAGAACACCTTCTACCAGAACACCCACCATTGAAACACCCTCTACTAGAACACCCACCACCAGAACACCCAACACTGAAACACCCTCTACTAGAACACCCACCACCAGAACACCCACCACTGAAACACCCTCTACTAGAACACCTACTACCAGAACGCCCACCCCTGGAAAAATCCTTTACTGGAACACCCACTACCAGAACGCCCACCACTGAAACAACCTCTACTTGATCACCCACCAACAGAACACCCACTACCAGAACACCCACAACTGAAACACCCTGTACTAAAACACCCACCACCAGAACACCCACTACCAGAACACCAACCACTGAAACACCCTCTACTAGAACACCCACTACTGAAACAACCTCTATAAGAACACCCACCACCAGAACACCCACTACTGAAACACCATCATCTAGAACAACCACCACCAGAACGCCCACCACAGAAACACCCTCTACTCGAACACCTACCATTAGAACACCCACCATTGAAACACCCTCTACCAGAACACCCACCACTGAAACACCCTCCACTAGAATACCCACCCTCAGAACACCCACCACTGAAACACCTACAACTAAAACAACCCCATTGGGTGTCCCAGATGTTGTTTGTCTGGACAAAGACGACACTTTTATTGTTAAGCTTCACTTTGGAAGACGTGTTGTCGTGATTACTCAATTTTTGGAACAGTATAACGATGATCATCACAAATGCCACGATAACCACGATTACCACTGATGCCACGATAATCACAGTCAGCACTGATGCCACGAGAATCACATTAAGCACTGACGCCACGATAATCATGATCAGCACTGACGCGCTCCAACCCCATATGAGAAAGACAGACATCCCTCTTAAATCCAATCTGTATTTTTATTGGATGGACCGCGTCGGAAATGTTGTATGTTTCGGAAATTCTCTCCGCTGTCATATTGAGGTGAGAGGAGCAGAAGACGTTACGTTAGCATGTTGATTTTATGTGTTGTTGTGGAAATGTACGATGTGCACTGCTAAGGCAAATGAGAATTTTGACCAAGACGTTGTCTGTGTCTTTTTTCTGTCAGTCGTCCAACCTTTGACTTGCCAGAGTCAGTGTGGCAAAACAAGCTAACAAACTGGCTTTGCAATCAAGGAGAGCGTGTGTGTGTGTGTGTGTGCGCGCGTGTGCGTGTTGTACTTTTTGTCATTGCGTTATCATCTGTCGAGGCGGCACGGTGGGCGACTGGTTAGCACATCTGCCTCACAGTTCTGAGGACCGGCCCCGCCTGTGTGGAGTTTGCATGTTCTCCCCGTGCCTGCGTGGCTTTTCTTCGGGTAATCTGGTTTCCTCCCACATCCCAAAAACATGCGTGGTAGGTTGACTGAAGACTCGAAATTGCCCATAGGTGTGAGTGTGAATGTTTTTTTTTGTTTATTTGTCCTCTGCGATTGGCTGGCGACCAGTTCAGGGTGTACCCCACCTCCACCAACAATAGCTGGGATAGGCGCCAGCACACCCGTGACCCGCGTGAGGCTTGTCATGAACGGAACAGAGGACAGCACCCAAAATGCACGACTCCAATACAAATGGACAGTTTCGCAATCGAGAGGTTTCATCAACGAGCAGAGGTCGGTACACAGGCAGGCAGCAGTATCCAAAAAACGTGAGGCAAAGAGGCAAGGTCAATCATCGGAACAGGATCTAGTCTTACTATGAGTCGGTGACGTGGAAACAAGGAATGCTGGAACGTGACGACAAGGTACAACGAATTGGCGACCAGAAAGAATGACACACAAGGTTAAATGGATGGGCTAATTAGGGTAACCGAGACACAGGTGGGGAAGATGCTCTCAGGAGCAGGTGTGTACGAGACAGGGGGAAGACAACCAGAACTCACACCCATGACAAGGATAAGCGGTACAGAAAATGGATGGACGCATTAATCTGTCGATGGCTGACTAATTCGCACAAGCAACTCACAGTTTGGAGGTCGTGGGTTCAAATCCGAGCTCTGGCCTTCCTTTGTGGAGATTGCATGTTCTCCCCGTGACTGCATGGATTTTTCCAAAAACATGCACGGTAGGTTGATTGAAGGTTCAAAATTGTTAAGAGTTGTGAAAGGCCGTTTGTCTATACGTGCCCTGCGATTGGCTGGCGACCGGTTCAGGGTGTACCCCACCTCTCGCCCAAATTCAGCTGGGATCGGCTCCAGCTCATCTCCAACTAGTGGTGTAACGATTCATTTATTATATTGAATTGATATTCCTACGATCCAACTGGATCGATCTCTGCTTGGCAAGTTAGCCTTCCGGACTTAAATATATGTATTTAAATTGTTTTAAAAGGTAATCAATCGATTGTATCAATATTGGGAAATAATGCACTGTATTTAAGCATGGCAGGCTTTATGTGGAGTGTATGTGTTGTATTTAGAATTTAGAATTCCTCTTACTTGACTTGATTTTTCAGTTAGCACACATCAGTTAGCCCTGTCAAGGCTACTTTCCTCTTCGTCTCCTTTTCTACGCCTCAAATCTAGTCACTCCTTTCCGTAGTGCCCCTAGTGGACGGATGAGACACCACAGTATGTATGTGTGTGTGCGTGTGTTGGCGGATGGCAGATTAGGAGGAGGCAAGTGAGAATGTTTCATGCTCACGCTTGTGCTACAAAGAGCAGCTTTGTCCATTTATTTAGCTCTCTATGTATTTTTAACCCTAGTGCTAAAGGATTTTCCTCATGAAAACCTCAGAGTGCTCCGTTTTAGCCGTTAGTACTTAATTGATTAGAACAGGGACTCTCAAACGGAGTCCAGCTAGGGACTCCTTACAGTGGGGACATTTTTCCAAGGACCCCTTCATAATTCTAACACCAATTATACATCTCTTTTCTAGGACTAAAATGGCCCACCAAGGAAAATTCCGGATAAAAAATGTACAACCCCAATTCCAATGAAGTTGGGACGTTGTGTTAAACAAATAAAAACAGAATACGATGATTTGCAAATCATGTTCAATCTATATTTATTTGAATACAATACAAAGACAAGATATTTAATGTTCAAACTGATCAACTTTATTGTTTTTAGCAAATAATAATAATTTCGGGATTTCATCATCTACGGTCCACAATATCATCAAAAGGTTCAGAGAATCTGGAGAAATCACTGCATGTAAGCGGCAAGGCCGAAAACCGACATTGAATGCCCGTGACCTTCGATCCCTTAGGCGGGCGGCACTGCATCAAAAACCGACATCAATGTGTCAAGGATATCGCCGCATGGGCTCAGGAACACTTCAGAAAACCAATGTCAGTAAATGCAGTTCGGCGCTACATCCGTAAGTGCAACTTCAAACTCTACTATGCAAAGCAACAGCCATTTATCAACAACACCCAGAAACGCCGCCGGCTTCTCTGGGCCCGAGCTCATCTAAGATGGACTGACACAAAGTGGAAAAGTGTTCTGAGGGTCAGACGAGTCCACATTTCAAATTGTTTTGGGAAATTGTGGACGTCGTGTCCTGCGGGCCAAAGAGGAAAAGAACCATCCGGACTGTTATGGACGCAAAGTTCAAAAGCCAGCATCTGTGATGGTATGGGGCTGTGTTAGTCCCAATGGCATGGGTAACTTACACGTCTGTGAAGGTACCATTGATGCTGAAAGGTACGTACAGGTTTTGGAGAAACATATGCTGCCAACCAAGCGACGTTTTTTTTTCACGGACGCCCCTGCTTATTTTAGCAAGTCAATGCCAAACCACATTCTGCATGTGTTACAACAGCGTGGCTTCGTAGTAAAAGAGTGCGGGGACTAGACTGGCCTGCCTGCAGTCCAGACCTGCCTCCCATTGAAAATGAACGGCTGAAGCTGTACATCGAGCAAGAATGGGAAAGAATTCCACCGACAAAGCTCCAAAGCTTCAACAATTCGTGTCCTCAGTTCCCAAACGTTTATTGAGTGTTGTTCAAAGAAAAGGTGACGTAACACAGTGGCAAACATGAGCCCGCCTGTCCCAGCTTTTTGGGAACGTGTTACAGCCATCAAATTCCAAGTTCATGATTATTTGCTAAAATCAATCCGGTTGATCAGTTTGAACATGAAGCATCTTGTCTTTGTAGTGCATTCAATTCAATATAGGTTGAAGATGATTTGCAAATCTTTGTGTTCCGTTTTGATTTATGTTTACACACAACGTCCCAACTTCATTGGAATTAGGGTTGTATTTCCATCCCTTTATTATTTCAAATTGACAGTGCCGAAAATGCACACAACAAAATGATTATGATTCATTTCCCGATTGCGCTGTCATCATCGTTTTCCGAAGTAAAAGCAGATGTTAGCAAATGTCTTATGTGGATTCAATACAAATCAGTCTGCTTGAATGGGGGACGACAGAAATCGGAAAATATTTACTGTTGAGAGGCTGAAATGTCGGCGATTTGTAAAACTTTAAATTAAACAATACCTTTAAATAGATTTTTTCACTTTGAGCTGTAGTCTCATTGGTGGATTGATTGAATAATTGATGGATTGATTAAATAATTGATTGACTGATTGATGGATTATGTCAGACTAGACTAGGACATGTTTTCTCACTAAAAGCGCAGTTAGAGGAAGCCCAACTAATCGTTTCCTCCTCACGGAATCGCAGGGTTGACACGCTGACTGGACGCTAGGGAGTTCCAAGACTTGCGGAACTGACTGTAGTTGTCCCTCTGCAAACAAATTAGGCGGCAGCCATTCAAGCCAAACATCCCCCGAGGGTCACCACCTGTTAAGGCCTTTTCACACTGCACTTGGTTTTCCTGGTGTTCACCGTGGAGCAAGGCGCAGGGGACTACGGCGCTCCGGCGCAAACTTGCCCAAATTTGGAAGCAAGTGGTAGCTTAGCGGCCTACCGGAAAGTAGCGTGGCACTCTGAAATCACTCCGGCAAACCCTCTCCTCTTTGATGCGCCGTCTGATGCTGCTCCTGAGTTGAAACGTTTTTCAGTTCTCACAACAGCATCCAAAACAAGAGCAACCATCTCAAAGGGCCCTTTTCATGACAATCAACTCACGAGCAGGGCTTGAAGGAGATCAACCCGTTTGATCACGTTGCAAAGTGACAAAGGCCTTTCCACATTGCTGTACATTCTGTGATGTTCAAAGTGACTCATGTAATTGACTAATGAAATAATATGAAGAAGAAATGTCGTTTGACGAGACCCGCCTAATGGAAACCAACTGCTTGCGTGAGAACAAAAGGCCAATTAAATGCCTCACCTTAATGAGTGCTGTAAAAAGTGACCTGTGTCCTTTATTTGCGGTTGTGAGGCAAACATATAAAACGCCGGAGCAAGATCGGCAGCAAACCGAGAGCAGACTTGATCCGGTGTGGTGAGTATGTTTTTCATCTTGCTGTCTTTTCATTGAACACAGAAATCTGTGCTGGACATATTTAGAATGACCTTTTGTAGAGTCAAGTGAAAGATTCATTTGCACTACATTGCTTCTTGCATGTGGGGACGTTTGTCCAATGCCATTGCAGCATTTAGATGCTGCAGACTTGAATGAGACCAATGTCAAGCATTTTTCTTGAAAGTGTTGTCTGATGTGGGTCAGCTTGAGGGCAGCGAAGGTTGCCGTGAACATCCTTCCTGTGACAAACATCCCTTCGGTGCTCTTCATTGCACCAAAATTCGGATCCAAAGTGAAACTAGCTTGACGGTCTGGACCCTGACTCTGCTCTCCCTTCATGTACATTCAAGGTTCCTTTCCGCTGTCTTGCAGGACAAAGTCTGACAGAATGGCGGCTTTCGACATGTTCACTGTTGTCTTTTTACTGGTCGGTAAGTCATCGAACTGTCAACTAACACGTAACAAATCCAAAACGATTCATCATCATGTAACACTGATCTCTAACTAAGCTCCATTGACACAGGCACCATCAGCCTGCATCCTGTTCGGGCACAGACTCCGGATGAAAATGACACACCTACACCACCACCTTATCCAACCACTACTCCAGCAACAGCGACATGGGGCAACCTTTATTATGGCAACCCATCTAATATAATATGCGTGGCTGGAGGTGACACTCTGGTTTTAAACCCTAAGCCAGGCGTCGTCATTCAATTTCGTTTTGTGGGCAACGCTATTTGGGTTCAGGGTATCGTAGATCCAGGCGTACCAGTGCCCTCACCGGTGCCCTCACCAGTGCCCGCACCAGTGCCCTCACCTGTGCCCTCACCTGTGCCCTCACCTGTAAACACACCAGCGCCTCCTTTAGACCCAATACCGGTTCCCCCTCCAAATCCATCTGCAACACCAGATGACAGAAAGTGACGGCACTACTGGATTAGAGCTGCAGCTTTATTCCTTTGTTTCCTTTGATTGTTCAATTGCCATCAAGACTTTTTCTGCTGCTTGCATTCTCCTCCTGTAATCTGTCAATCATAAGCATCATGTAGTCTGGTGTGACATGAAAACACTTGATTGGTTTCCATGTTGTTTGCACGCTCGCTCCCGGTAAATTGTTTTGCTTGAATAAAACTCATGAGAACTCACACAGTCTGTGGCCTTTTTTAATCCACGTAGGCATCATTCTTTCCATTTTCAATTGGGAATCCAAGTCAAAACAGTGGCTGTTTGGTTTTCAATTGAGCACAAACAAAAATGAAAAACTGCCTGATTAGAGATATCGCAAATTCAGTTTTGCCTCGTGTTAAATATATTCTAGAAGTGATCATTTATTTGCTTAGCTTGCATTAGTATAATGGACGATTTTAGATGTCTCGCCTTCCAAAAGAAGACTCGGCATCATCCGACGGAAGGGCGCCTGGACCGAGGACGTGATCGGATGCGGTCGGGGACGTGACAGGTGTTGGTCCAATGTTTTGTGTTGTGTCTTATTGTTTAGAACATTATGTCTGGGAAAAACCCTCCTATTTTCAAATAAATGCAGGAGCGACGGGAGAGATTGGTTAGAGCGTGTTGAGAGGCTGTGATCTGAACAATCTCCCATCCGCCCTCCTCATGAGAAAAAGAAACCAGTGTCTTCATTCCGTTTGTGTCTATTTTTTATAATGTTGGCTAAGATAAATCCAACACCTCGTCACAACTGAATTTCAGATACCTGCGACGTCAGTTCGCTCGAATATTCTCATTCACCCGGGTCATTCCCGCTCAAGGCAGTGAATGGATCGCAACTGGACTGTTCTGGTTGTCTTGAAAGACTTGGCCTCGCATCCGGGCAGGCTTCATCAGTTCACGCAACAAGGCTTAGTTAGGACTCACTAGCCCGATTTGGTGGGGAAAACTCAACTATTTATGCTCCAAGCTAGAGGCACGCCCCTAACTGGGAACGGTATCACTTTTGGAATGCAAATATTTTGCCTATGAAGTTTACCATTCATGTGTATGGGGTTTCTCATTGCAGGTAGTGTATCTACAATTTAGTTGCAGAGTTCCACTCGCGAATTTCATATATCTGTAACTCCAGTTTGACATACCTACAATTTGATTCTGACTAACCATAATCCCAGTTACAGATATCTGCAATGTCATTTTGACGAGTTGAGGCTCGATGTAAGATATCTGAATATTTTAACTTTGTCAGGAACGTGCATTTCAGCAAAAACAAACACATGACACCAGAAAAACTTATATTTTCGTTATATTTTATATATATATATATATTTTCTTCAGTTTTCATTTATTCAGTATAATGTCTTGGCACTAAATCGCTAAATATATAATAATGGAGTGACAGTTTTATTTACAGAATGACACATAAGAAATATCAGGTTGTGCGTTTTTGTTTTAGCAAAGCTAAATTGATTTGAAAAAACTAAGTGAAATAACATAGTAGAAACTCAGCACTTTTGGAACGCATAGGCTAGAAAATACTGGAATAGGCGGAATTATTTCCCATTGTTGTTTGATGTACAACTTCAGTTGCTCAACAGTCTGGGGTTTCCGTTGTCATGTTTTGCACTTCATAATGTGCCTGCACACATTTTCCAAGGGAGACAAGTCTGGGCTGCTGGCAGGCCAGTCTAGTTCTCACACTCTTTTACTACAAATTAGGCCACGCTGTTGTAACCTGGGCGGCATGGTGGGCGACTGGTTAGAGGATCTGCCTCACAGTTCTGAGGACCGGGGTTCAATCCCCGGCCCCGCCTGTGTGGAGTTTGCATGTTCTCCCCGTGCCTGAGTGGGTTTTCTCCAGGCACTCCGGTTTCCTCCCACATCCCAAAAACATGCATGAATTGACGACTCTAAATTGCCCCGTAGGTGTGAATGTGAGTGCGAATGGTTGTTTGTTTCTATGTGCCCTGTGATTGGCTGGCAACCAGTTCAGGGTGTACCCCGCCTACTGCCCGATGATAGCTGGCGCGACCCTTGTGAGGAGAAGCGGCACAGAAAATGGATGGATGTTGTCACCTGTGCAGAATGTGCCTTGGCATTGTCTTCCTGAAATAAGGAGGGATGTGCCTAAAGAAGTCCTTGCTTGGATGGCAGCATATGTTGCTCCAAAACCAGCCTGTACCTTTCAGTATGAATGGTGCCTTCACAGATGTGCAAGTTACCCATGCCATGGGCAGTAACACACCTCCACACCATCACAGATGATGGCTTTTCAACTTTGCGTTGACAACAGTCCAGACGGTCCTTTTCGTCTTTGGCCCAGAAGACGCAACGTCCAAGATTTCCAAAAACCATTTGAAATGTGGATTCGTCAAACCTCGGCACACTTTTCCACCTCGTGTCAGTCCATCTCAGATGAGCCCGGACCCAGAGAAGGTGGCCAGTGACGTTTCTGGCTGTTGTTGATGTGTGGCTTTTGCTTTGCATCGTAGAGTTTTAACTTGCATTCATAGCTATAGTGACCAACTGTGTTAACTGACAATGGTTTTCTGAAGTGTTCCTGAGCCCACGTACATGCAATATCCTTGACAAAATGATGCCGGTTTGAATGCAGCCCCGTCTGAGGGTCGAAGGTCACAGGCATTCAATGTTGGTTTTCAGCCTTGCTGCTTACGGACAGAGATTTCTCCAGATTCTCAGACTCAATTGATGTTATGGATTGTGGACAACTGTATGTCGAGAAACGTTCTTAAACTGTTGCGACTATTTGCTCACGCAGTTGTTGACAAAGTGGTGAACCTCGCACCCCCTCCCTCCTTGCTCGCGAGCAACTGATCCTTTTAGGGGTGCTCCTATTAGACCCAATCATGACGCTCATCTGTTTCCAATTAACCTATTCACCTGTGGAATGTTCCTCAACTTTCCTAGTGGTTTTGTTTTATGTTTACATAATTTGGGCTTCCAGCTAATAAAACCCACAAAATCAAGAATTCAAAATAATTGAACACTGCGAAGACATCACCATTTACTTAAAGAAACATAAAATTGGGGTCACATTAAATCAATCCAAATATGGTACTTTCAAAACGATAGCAGAGTCCCGTGTTGATGAGCCAATGAGAGAGCAGAGTGCAACATTTTTGGTTGGTTTATTCAAAGAAAAGGCTGCAGCGAGTTTACTTCTTCTTTGAGACTCCCACAGTGCGACCGCGACGGCCGGTGGTCTTCGTGTGCTGGCCACGCACACGCAAGCTGCAAGAGAAGGGAGAAAGGGAGAGCGAGTTCGAGGAGACCTCTCTCGGGGGTCAAAGTTCACACGGGCTGCCGAGGCCTCACCCCCAAAAGTGTCGGAGCCCGCGGTGAGCTCGGATCTTCTTCAGCCTCTCCAGGTCTTCTCTCAGCTTGTTGTCCAGGCCGTTGGCCAACACCTGAAAGGAGGGCACATTTAAGAACCGAACGCTCAACTCAACTTTTGTTATATCACATCGGTGTACGTCGTGTACAGTATACCCTCGCTATACTGTCGCTCAGCCTTTTCATCCCTTCTATCGCATGGATTCTTAAAAGTCCCAAGCCGTCCGCATTTATTTTTAAATAGCTCGTCGATAATTCGGGATAGCCAGATGCGGCTTTTGAAGCTCGACGAGTTTGTCTTGTTCATCTGGCAGGTGAGACTGCCCGAGTTCTCATTCATCAGACATGCAAACACCAAGGGCATGAAAAAGGTGAGACCAACAACAACAAAAAGAAAACATTCCCTGGGCCCTTCAAGCAGAGAAACATTTATTTACATGTTGATGTAGATTCATTCATCTTCCGTTCCGCTTCTCCTCAGTAGGGTCGCGGGCGTGCTGGAGCCTGTCCCCTCTACCTTCGGGCGAGAGGCGGGGTACACCCGAACTGGACGCCAGCCAATCGCAGGGCACATATAAACAAATTTCACTCACATTAATTTAGAGTTGTCAATCAACCTACCGTGCATGTTTTGGGACGTGGGAGGAAACCGGAGTACCCGGGGAAAACCCACACAGGCACGGGGAGAACATGCAAACTCCACACGGATCGAACCCCGGTCCTCTGAACTGTGAGGCGGATGTGCTAACAAATGAAATTTGCCTCCAACTTGAGCCAGGCCACATGACTAGCATCCTCCTCTTTAAGTTCTCTCATTCTGGAAAAGAATTGACTACAATCACGTCATTTTTCACCTTTACCAACTTCAAAGGCTAATCCCAAATGCATCCTCCAGGAAAGTTTGGATTGTTTTGGGCCATTTCTGAATTTGAAGTTTGGTCATTCTGCGTTGTGACATAATCCCTAACATCACTCCGTCGCATAATACATTTAACATTTACATTTGGAAACTAATTAGATAATTGTAGGCTCCGCTGGGACCACAACCTTAACATGAAAATACAAAAAAAATACGGCGACGGCTGTTCTGATGAGCAAACATTTTTGTAGTAATAGAGGACGTCCGCTCCAGCGGTGAGTTGAGTAGCCAAATCTTGTAGTCAAGTAAGAGTACTGTTACTTGATGATAATGTGACTCAAGCAAAAAAGTAGTCCCCCAAAAAATTGAGTACGAGTAAAAAGTACACTGTGAAATAATTACTCAAGTACTGAGTAGATAGTGAGTAACTTCAGAATGTTTTAACCACAGCATGAACATCAATAAAATAAAAAGGTTTGATTGCAAGGCGTTTCCTCAAGTTATAAGTGGGCTGGAATGTCCACGTTTGGGCAGATAGTGCCAGACAAAAACATTAAAGCTGCGGTTTTTGCACGCCAATCAACCGGGCTGGCTTCTCTAGTGTTAATACCTATGCCCGGGAAGCCCAATAGAAGACTGTGTGTGAGGTCATGTGACTTTCTTGTCGTTTGATTGGTGAACGAGACTTAAACGTCACTAGCACTTA